>NC_090949.1:19521176-19842842 GCF_040807025.1 Struthio camelus
TCATTTCTGGCGAGCTGTTAAAGGAAAAGCAGTTCATATTTTTTAATGCAGGTAAATACAATTCTCAAAAAATACAGGATTCAAAAGATGTAAGTCTCTCTTTCCTCTCCTCTTCTCTCTCACCTGCTGTGATTCCCTGCTCCCTCTTTGTGCATTGACAACATGTTAGGATACAGGGTCATCGTGCTGGGATCGGGTAGGATACTTATTCAGCTGCTTTCCTTGGAAAACAGGTGATTTTAGCTGGAGTAATTGGGGAGGGCTTTCTCAGACAGGCTAAAGGGCACTTTAGTTTGGCTTGTTTCCTTAAGCCTCTGCTGAGCGCAAGGAAGTCCCTAATTTAACTGCATGTAGTCAGCTTTAGAAGAAAATTAATGAGATGGCAGAATGGAAGAAGGTGAAGTTCAAAAAACCCCTCTTTTTCATTTGAGCTCATCAACTTGTTGCCTCATAATGTCGGCAGCAGAAGATAGCTGTGAGAAACTGCCAAAAGAAAGGCAAGGCAAGAGGTAGCCCAGCAGCTGCCCTGCTCACCCGGCCCGGCAGCCCTGCCAACGCCTCGGCAGCCGTCCAGCCGGCATGGGAGCTCGGCTGTTCGGGAGGTGATGGGAGGATGGGGGCAGGCTGTTTTTTTAGTTACGAAATTAATGGTTTCTCACTGCAGTCACATGATGGAGCGTTTCCAGAGTACAGCAGGGCTGAGCCACCTTGGCTATCGGGCGTGCTTTTGGGGAGCGCAGTGCCAGGACACAGCGATGCAAGAGAGGCTTAACAGGAACCTCTGCCCCCTCCTGAAAACCTGTAGGCTAAGGAGAGGCTCTGCCAGAGAGCTGGGACCAAAGGATGCTGGCTCCCGCGCTCGCGGGCTGTGAGGACTCCCTGGGATGCAGGGCAGGCCACAGGCTCTTTTTTTTTTTGAGGTAAGACCTTGGCCTATTCCAGCTGCTTTAAAGGTGGGATAAACAGCAACTTCTATTTGATTGGATTTTTTTTTTTTTTGATCAAATGTTTTTTTTCACTGGGAAATGCTGGAACCAAACATTTTGGAAATGCCTTCTCAGACCCATGGTGGACTTTCAGGTGAAAAATCAGTGAAAGAAATTCTCTTAGCCCAGAGTTAGGTAGGGAAAAGGACATTTAGATGTGGAGATTTAGGATGCAGGAACTTGAACTTGAATCTGCTGCTGTCAGGAGAGAGGCAGGCAGGCAGGCAGGCAAATGTTTTAGTCAAACAATACTGTGTAGAAGTGGGAGAATATCCTTAGCTATCTTGGAACCAGCATATGTTACTGTAAATGGGATCAAATGGTAACAGCGTGCAGGCACTATGTTGCTGACCGTGTTTTAGAGAGGGACAGAGAAAACGAGGGAGGGAGAGAGCATCCTTCTCAGAGGATATCATGTAAATAAATCCTGCTGTGAGCAGTACAATCCTTTGTGTCAAGTTGATCCCAAATCCTGGTATTCATCTTCAGGGAAGGAGATGATGTATATGACTGAACACCTGCAACCACAGAGCTTTTACTGTGGAATTTCTGCTTGCTGACCCTCTTCCACTAAGGAGTTGAATTTAACGTGTGTTGTATTCTTAAAAGCGGTAGATCAAAAAAGCACTTATTTACTCTGCAGACCTGTTTCCTATATTCCAGTTGTAGTTGCTTATTTTCATGGCAGAGTTAAGGTTTTAATACTATTTATTTCTGCTACAGAACCAATACAACTATAAGAGAGTAATCATGGTTTTATTCTGACTAGGGCATTGTTAGCATGAATAGGAAATAAGTTTCCATTGCAAACCTAGTGCTTGTCCTTGATTATGCTTCCTTCACTTCTGCAGCTGGCTTAAGCAATACACAGGTAGAAGGGAGGCCAACAACTGGACTGTTAACTTTTACTACTGGTGCTGATGCACAAGCCAGGAAGAGCTCAGCCTGATGTGCAGAGCCTAAGTTGAGTTTGCAGTGGCTACAATAGCATGTTTTTTTAATAGCTTACAAACAGATTTTATTTTATTTGTAAACCACTGAGACTCAATAAACGTGGGCCCGCACCGTACTGGTTTACGACGCCACTTTTCAGAGCAGATCCACAATTTAAGCAGAATACTACCCGCTATCTGCTACCTTCGATTTATGTTTTAAAATGACAGGAAATAACTGCTTTAAAACTCTGAACCCCGAAGTCCCTGTTTGCTGCTGATACCTGGCACCTTGAAGGGCTGATGCCCTGCTGCGGTGGCTCCTGCAACTCCAGCCCCGGCTGGGTGCCCGGCGGCGGCGCTGAGCTCATGGGCTGCTCTCCCCCTGCTCTGCCTCCCAGAGCATATTCCCTAGCAACACATATCTACAAATTCAAACGTATTTCAAGCACTTGGAGTGTCTCCTGTGACCAAGGTGGGAATGATGCCATCTGCAGAAATATCACAGCTGTATCAACGACAGTGTTGTCTTCAGAAAGACTATCTTCCTCTCAAACTGAGACTGGGGTAAAGAGGCCAGAGTTAACCTGACCATTACCATGTAGTGAGGAGTCTTCACCTGGAGGAAAGTTTGATTATTTCTTTTTCCTTCTGTTCAGTGAAGAGGAATCTGATTTACTACAAAAGCAAAGGAAGGCAGAACCGAAGAGGAATACCTCTGGGGGCCGTTTTAGCTTGAATCTCAACTAAGACTGAAACGCATGTGCCCTTTGCAGACCATACCTAAACTGTTTATGGAGGGATATGTTGCTTTGTATCTTTCCTTGACTTTCTAACTCCCTGTGGAATAAAATGCACTCAGGTGCTTAGCAGCCGTTTACCTCTAATGCATTGCCAAGATTGCAGTATTTCCTGATGGTTTATAAAGCCTACACATACTTACAGCAAACCATTATTTTACTGTTATTAAATAATTATGATACGCTGTGACAGCATTGTGCTGGCTATTCTTAGCAAAAATCAGAGGAGTTTTCTGCTAGAGCAACATTTAAGGTGTAGTACAACATTAACAGCAGCTTCAGAGGTAGATGAGGTTCTTGGTGACATGTCAGCTCGCTTCCCTTCCAGAAAACAAAAGCAGGCAGGACCATAAAGCTCCACAGATCTTGTGGTACTGCAGTTCCTTTCTGTTACATGGACAAGAGTTGATTACATTATTTGGTTCTATTAATACAAGAGGCATTTCATGATTTCATGATTTACAGTAACGGTCTTAATTTTGAAATTCCCGTAAGCAGCTCTGCGCTGTGAGTGTGATAGTTACCAGGGGGCAATCTATCTTGCTTTTGTTTTGCCCCTGCTCTCAGGGACGCCCGGCAGACACGAGGACGCAGCACACGCACACGCTCTGCTGCGACGGGAACGCACTGGGTTTGGGAGGACTGGCTGCGTCCAGCGACTCGTTCAGGGAAGGAGGAGCAGTGAGCCACATACAACTTCAGCAAAACATGATTCAAGAAGCTGGAAAGAAGAATTCAGGAAAGATTACTTCAGAAAGTCGTGGCATATGATCTAAGGTCACAACACATTTACCTTTTTCACTTCAGTTTTCTTATAAAACCGTCGTGTACTTGTCTCTTCTTCACATCTGTGTAATGATGTGCAGCTACAGGGCTAACTCCCTCATGTTTTCCCATCCTATTGTCTCTGGCAAATACGTCTGAAGGGGCTGCAGGGCTGAAAAAGACTCCTCAGCGAAAGCTGTTGTGACAAAGCAACCTAAATGAGAAGACTCTTGCACATGTGAATGTATTTGGAAGATGCGTTGCTTTGGCGAGCTGTAATGTGGTTTCAGCTGCCTGAGCTGACTCGGGAAGCTTTCCATGTCCTTTTGGCTCCTATATTTTCCCTTATCTTCAAGTTGTCCAAGTGTATTCTTACTTTTGATTTCAGAATGATGCAGAGGCACCCTGGAGATGCTCTAGCTAATTCTTGGGCTTCCAGTCAGTGAGAGGGAAATTGTGCTTGTAGCATTGATGGAGATCTCCGAAGAGTGCTCTTCCACTCCCACTTCTGTGCTTCAGATCTAAGGCACAGCAGTGGGTGCTCTACTGAATTCTTCTAAACTTCCTGTCATATTCTATATTTTGCTTAATAGGTTTTTGAGGCAGTCTATTGATTTTGCTATAGAACAACAGTGACCTTTACATGCTGCTGTACGTTATGCCACACTGCAATAGCCCTCCTGAGTCCCTAAAGCCCTGACCCCACCGCCAGCTTGCAAGCTGAGAACTGCATATTTTAAACTCTGCATATTTCCTCTTAGGGGGTAGGAGGGTTGGAGGACAGGCCTCAGCTACTTAGATGTTTGGCAGCCTCCTCCCATTTGCACTGCTTGAAGGCTCTGTGCTACCGGCAGATCAGCTTCTTTGACTCTTCCTTCTTGGCCACGGTCCTGCGCAGGATGCAGCTGTGGGGCTGGCAAGGAGATGTGAGCAGATGCAGGTGGCATGTGAGTTTCAGAGTTCAGTCATCGAACTGAGGTGCCTATCTGGAGCGGGGTCACCTGCGGGGTTTGCCACTGCCATGGTGTGATCTTAGCACTGCTCGAGGCAAGCGGGAGCCAGCATCTCCACACCGCGACCAATTGTGGGTTGGGGCTCACCCTTGCCCCTGCCTGCCCACACTCCAGCACTGGTGCTCCACTGTTATCTGCACATCAGTGAAGAAGTTGTAACTGATGATGGAGAAACCTTGCTTTTGCACTGTGAGTGTCCAAAAATGAAGGCATCACCCCTGTGGATGCTGAGTAACGGAGGAGCCTGCATGCACCTATGCGACAGGCCACCAGCAAGGGCACAGGCTCTTCCAGTTTGTTTGCTGATGAGCTGCAATACCAGCTCATCAGCAGGTGCTTCAAGCATATTGCTTCCTCCCAGAAATTAAACAGCTAGGAGAGAAAATCCATGCTAATTTACTGGGAGTTTCTGAGGGTTAAATGTTTGGAACTGCTTTGAAGCCTGGTTGATTAGGAATGCTGACCTGTGGTTGATGTGTACTGAGTGTATTACAGGTTTGGTATAGAAAAGATTTGGGCATTTGAATAGCCAGTTAAAAGATATATTAACTAATTTGTTTATTGAGGAAAATACAGTACCGTTACAAAAATAGACTAAGTGCTTTTCAAATAACAAAATTTTCCATTTTTTTCTCTCCAGGGCAGACCTGCCTAAAAGTACCTGCATTTTTTCACCATTTTCATGGGCTAAAATAAGTCGCTGCTCCTTTCCTTGCCTGATTATGGCTGATTCCACCTATTGGTATCACTATAGTGCCAGCTAGTAGGCAAATTACTTATTTATGTTGATTCCTCTCTGGTACAAAATTTTGAGAATTAGTGAAATTCTTTTTAAAAATCTACATCAAAGGTAGGATCTTACCCTCGCAATTTTGAGAGCAGTTCAACACCAAGTGAAATTAAGCCTGAGCCTAATGCAAATGACCTGGGAATACCAAGGGCTGAATAACTGCTGACAAGACAACTGGATCTTCTGTTAAAGGGGAACTGGCAAAGTCCGGCATTTCTCAAGGCCAGTTTTATAACGTGACATTCTGCCAAAGAGGAGATGCGAATGATGAGGTCAGGGGCTCATTCAATGGCTGTGAAATTAGCATCAAACAAACAGCCACAGGGAGCACCAGGCCATGTTCAGTCCTTTGCCTGGAGCCCCCATATATTAGGATTATTCTTGACAGATAGAGGAGAGGCTTCCATTAGCCTAGGCAAGTAGGATGAGCAATGCAAAACAACTCAATATAAAGCGTGGTGATAGTGATGCAATGCCAGAAGCTCCTGGTAGTCCTTAGCTACCTTTAAAGAATCTACATTTCTTTTTTTTTTTCTTCGGCTGAATCCTTCTTCTCGTGCTATAAGAAGAAAATCCAGTGAGACATAGTCAAAAGCTGATGTGTGGGTTATAGCTACTAGGTGTAGTGCAATTATCTCTGTCAGGTCTGAAATGTAGCTAGGTTGAGCTGCAGTGGATATTCATGATGGATTCATAGTGGTGGCTGGTGACACTAGGTTTGCTATGCATGTGTATGTAACTGTAATTAATAATATACAATGTTATAATAAATTATATTATATAATTAAATTATATAATAAATCGTTATATATTATTATATATATTTATATATGTAATAAAAATAATAATCATGATGATCATTGTTTGACAGAAACATGACATGTTTTCTTGTCTGTCCAGTTTCTTCTGAACACTTTACTGGAGCAATACGCAAAGCATGCGTTTATGCACATGATGGCTATCACAAGTTTGAATGCACCTGCAAACCATGTGTGCCATTGCCTACATGAGTGGCTGGATGGTCACAGAACAGCTCTAGATAGTTATTCTCTGTCTGGGGAGGTGAACAAGAACCTGCTCTGCTTCGGCTGTAGCTGTCTATATAGCAAGAAGGATATCAGGCCCAGCATTGGCCAGGTCTCATAGGGGAGTACAAATGTACAGATTTGCTTTTCTGAGTTTGTGAAGCCCATGGAAAATGGCACACCCTTTTGGAGAGTGTACAAAAGAGTAGTAAAAACTGTGCTTAAAATATTCAAAAAGAAAATTGAACAGTTAGTATAAGGGTATGCAGCTGCTTCTTTTAACTCGTGGAGAAGAAGGAAACAAAAAATGAAGGAGTGGGGATGGAGGGAAGTTGTGATCCAAGAAGTGGAAGGCAAAAGAAGTCTGTCAGTAACCTGGAACAAAATGATCAGAACTGTTGTTAAACACTTCATGTGACACCTAAAGGAGTTAGGCTGAGGTACAGGTACAAATATACTGAAAGGCAATTCCCTGCAGGTTACAGTAGGCAGAACAATAGTCCTACTCTAGTTCATTTGGCCTGCAGAAGCCAAAATTGAAAAAAGTTGAAAATTGAGTTATGAGTCAGGAGGTGATTTGGTTTCCTCAGTCCACTGAAATGAAAAATAAGTTTGTATTTTTGAGAAGGGGAAGGCAAAGAATTGGGCAAACTTCAGATGATAACTTGGTCTTTTTCCTATTACGTTAGTATCCCTTTGGCTTATGCATTCATACCATTCAGAATTTTGCTTGAACTCTGGGTGCATGTTGGTGGTGTTGCTGCACAAAAAAATCTGCTAAGGACAGCAGGAAATAAAATGTGATCTCAGACAAGAGTGATAAATAAAGTGCAACGCATTTATTCTGGATCCATCCATTCTACCTACCTACATACCTAAAGCACATATCACCGCAGTAGCTTAGCGTCACATCTTATCCCTGGCATGTTCATGTTTATGTATTTCTGTTCTGTGAAAAAACAGGGCGCATTACAGTGTTTCTTTACGTTTCACATATGTTGTTTGTTATTTATTTGTCCTTTTTTGCTCTTACCTCTAGGAAGTATTTCAAATTATCCTGACATCTCATCTATACACAAAGCTGGAAAATTTTGCCTTTCCACCAGTTTTATAACCTAGTGAAACAATTTTTTTTTTTTTTTTTTTGCCTAGTGCATCATTGCAAATTTCTGTCATGAAAGAAAGTATTTTTTGCCGATGAAAGATGAGTTTTTGCTTCATGAAACCAGGAGCTGTTCATATCCCTGTGGAGGCAACTGCATAGGGTCAAAGGTTAAATTTAGATTTCTTTGTGACTGATCCTGTTATGAAGTTAATTCGCAGGGTGATATTATCCAGCTTAGCAAAGAGTCTGGCCAAAGGTGCAGTGGGAGGATTGACTGAGAGATCGGGACCAGTTTGGAAGTCTAGCTAAGCAGCTTGAATAAAGGCCTTGATTCAGGGTGGAACAGGGGGTGGAAAGGCCACTGTGCCTGTGTGCAGCTCCTCTGCGGTTCGAGTGTCCTCCCTTGCTGGCCTCAGTGCAGAACTGGGGTGAGTCTGGGTTTTGCCACATGTGTTTTCTGTGCTGCAGGAAGGGAAGATGGTTTTACAGCACCTGAAAGAAGCATAGTTAAAGCAATGTTGAAGCAACCCTTCTGGTCTTTTCCTCTCAGGCATAGAGACTTCAGCGCTGTGTTTGAGACCATACAAAGCATATACAAAGGCTGCCCTTTTCCTGTGTGCCTCCAAGTTTCACCATCTGTCCAAAGAATGTAATTGAAAAACTGATGTCCTATCAATGGCTTATTTTGGGGGTGACCACCTCATTCTGTCTTGAATTACAATACTTCATCCTGCCTTGCCCTGCCTGGCAAGCAGAGCGGAACGAATGTGTCCAGTACTAGTTTTATAAAAGTATGATGCTTGTGGACGGTTTGGGGCAATCTAGGTCAAATTAAGCAGCCAGTAGACAGTGTGAGTAGAGCCTAGAGTAGGGTCTTGGTGCCCTCTGCCTTGCAATTCATTTGGGTCCTGGTGATTCTGCCCCCTGCCCCATGAGTGCAAGATTGATTAAAGGCTACTAAAGTCTCTGGACCATTTCAGGATGCTTTTGGATGAGCTGTCAGCCCCTTGGAGAGCAGAACCCATCCGGACACTGGGTAGCTTCAGGTCAGGTCCTGGGCTCTCTGATGGAGAGAGAAACATCACTACTCTGAGACGTGAAGAGAGGGGGAGGATGTGAAAGCAATGCTAATTCCTACTTCTGCATCTTGTCAGGCAGGTGAGAAACAAAACTGAAAGGAGCTACACATGGGGCTAGAGAGCTGATTGTAGCTACCAAAAAAAAAAAAAAAGGCAAGAATCAAACGCTAGGTGTGATGGGGTTTTTGAGGGACTGAAATTTCCTAAAGCAGCTACTGTTTCAATGGCCAGTTGCAGGACCTGATATTTTGGAGCATGGAGGGAGGCTGCTCAGCACTGCAGAAAAGCTAGTGCCTTAGATGGTGTCTCCGAAAAAGAAACAAAATAATTTGGGAAGAGGAGTCTGTGGGAGGCCTTTTTTCAGCTCATCGCTGGTGGACAGACTTATCATTTCTAATTAGTACATATTAAATTAAACCAAATTAACCTAACCAAGGCGAGAGGTATTTTATCAGCAACTGGGCTCTCTTTGAGGGTTTTAATTTTCTGGCCAACATAAGGCTCTCATGTATTCCTGTATCCTCACCACACGCTTAAATAGTTTAAAAGAAAATGGAGCTTGAATATGAGCACACTGCAATGCCCTGACTCTGCAGCTGGCCTCCCCCGAGGATAATCCTGCACCAGGTCAGCTTCCTGGGGCTGGCTCTCTGCAGGGCAAATCCTGCAGTCCTGCTCTGTAAGTCCCTTTGCGTTGTTGCGCTCCTTGTTTACGTGTATTGAGAAGCGAGAGGCAAAACACAGCCCTTTATTTATCCTGTAGGTGCAGGAAGGTTAATTTCTGATTTTGACTCTTCCATGGTGTTCAGTGGCAGTGGCAGAAGTTGCTGGCTAAGATCACTGAATTTCAGAAGTGAGACTGAGACTGCTATGTATCCTCAGTGTACCATATTTCCTATTTTTCAAGTGTTTAATGTTGTGTAAAATTTCACTGATAGAAACTCTTAATAAGGTATTAAAAAAAAGCCTGAAGTAAGATTAGCAATTTGCACCTTTTTAAAAATGAACAGTACTCTTGTTGTTTTGATATACAGCTCTATTATCAATTTGCATCTTTAAAGAGGTGTAACCTTTCTCTGATAACTTGTTCTGCTCTCTTATAGTTAGCTGAAAAGACTCAGTTTTGCTTTGCCTGTATTGCACTTTCTTCTGCACAATGAAAGCAAACTGGTAAGAAAAACAGATTTCTAAAGAACTGGAGTGTGATTCAGCTTATTGTAACCTAGGCTATCGGAGTTGACTGGTAATCTTGCCAAAGAGTACCCCTGCAGGTTATTAAAGAAAAAAAAATTAGTTTCTGAAAATATATCAACAAAAATTTCTTCATGCTTGAACAGTCACAAACCCGTAACCTTCTTATTTATTAAACTGGCTCCAGGGAACAGTGCAACCTTCAGCCTGCTATCATGCAATGAACTCTGCCTGTTGGCAGAGCAATCTTGGCTGATAATTCCCATCTTCCAGCCTGCCTTACTCTATCTGTTCAAATAGACTTACCCCAGCTACAGCACCCAAGGAGACACCTTCAACTATGAGGTCTATCACCAGAGGTCACTCCATTTAGACTGCTCTTCAACATGCTGGCATGTTTGGGAGGCCTCAGACTGATGTACTCTATACAGATTTGTTGCAATGTAAATACCTTAAACAGGGCCATGCTGTTAAGCACGTATTTCAATTTCCAAGTAAAGTGGAATTTACTTATGCACAGAATTGCCTTTAGCTGGAAAATGCTTGAAACCTTTTCTGGCAATGGTTTCATTCTTAATTGTGAAAATGAAATCTTGTCTTTATCTTCCTATTTTATCCTCTCATAAATAATTTGAGTAAACTTGTTATCACAGCAAAAACTAGTCTTGAACTGCCATCATATTTACTGATTATTTCTACCTGAGGTGTGGTGCAAGTCACAAGGCACTGTGGCTAACTGCACGTTAGCGTTATCAGGGAGCCACACTTGTCTGCCTTTCAAGGAGGAGCTGCTATTTAGCATTAGGGGAAGAAATGAACCTGAAGATAATAGTTTGGCTTTTGACAGTATAAGTCAAGGTTATGGAAGATAATTCTTCATAAGTATGGCCCAGAGCTTGCTGAAATCAATGGGATGTCAATGGGCTTTAGGCCCCATTATGAAAGTTAGTCTTCAGTTTCAAATACGGCTTATCCCTGAGTTGTTACCAGAAGGTATATGAAGTTTGGCTTTTGTGGGTGGTTGGGATGGGAACCCAAAGTAAAGAAAAAGCATTAAAGTATTATCATTGACATTTTAGCTTAAGGATGTTATCAGAGTACAGTGTAATAATACATATCATTCCCAATTCACATATGGAAGTCATACAAAGGTAATTAATTAAGAGATATTCAATTGTCTTCTGAATTGTTATGGTACCTCAGTTGAACACATACAATTAATGAGTGTGAAACAATAGGACTTTTGTTCCTTTAACTGTAAAACCCTTAATGCAAACTAAACTATAGAATGGTTGCTGAGTTCTTGCCATATCTGCTAGCAATTGATTCTACGGGGAAAAATAGAGCACATCATCTATCAGCTCTCTGCATGGGGAAGATGATGAGTTTCTCTTGATCATTGATTGGGATATATTAGATCTCAAAATGAATCTACTTCTCCAGCTCTTACAGAAGAGAATAGTCAGTCCTGACTGAACATTGGTGTGTTTAGGCAGATCATAAATGTGAAATACAGGACTGTGTCACAAAAACATTTGAAAAACCAAAATCCTGGTCTTAGTCTCAGTTTGATTTATCTTTGTGCTGCGGGCAGGAGCGCTGTCCCCAGTGGCAACACTCTTCAGTGGCTTACACGGCCCTGCACTGGAGAAAGTGTTGTCCTTGAAATCTCCGAGGAATATCTTTATTTCAATTTCAGCTTGAGGTTATCATTACAGTACATTTTAAAGATACATTTAATTCCCAGTTCATACATGGAAGTCATACAAACTATTGATTTTTATCCCAGATCATTAAGGATTTTAACAGAGGCCATAGCTACTCAGATAAAAGAAGTTCTATTAAGAGCTTAACAAAGGTTAGTTTTGGCATATAATTAACTTATCATCTAAGGAGCCAAAGACAACTTTATCATTTAATTGTTACATCTGGTAAAAAGTTCAAAGCGGAAAAACGCCAGCTTTCAACATCCCAATGCTTAGAGTGGTAGCCATACTCATTCCTTTACCCCGAGGAAGGTTAAAATCGAGTCTCTCTCAGAAATCCTTTTTCTTTGTGTTTCTCATTTCTTTATTCAGTCTACTTATGGAAACAATCCCTTCATCCTGGCTTTCTGTATCCATTCTCATATGTTGAGGGGATAGTTTGTAAAATGAAGATGAAGGATGAATCTGTAAGCAAATATCTGAAAGTACTCAAATCAAGAGGAGGATGACAGCTGCCGACACGCTCCCTTGCCCGTGTCCTCCCTTCGGTCCCCAAGCTTTGTCAGTCGGTGCTGGAGGAGCTCGTCAGGGGAGAGGGGAGGCAGCGTTTCAGCTAGACAAGAGGAGTAATCACATTCCTGGTTATTATGAAGTGACGTGTTGTATGACTTAGTCCCCCTCTTTCGTAACACGGCAGCCTACCTGGAGACTAAGAATTGAATCTAGAAGTTTAATTAGTCTTTGAAGTTAATGGAAAACCATTTAGTGGGGCAGATGCTCAGCTGCTGTAAGATGCTGTAGAGGGAGGTGTAACAATTCACGTCACCCAAGAACCTGCCTCGTTGGCCATATCAGGAGCTGGCTTTGGGCCTGAGCCACAGGGTCTGGTCTGGTCTGGGCTGGCAGCAACTGCCATCTTCCAGGAGCTTGTGGGTCTGAGCCACGTCCTCCCATCAGTTTCCCGCACAGCGCATGCTGACTGAAAACAGAGCTGCAGGAGTAGGAAAGTGTGACAGTATGTAGCCTTTTACTGCTTTCAGCAGCTGACAAGAGGCAGCATGGGCAAAGCGAGCTGTGCTCCTCCCGCAGCGCTGGACAGGAGCAAAGGATCTGGTGGTGGTGCTTCGGGGGCAGGTGGGAGAAGGTAAGGGAGAACAAAGAAGGGAAAACTGGAGAGGAGAGAATGAAGAGCCTCAAAGCATAAGAAACTCAGCAGGCGCGGGGCTGAGAGGGTGTGGAAGAGATAGCTGAGGTCTGTCTGTCCTCACTGGACACTGAATATTTAAAAGCTGAATGTCCAGATCACAGTTTGTGATTGGGTTTGAAATTCAGTCACAGATCTCCCATCCTTATTCCTTACACCTTCTTCACAAGATGAGAAACTTTTCTGCAAACAGGCGCCTCGACAATGACAAACTGAATCCTCATTAAAACAAAGAAAGGTTAAGGGGAAAAAATAACCTATTTAAAATGAGGTAACTTGCTAGTCTTTGAGCTGTAAATTGACAATGGGATTTATATAAATCCATAATTGTATCTCTTTTACCTGCAGTTAGGCTAGTTAATGATGAAAAAAGTATACAGCCTATCGTGAGGTTTTAATGAGGATTCTTTTTGCAGAGTTAAAAAAATCCACCAAATTAAATTCTGCCAATTTACTCCATTGCAAATTGAGCGCCACCCTGTGCGCAAAAAAATCATCAAGTAGCTTAAATCAGTTACAGCTAAATGTGTAAGTCAGCGTGTGCTTTAGCCTTTAGTCATGAAGAATATATTAGATTTTAAAAATAAATGGCTTTCTGCTGAGTCTTCATTGCAATGGCTTTCTGACTTTTAATTAAATTTTCAGTAGTTGTGGGTGCTTCCTCATGTACTTTGTCCACAGAATTCACAGCATCTCTATCATTATGTGGTGGAAACCCAGATTGGAGGTTATTAGGCTTGTTCATTCCTTTGTTACTCACTAGTACAATACCCAGAGAATTTATTTTTTTCTCTTGTAAGATAAGAGCAAAGCATTATCTACAATAATACTTTATAAGAATGAAACAAGAATGCATAAACTGAACACCATTAGCAGTAGCTGGTAGCTCGTTACATTTTACTCATTAGACACTTCTGGTCCCTTTCATTGGTGTTAAATCAACTTAATGTAAATTAATAAGCACAGGTTCATGTCGTTTGGAAGAAGCTCTTAAGCGGAAAGGGAAGCGGTGGGTGTTGCTGGCTTTGGCTGGGGCACAGGTGTCTGCAGTGGGTCTGGAGAGGCCCCTCCTGCCAGCCAGGGCATTTCCTTGCTGAATAGAGCACTAGTGGTTTGATGGCTGACTCTGTGCAGCTGGCTGCTAATTGGGGGTGGGGAGGCCAGGCACTTATTAGCTGTTTTTGGGGTCAGGGTGCTCTTGGCTGGCTCCAGGTGTAGGTGGATGTGCCCTGGGGTGTGGGTGCACATGCATGCATACGTGTGTGTGCTTGCTTGCTCTGCTTATTCTCTCCCTGCCTGCTCCTCTGTCCTGGCAGGCTCCTCTGCTTATGTCCTTCCTTCCTGCTGAAGACAGGTAAAGTGGGGTCTGGTGCTGAGCCCCTGCAGAGCTGGCCAGCCCTGGGAATGTGCCTGGGAGATGGGGCCTGTGGGGGTGGTGGCCATGTTGGCTCTGTGTGGTGCCCTGAGGGGGGGAAACCCACTGCCTGGCAACTCAAAATGGTGGGCCTCCCCAGCCAGTGGTGGTTTCCCTTCCCTATGCATGCCTGCTTTTTTCCCCCCCCCCTCTGTCTTCTTTAGAAGAAAAAGCTAATTTGAGAGAAGTCAAAATGCCTATTTGTGCCAAGTGAGGCAGTGCAGGGGAGCTGCCCTCCCTGCTGCTCCCCAGGCAGTGAGTTAACCTGCCATGCCCCCCTTCTGCTGTGGGCCTGGGCAGGGGCTGGTGGGGGCCGTCCTTGCTGTGCGGCCCCTTGCCTGGCCTCCTGCTCGCTCCTAGATGCTCTGGGCTGGCTGTGGGCAGTGTTCCCAGCCCTGTGGGGCTGGGGGACAGTGATCTGGCAGACAGTTTCATCATCTTTTTACCAAGACTTATGGGAAGAGAGCAGGGGTGTTGTCCTGAGCCCTGTCTGTGGCCCAGTGTCCCTGTTGAAGTTGTGGAGGTGATGGTCTGAGTAGGACAAATGCCTGTGTGTCTAGGAGGGAGATACACAATCATGGAAACGTGACAGGAAGATGCAGAGGTTTAAGAAATATTTTGAGCTTCCCCTCCTTCAATGCTCGTTGACCGTAACAAAAATGAATGCGGCTGGGCAGTGGTGGGCCTATCATGCACCTAATTTCAAGTGTCTCCTCACCAATTATCCCCCCATGCATCTGTTCTCTTTACCTGATGGACTAAGATTGACTTCCAGACCTGGGTGCTCTTCTCCCTCTCTGTGTCACTTCCAGCATGTCATTTTTCCATTTGTCTGCAGCTGGCTCTTTCAAGGCTAGAGACCGGATTATTTACTGCTCTGTTCAGCTGTTTTGTCTGCAGTCTCATGTCAGCCCTGGAGGTTACCATTTCCCCCCATACAGAGTTTGTTTTATTACAGGAGAGCTGAGCAGCTTCTTGAAATTTAGTGTAAACCACTTTCACAGAGAGCTGGGCCTGAGGAAACTTTAATGGGGGCTTCAGAGGGATGTTGAGGGTGGAAAGAGTAACAGTTGTGTGCTTTTTTTTTAAGCATAGGAAAATTATAAAATGGTGTTCTATTTCCAGAATATTTCATGTTAATCTCTTAACATCCACAGGAGCTGGTGGGGGTGGGAGAGAAGAGATCTGGGAAATCAATTTTTGTTTTTTGTCATAATGAACAGTGAGGTTTTTTTAATTGGGGGGGGGGGGGGAAGGTTATCGGGTGAAGGCTCTGACTCTTTCCTTTCCCTCATTCTCTCTTTCTGCTTACTGCCGCTGGTATGCGTTTTGGATATGGCAAAGCCCCATTCAGGTCCCTTCCTGGCTTCCTTCAGGGTGAGTCTTGGGCTGGAAGCAGATGCAACTGGGGAGAGGCAGACAGCTGGTGGTGTTTCAGGATGGCTCCGCATGGATGGTGTGCGAGTTGGAGGGAGTCTTGTCCTGCTCAGCACCAGCTGGATGTGAGCTAGTCATGGGCTGTACAGGCTTAAAGTAGCGCAGTCCTGGGCCCTGTCTGCACCCATCTGTTAACATCTGTGGGTTAACTCATCTCTCCTATTGCAGGTGTTCTGCAGAAATGTGCTCCAGAGCAAGTTTTCTATAAAGCTTCCTTTTGACTTAATTTTCCAGTGAAAGGTGACTTTTAAAATTATTATTATGAAAGATCTCAGCCCAGTTCTATCAACAGGTTGTTGGTCTGAGCAGTTAGCAGCTATTAAGCATTTCAAACATGGGAAAATACAATTTCTTATGGTTGTTGTGGCACTTTGCAGAGACAGTGTTAGTCCTCTGAGAAGATGTTCAGGGAAGGTGCAAGTAAAGGGGAACAAAGACCCAGCTCTGCTTTCCATTTCTATAAGACAATTTGTGTGGAATATATCAATATTATATGCAAGTGCTGCAAGCAAAGTTGCCAGACACCTTAAACCTTCTCTAGCAGATCCACATGAGTTCTCATTTTTTTTAGATTCCCATAAAACAAGTTTCCTGACCTAAATCTGCACCAGCCCAACACTAAGGAGCTGGGTTCTTTATTCGGCAAGGTGCTTCTTCTTGTCAAAATGCATTTACATAGAGCCCTGCAGCCTATACGCTAATAGCACCTCCCCCTGCTTCTGCCTCCTAGTGGGCTGTCTGAAGGAGGCTATACATATGTATTAAGTTATTAAGCAGTGGTATGGGTTCTCACAAGTTCAAACGCAGAGCATGCTGTGCCTATGCTCAAACGTCTCCAGGAGGGCCTGGATTAATAGAAATGCAAATGGAGCATCTGCACAAGGCCATATGATTAGAGCCTTCCCCCTCACACCTCAAAGTCAAAAGCAGAAAAACACTGCATGTGAAATACAACCAAAAAAAAATGGTGATTATAATATGCAAAGTCTGTTACCAATTTCAACAGCAGTCAGCAAAACATTGAGCTTCATCCCACTTAAACACAATTGCCCCTACCTTCTCAAAGGTAATTATTTTAATTAGTTTTGAATTACTTGGGTTTGCAGAGTCCATAGCAATGTTTACCTCGTCTAAGATTCCACAAAACCTCAGCATAGCCCCATCCAGCAGGAATTCTGCTAACATGAGCAGAAAAGCTCTTATTTCATGCAAACTTGTACAGAGTTCTGCACTGATGGGAGGTTTGAATATGACACACATTAGGAAAATCAGCTACTAGTATAATCAGCTGGGTCACATATACTTGGTCAAATTCTATTTTCAGGCAAACTGGTAAAGACATGTTCCATATGGAATCACTCTGGGTCTGTTTCCTTCCACCCAGCAGCAGAATTTGACGTACTAAAGCATGTATCCCAGTATGCCAAGATTTTACACCTGCTAGAAACACCCATTCAGTCATGGTGCGACCAAGTGTGGCCTTGTTTGGAGCTGGCTCATACTGCCACAAATGTGGACAACCAGAAGTCACTGAAGTTATCAGTAGTGGTTTTGGTCCCAGCCAGGTCTGTGGGAAGGGGTGGGAGAGGGTTAAGTGATGGAAAAAACTTTTCAAACTTTCCCTCGTGCAGTGGTATCGGGCCCCATGAGGACAGTGTAAGGGAATGATTCCTCTGAGGTGAGATCTTGACGTTTCTGCAGGAAATGCAGACTTGTGTCTGTTCATTACCCATACAATCAAGAGTCTTTTTTTGTTGCTTCCTAGTGGTCTATCTCCTCTGGAGCTAAGTTGCTGCATATTACTGCAGGCCTCTTCTCTTCAGAAGACTCTGGCCAGAACCTCATTCCACCGAGATCTTTGTTGGGTAAAGTCTGCAGGGACAGAGGGGGATGCTTGCCACTCTGCATGCTTGCCGCGTTGATTCCAGCCTTGCAGGGGTATGGCAAAAACAGGGTGGTGGTGGGGAAGCAGCTTACTTTTATCTTCTGTGTAAGAGATTGGCTTCTCTGTGTATGTGAATCTGCTGTCAACATCTTTCAGAACCAGCTATGTGCAACAGATTTCTTTTCTCCTTTAGTCGTACCCTCGCGTATTCCTACCATATAGGTGTATATATAGAAGCAAATGTGGTCCTTTACATTTTGTGTAAATCTAGACATTGCAGAGCCTTCTGTTTTGCATAGAAATGCAGTTGTCATATCCACTTGACCAAGAAGCCACCTTAGCTTTGGAAAAGTTCCTTTGAATAGGAGTACAGCTGCAATTCTAAATTTAAGCCACAATTAGTGTTTCTGTCAGAATAAGAAATCAGACTGTGATTTTTCACATTTTATGAAGGTTTTTAGTTGATCCTTGAAAATGACTCTTCTGATGGTATAGGCTACTTACAGATGCTGATATACTTACTGTCTCTGTGAATGAGGGAACAAACTCCTGAGGTCTTCCGTGCCCTAGAACAAGGCTCATGAACAGCTGTTGTTGCCTGTATAGTGGATCTATTTAACGTATAAAGGATAAAAATACCTCTAGCGCTTTGCCTTTGATTTTTTTGCATGAAAGTGGGGAAAGCAGCTGAACATAACGTGACTCTTGTTGTGAAGTTGGGTATATCAGAATCAAATACCTTTCAGTTATATGAACCTTACAGAGCAGCTGGTGATTGTACTTACTGTTTTGAATCACTTAACACCTGAAATATGAAGACTGCCTTACAAATGCTGCACTTATTTCTTCAGAAGTAATTACCATGTTTTTTGGCTTTTTCTGCCCTGCTTGTTATTGTAGGCCATGTTTGGGTTACCGGCCTTACCTTCTGAGAACTCCTTTCAAACATATGTAGGTGCAAACATGCCCCTCTAGCTTCCTTTGGAAAACCTGTAGAATTTGTCATCATTCCCCTCCCAGGCTTGTGAGATGAAAGGTAGGCCAGAAAACGGCCACTGCTAGAACAATACGTTCTAGCTTTGCAAAAAGCATGGGAGAAGCTGCAGGGCTTTTAGAGGCAACTAAAAAGGGACTCTGTAAGGAAACTGAAATTTTGTGCATGTCTTTATACCATGTACCTAGAAATGTTGAATATGGTCTTCCTCTTTGTCCTTAATGTTCATCGGACAAACCAAACTTGGGTTAGAGTCGGGGAGCAGGTGTGATTCTTTATTCAGTGGCACAGCTTGCTGTAGGTCACCTTACTGGTACGATAGATTCTGGCATACTGCTTTACAGTGTTCCCACAGAACAGCGGTGTGGCTATAGGGACGCCTTTACTCTTCAAAGGCATTGCTGTATTTGTATGGTAATAAATCATCTTTCTTATCTGGCCTCAAACCTCAGAGCCCATGCTCCATAATATCCTAAATAATTGCACACAACAGGCCTGAACAGATCAAGATAGAGGAAGAATTAATAAAACATACCTGCTAGCCTTTGCTGATTTCTCTGCACGTAAAAGGCTACCAATTGCCCAGCAGTGAGCACATTTGTATATGTTCTTGCATGCCATTAACAGAGCTGACCTCTTTCAGTAGCATACACAAACCCAAGCTATAGTTACAGGAACCCTTTTATTTCTTTATTCAAAATAGATTATTGTAGTGTTTGTAGTTGGTTGGAGAAAAGAATGAAAGAAACAGTGCCCTCAGGTTAAATGAGAATCTGACTTCTACTATGTTATTGGCAGGTTGAGCATAGTATCTAATGGGAAAAGAGGGTCATCCCGGTCCATCCAGTTGAGGGTCCACAGTAAAACTAGAAATAATTCTAGGAACAGAGTATATTTTGGTTGCAATTCCCATGGTTGATTCAGCTGGAAAAGGAGGAGGAATGGAGAACAGGAATTGAGATGGAAAACAAATATGCAGTAACAGAAAAAAGTAATTTATTTCAAGCATTACAAAGTGATTTTGTTTGTTCCAAATGTGATTCTGTTCTGAAAAATGACGTATCAGTTCAGTGTGGATCAGCAACTGTATCTGTCCATTTTGATATCTAAAACAGGAGTTGCTATATATATTTTCATTTAAGTAATAACAAGTAGCTGCCTAGGTGAAGCTCTGGCTGTTCAGGCACATAATAAGAGCTACGGCATAAAAGCTAAAGCATTCAAATACTCTTTCAAACAGGAGCTCTGCCTTTCAGCTATCCAGAGAGAAAACTCTGATTTCACTCCCCTCAAAGGGGCAGAGCAGGGTGCTTACAGGTGCAGATGTGATTGAGCAGCATAAGAACCTACTCCTCCTGGCTCATTGCTGCCCCTCAGCTGGAGGTTACCACAGCCTGCAGATCAGCCTGCCAAACAAATCCCATGAGTGCTCCCAGCCTGTTTCAGGGCAAAGCCAGCCAAATAAGTTTAAATCACGTTTGGTGATAAAATGGTTTAGGAGTTTTCATACAGATGTTTTGCAGCACCATGACAGTAACTGAAGCTGAAGCAAACAGCTAGGTCCATAACTTCTTAAACCATTTCAGCTAGATCCGCTGGAAGAGGGCTGGTCACGCCCTAACCTGGCTCTTACTGCTGCTTCTGCCAGAACACAGTCCCCTAAAATGCTCAGCTCCTGCTTGCTGTAGTGGTTGAGCCCAGGCGCTTCAAAGGACCTTCTAGATCCCCACAAGGTGCTTGCTGACTTAAGCACTGCTAAGGGAAACCTAGGGCCAGATCTTCCACCCCTGTGAAGCATCTGAGCCTCAGTGAAGCTGAGTGGTTATGCAGGTGTCAGTGCATAGTCCTGCAGAGGTGACATTGTGAAGCAGAGGGAGAGCCTGGCTAACCCTCTGATCTCATCTCGGGTCTTCAGAATGGCAGTTAGAAATACAGCATCTTTTGAGGTGTGCTGCAAGCATATTTGATTGAGAATGGCAATAAGCCTCGCTAAACATGGATCTGTATGTTGCTATTTTCATAAGTCACTTCTCGGAGCAGTACAGCACAGTAAATGTTCTCAAGGGAGAGTGTACTGCAAAAACCGTAATGAATTACTCTTTCAAGAAGGCGTGTATCAGTGAGCTAGGTCCCCAAATCTGGAGATACATTAGAGAAAATTCAGGTGTCCAGGATGAGTGCAGGATATAGCTAGGGGTGAAGGACACTTTCTTGGCCATGAACACCGCTAGAAGACTAGAGGGAAGGCTATTTTTCATAAAATAAGCAAGACCTTCTCTAGCAGTACTGGCATGTTACCTGTTCATACAGTGACCTAAACATGCACCCTGTTTTCTAATGCAGATCTGTGGTATGTGTTTAAACTTGTAACTCTGGCTGCATGACTGGTGGGAGGAAGGAGGACCCTATCGCGGTGTGACGGTCAGGCTGACTCTTGGAGTGTACCTGCTGGATGCGGTAATATTCTTCACAACACTGTCATTACTGGGGCCTTCCTTTCTTTTTGCTCTGCGGACGCTTAAGAAATTAAGCAGGTTTATGTCAGATCGGAGCCATAATGAATTATGAAGCTTCACAGAGTCTCCCGGATGGATTGTCTTTGGCTCTTTCCTCAGAAGAGAGATATGATGCACAGAGTTTAAATGGCTTGTCCAGACAATCATAGCAGGCTTCAGGTAAACTGGGAATACAGTCCAATCCCTTCCTTCCCTTGGTTCTTTGCTCCTGACATTTAACATTTAAATCCCCATTTTGTTTCTTCTTGTGTGTTTACCAATTCATTGTTAGTAGGCTGACTTTTTTTTTCCTTTGTTCTTTAGTTTGACACTGTCTGGGAGATGTAGTTTAACAGCAGCCTTCACATGCTGAACATAGGAAGCAGGCTCTAACAAAAAAATCACACTCTTACGTCAGTGACAACTTTTAGGACAGGCTAAAGAGAGGCAAAAATGTCTTTACATCAGATTCCTGGATACAACATGTTCTATAAAAGGACAACTGTCTCCCCGTGGTAACTCTGTGCTCTGTGTTTACTGCAGTTCCCTTTGCAAGTGCTTTTGAGGATTGCGAGGAAGAGCTCTCAGTTACTGCAGAATCATCCTGTTCAATAGCAATCACCTTGCAGAATGCCAGCAAGGCCAGGTTTAAGTTTCTAGGGAGCCAGTGAGCAGAGTCAGTGGCATCCTGTGGACACTACTATATGTCAATACTTCAAAAAAATCCTTGTGTTGCTGGCTAGGAATCTCCCAGCCACCGCTGTGCCTCTTCCCTCCAAAATATCATGAGAAATGATCATTTCTGTGTGTTTGGCTTCTCTTTGAAATGCTACAAGAACATTTTCTTGCTGCGTTTTAGAGCGTTGTAAGAGGGTACACTCAAGGGACTTCCAGATCTGAAGGAAAAACAGCTGGTGTTTTGGTTGAATTTTTGATTGTTTTTCCTTTTTTCTCCCTTTTTCTTTTCTTTTAGTTCCCATCTTTCTTTCAAGTTGTGCTTGGTTTTATTAGGTATTGTGCTTCCAGCTGCCACACACAAAAATAAGATCAGGTATATTTCTTGTTTTGACCAAGAGCTGCAGGGAAAAATCCTTTTCTACTCTATGAATGGCACTGATTTGTTGTTGCGTATGTGTGTTTCCTGTATGGTCTGCTTATGTCCCCTCAGAATAGATCAGTAAACTAGAGAGTAAGTGCCAGTAAGGACAGCCATCCAAATGCTGATCAGAGGATGGCCTTACATTGTAAAACCTGAAGGAGGGACAGAAGAAAAGAATCCTAATTGTGGCAGCCTGGATGAGAAGCCTCAATGGCAGTACCATGGCGGAAAACTGAACTGTTACATGAAAGTGAATCACTACAGTGATTGAAGAGAAGTCCGGAAGGAATTGGAAAGGGCAGGGTTAGACCTATGGATCCTTTTCTGCCTGTAGTAAAACTCCAGCAGATGTCATTGTAAGCCATCAGCACAGAAGGAGGCCAAGTTATCCCTTCACTAAAAAATAACACTGGGCAACCACATGGATTTAAGACAGTATATTCTAGTGGTGAAAGCACAATGCTGAACATCAGAAGACTGCACAGGAGTTATTTCACCTAATTTTGGATGCATAGGCTTGAGCTAGTTCTGTAGTTCCCCTGCTGAGCCAATGGAGGGACATCAGCACTTTAAAGCATAATTTAGTGCCTCCTAAGGAAGATGTCTAACAGAAAATAGCTTATGTTTCCCAACTAACTATAAAGGGAGCTGAGGGTGACCAGTTCAGATGTAGACAGAGTAGATGCCTGGAGTTGGACGAGAGGGACCACACCCCTGGTTTCTGCTTGGACATGCCAGTGTTGTGCTCTGTGGAAATAAGAAAGCCATTTTACCTCCCTGTGCTTCCCGTTGTTGATGAACCTTGTCCACTTAGGCTGTGATATCGGGGTTTGGACTCTGTCTCTTGACACCTGACAGTTCAAAGCTTAATACCGCATTCCTGTTATGACTTGCTAATTGTTGTTTTAATAAAAACAATGCTAGCAGATGTGCTAATGAACGTGGTTAAACTGCAGGCTTCCCACAAGAAGCTCATCACTGAGGCAGATTGCCGCTCTAACAGTAAAACAGCAAATTTTTTCAGTAGATGGAGTAGGATCCCTTCAGAAGGGGGCACTCTGGGTAACAATATAGTTCAAGATGGTGTTAGATGTTTGGGAACCAGTAATAGTATTGGCAGCACTGAAAAGTGTCATGAAATTTTTAATGACCGCAACTTGTTACAGGTAAATATATCATGCAATGAAAGTGATATACAGCAGTGGACACTGTGTTGGGCTAAGTTTTCACAAACAGTGTCCAAGATCTGTAGAGGACTCACTGGAGCATGCTAGAGGCTTGGCATCTTCGATAATCAGATTTATTGAAGTCTGCTTACCGATCTAAATACGCAGACATCAAGCCTGTGTGCTTGAGATCCTGAGCTATGCTATATGTACCTGGAACAGCTGTTAATTTCTTAACTTCTATGTTTTATGTATTTTCTTTTTCTTCTTAAATTTCTTTTAATATACAGCTTTATAGTTGGATTTTCTTCCTCTGCGGACACACTTCTGCTTTCCCTTTTATCTCAGTCCTTTTTTTTTTTTTTTTGTTTCTGATATTATTTTACAGGGCTGCATTCGCTGTACTTTTCATTCATTGTACTTCTTTCCTGCCTTACACTGACACTAGCTAGGGGTCTATCTGGCTTTGGTACCTTGTGTATGCAAGTGGGCAGCCTCATCCTTAGACAGGCTGCAGCTGACCTCAGGTAGCATCCACCTATTGTCTGCATTAAATGAAATGCAAGAGTTCGTTGGGCCTACTAGATAGTCTTAGTCTGAGGAATCCTTTCAGTCCCACTAGAGAATTCCTTGCTAGATGCTATATGCAAATGTAGCATCATCTGTTGTTGAACATGGGAGGAATTTCAAAGTCCGGGTAGATCTAGGGTTTAATCTTTGGAGCTATATGAATAATTGAATGAATGAGATTCTAGACTCCAGGTTTATATTAACTCCAATGGCAGTGAGAAGGCAAACTCTGATTATAGTCTGAGGGCCTATCTTGAAGCCTATTCCAGACCACTCTGCTATGGATTCTAGATGTACATTTTGGCCTGATGAAGGAACTTGTGAGAAAGAATTTCCACGGAGAAATAAGAGGCACTAATTTGTTATTCAAAGTTGAAAAATAAACAATGTTGCGCTTCATAAATAGGGTGCTAATGATAAGCAATGAAATAATCGATTTGTCATTAAATGACAAACAACACATGCTGAAAAATTAACCAGTTTGTTTCACACCATTGGGTTAATGGAGAATCAAGTAGGTCTTAACTTTCTTCTTACCAATGAATAATGGCCTAGAGAAACACAGTGCTAATCGGGCAACATTGGTGGTAGTAAGTGAGTCAATCCTGTATTTATTAGAGCAACAGAACATGCATAATACATTGGGCTATCAGCTGAAAGTTGCATGATGCAGGCACAAGTCTGTTGTATCTACTGGAAGAAGAATGTTTCTGGTGACAGGAAATCCATATGTCTAGGAGGATGAGCATTAATTTAGTAGAAGGTGAGAAGAGTGCCATGTGTGGAGGTGGTGGGCTGCTCTTGACTTAACCAACCATTCAATAATTACTCTAAATGCATCATTAAAACAGCAAAAGGCATTGTCAATCACTCAATATCCTGCCTTTGAAAACTTCTTAATGCTGCTTAGTTTTGACTAGAAGTTCAGAGGAAGTCTGCAATAGTATTCAAAAAGTGCAAAAAGCAAAAATACTTCGTAAGGCAAGTCAGATTTTTTTTTTTTGCACAGGAATATGGAGAGGATTTTTAATGCCTATGAGGAGAGTGTGTTGCAGTGGGACTCAAATGACTTGTCACAGGGCAAAAGAGGTTTGGTTTAGAGAATAACATGCTAGAATGGATTTTGGGGAGCATGGGTTCTAGTCCTTGTTCTCCATCTGATCTGCTGGATGATCGTAGGCTCATATTTGCCTCTTTGTAACCCACCTATAAAATAGGGATAATGGTACTGTCTATTGTAAAGTGCTCCGGAAGCTAAAAAGTGCCATATGGAAGACCTGTAAGCACTGCTAAGCTTCTTCCTACTTCAATTGTATTAATCTAGAGGTTACTAGTTCTAGCAGCAATAGCTATGATCTCATTGGAGGGATTTGCTTCTCATTAGGAAGAAGCTTTCTCTTTTCTGCTGTAGCCGACATTGATCTGTACTTGTCTCTGATTATGCTGGTATGTAGCAATAGTTTTATACATTCCTAGTTCAATCAATGATTGCTTTAGCAGTAAGACAGTTGGAAGGTTGGCCAGATAGCCCCAACTTTCTGAGACAGCTAAGCATAAAGAAAAGCAACTGCTGTTCAAGAAGCTTCAGTTTAGGCTGACAAAACTAGTTAGATCTCCTAAAGAGTCACTTGTCTTCTCTCAGGGCTCCTTGATTTTTATCTTTAATTCATGCAACAGCCTTTATGGCAATGTGATTTATTGTTACTAACTGCTAGATGATGATGATCCTCATGCTAAGCACAGACATTGGTCTTAGCAGAAGTCAAATGGAAAATATTCTAAGTTTAAGAGCAACTCCATTTTAAGTAGCTAGTGGTGTCATGATTTCTTTTCTAACACGTTACATCATGACACACAGGAAATGTGATTCTGCAGAACTGCAAAATCCAGATAAGAAAATAAAAATGTATAAAGAATTGATGAAAAGGAGAGGAAGTATGAAGGACATTCCTGAAGAAGCTGTATCAGTAGGGGAGTTTCTATTACAGGTAACTGGAGTAAGTCCCTCAGGAGTCTTCTGTTTTCATCTATTTATTAAACAACTAAGAGAGTAAGACAAACTATAAATTAATTATATTTGCCAGTGACATAAAGTCAAGGCAGTGGTGAACATAGATAATGCAATTTCTAGACAACAGGGGGCCAAATTTTCTCCTTGCTTACACCTGTTCAATCTCACTGAAGTCAATGGGATTGGACAGGTGTAACTGAGGGGAGAATGTAGCCTCAGGCCTTTTCTAGAGAGGGGTGGAGAGCTGGTGAAAGAAAGCTTAATGTTAATAAATATGAAGTCTTACCCATTAGCCTGAGATGCACAGAAGACAGAATGAAGTGAGCGGAGAGATGAGGTGCACAAGGTGCAGCACAGGCGCTTTGCAGGCAGGAGCTCTGGTGATTTCAGGGGATGCTGTGAGGTTTCAGCCCCTCTGAAAGGAAGGTAGCTTTGGTCGTGGCTCAGGGGACTTGCTCCAATGAAGGATTTTGAGTGTTTGGGTCTGTGTGCACAGCCTGTAAGGCAGCTGCAGCATAGCATGTGCCTGTCATGCTATTTACTGCTGACTTACATATATAGTAGCGCTGGCTTCCTCTTATCAATTAAGTGTTACCTCATAAACAGAGTAAGTGTCAGGACCTCTCAGCCCTATAGTCCTCTCACTCAAGCTGTTCCTCAGACTCTTGTCTGATAAAAGGTATCTACGGCCTTATGTAGTCACTCACAATCTAAATCTCAGGTTACCAAGGTAACAAGCAGGTTAATGAGCTCCACCACACTTTCCTTAATTGAGGGAGAGCACTTCATTCTCCACTTCAGTCAACTAAGTACAATAGCCTTTTTTAGTTGGCTTTCATAGACTGTTTTTGATCCACTTGACTCTGAAACAGTTCCCCTCTCAAACTACAGTGTATAATACTGTACACTAACAACAAACGTGATTGAATTGCTGAATTACACAATGCTCTTTCCAACTGTCTTGTGCCACAATGTTCATACATAATTTATATTGGAATTGCATTAGGTTGTGTCTCTTGCATGAGATTGGCTGTCTCGTAGCTTATAGCTCCAGCCCTGCGATGGAGGTGGGGCAGGGCCACTCTGCACCAGCCTGGCTTTGGGAGGGTGGCCCATGGCTGAAACAGTGCAGAGTGCCACAGGGCTTGGGGATCTTTTCTCGACTCTGCCAAAGCCTGCCTGTCTGCCCCAAGATAAGTCCCCTGCCTCTTTATACCCCAGTTCTCCATCTGTAAAAGGGAAGCTAATTTTCTGCAGGTGCATTGTCAGATTTAGATTCAGATTCTGCTTGTGTGATGTGCTCAGAGGCGGTCTGTTCCTCTGCCTCATTTTTTCTGGGACCCTTTACCTCTCAAAAGTTAAAAGAAAGAAAACACCATGCTATATCGAGTCCTTTTTGTAAGCATTAGTGCCTAGCCAGAGGCTTTCCCTCCCCCAGCATCCTGAAGTTCACAGAACGTGTTTCATGCAAAGATTTCAAGTGGTCGGCCATGCTTTCTGCATGCTGCTTAAGCAGGGAAGCATTTCTCTGTGACTGAAACGCAGCTGCCTCTACAGTGTGGTATGTATTTACCCCGCACAGAAGTAGCATCCAGCAATTCCTGGCAGAAAGTAAACAATGCTCTTAACAACTGCAGGGGGATTTAAGTAGAAAGAATGAATTAGAGCTGCAGTATTAATGTAACCAATGGAAGTTGTGACAGGGAGCCTGGACTTTTATTTATAGCACAAGTGGACAAAGTCTCTGGTTTTATGACTGTCTCATGAGACAGGAGCCATAACAACAGAATGGCCTCTAATGTCAGGCTGGAGAGTGAAGCAAGTAGGGTGGGAGCAAAACTTTGCCGTAGTTCCTGAGCGTGAGGTTTTCAATGACCTCTTTGGACACCTCTCCCTAGCCACCAGTGGCTCAAGTAACCCTAAGTTTGCAGAAAACGTGATGAAGAACTAAGAATTTAAAACCAGCGCATTCTTTTAGTGTCTGTCACTGTAACATGAAAGGTTGATTTGTGATGAGTACAGTATACAGCTGGCTTCAAATTTTCACCAGTATGGGACTTCTAAATGCCTGCTACTAGCAGCGCCTTTTTATTTATTGTGGTGTGTGCCTCTCTTTAAGTTTGGGAATCATCAAAATAGGGTAGACTCAGCCTTTGTAATGCAACCCTCTAGGAACAATTTTATTCAGTCAAAGTAATACTGAGACCTTGGAGAGGAGAATGTATCTAAAAAGCATAATTTTTTTAAGGGAAGTCCTCGCACCAGCCTTCTATTCTATATTATCATTAACAATTTCTGCTAACCCAAGAAGATACAGTGCTTTCTAAAGTACAAGCCAAAGCTCACTCAGCTATGTTAGAAGCAGATTTTTGAATCCCTTAGTTCCTCAAGTCTTTAATACTGCCTGTAAATCTTGACAAAATTACTTTTTCAGGCTTCAAACAAGGCTTTTTTTATGAACTTTTCCAACTGTCACCTTGAGAAATATCTAAATGACCCAAGAACTACTTACATTTTCTGCAGTGTGTAAACCAAAATTTCACAACTGCCTATAATTTGAAATATTGTATCCCTCCCTCTTGGAGAGGAAAAAAAAAAACCCTCACACAATCATGTTTGCTTTTTTTTGTCTCTTGACTGTATACCACATAAAACCAGCTCCCATATCTGGGGTCCCCTCTGTTACCAAGACGGAAATCTGACACTTTTTTGAATGAAAAAGTTTTAAAGTCTAAAGAAGTAGAGGCTACTCCTCAAATGAGAAAACACATGTCTCACCAGTGAGAAAGTATGCTAAGTTTAAGTTCTAGTGGAGAGGAGAGAGAAGGATGGTGGACTCCCACAGTCAGAAACTCCCCTGCATATATGCCCACAATTATGTATAAGAGGAAAAAAAGTCAATCACAACACCAAAAACCTGTTCAGCATCCAGCATTTACCAGTGTAAGACAATGTTCCTGGTCTCTTCTCATAGTCAATTTGCTTGAGATACTAAGTAGAGATGCAAAGTGGCAATCAAGAAAATTACAGTGGTGGTTCAAAGAGATACAGGAAGGTGTATTGAGCCAAAGACGGATGATATCCCAGAGTAAGGCTTAGCCCATGAGGACAGGTGCACTTAGTGAGATACTGGCAGAGAAAGAATCAAGGTGACGTTTCCTGTTTTTTCTCTGGTACTGCCATAACGGTCATATTGAAAATGCTCATCAGATTTTAGTCACTTCAGCACCTTCTTCGTTCCTATACATCTAAGGGCACGTACATCTCTTCACATGGAAGAAAATATTTTTGCTGTTCATTTATGTCACGTTTTGGCAATCAAACTGAGAAAGCTTTGCAAAAAAGATGTGCCTGTGGTGAAGCATACTTAATTTATTTACAGTTAAAAAAGGAAACAAAAAAGAAAATTTTAAAGTACTGTGCATGAAGAGTTAAGCACAGAGGATAGGCACAACTCCTGGCCAGAATATTCAGAAATTAATTACAGAAAGTGCTCATTACCAAGGAGCTGAAAGTATTCATTCCTTTTTAATTCAGAGGCTTATTTTTCTCTTTGCTGTATATCCACCTGGAAGTGCCCTTAGTATCAGTATACTTCTTCAGAGTCTTCCTGTCTTCTCAGAGTTCTAATTTTAAAAGAGAACCAGAGAGGCAAGCCAAACAAGTTGGAAAATTTAATAAAATAAAAAAGATAATATTTTATACCTTGGAGGTATAAACCAAAAATATAATAATGAGCATCGATGGGATATGAGATTAATCCCACTTGTGAAAAACACCTCCATAACTCATTTGTGACTAAGGCAGTCTTGAATTATGAGATTTGCCGTTCACTCATGGGATAAATTACATACCCCTCAGATAACCATTATGTATCTGGAAATGTCTGTATCATTCACAGCTTTGGGTAACAGCAAGAGGCTGTGCTTTCCTATTGCTTTAGCAGAGTGTACTCTTCAAACATTTATTGTGTGATGCTTATTGCAGGGGATAAATAATGCATATGAGGGAACAAAATTTACATTATAAGTTGATTAAACTGCTTAACAGTTTTTAGCTGCTCTCTGAATAAGGATTTTTAACCAGATTTAATCTATGCAATGTTTCATGTCTAAAGAACTAGCATTTAATCTCTGTTTAACTGAAATTTAGTTAGCAATGTTGACACCTCTGCATTTTAACACTGGGATTTCTTTGTGGGATGCAATCCCTTTCACTCAACTTAATATCCCATCTTGGTCTCTAAGGGAAAATAATTGAGTTTAGGCTAGTTTTAAATAGCGATAAGGACAGGGAACACAGATGGGTATTTCATTGATTAACACTAACACTGGCCTGAGGCCTTGGTGTCAGGCATTAGATTAGGACATTACGAAGAGAATGACAGAGTTTTGGCACTTTATTCCTCCTCAATAACATTCTTTCACATATTAAGTTTATCCCACCCTAGGTAGCTACTTTATCATGCAGAAGGCCTTAATCCACTGATGTGACTCTATCTGCTTTCACTTTGATGCTGCCTCTGTTTACAAGAGTAATGCAGCCTGTGTAAGACAAAGTACTCGTGACAAGAACAACTGAATAAGGCTTTTAGATGCACAGAGCTCTGACCTAAAAAAAAAAAAAAAGAAAGAAAAAAAAGAAGGAAAAAACCCTTCAATAAACTTCAAAATACTCCAAACCAAAAGAGAGGGGGGAAAAAAATCAACAAAAACCAGAGGCTTTTTGAAATGAAGTTATGCTGTTTGCATCTTGAAGAAGCAGACATGAGTTTTTCATCAAGAAGATTCAACTTTACTGATCTTCTTGTACTGCACTTTATCTTTTCTTCACCTTTGACCTTCCTTTCAGTGTCTCCTCAAGGCATCATGAACGTAAGCCTTGTGGTGTTCTTTTAGAAGTAGGATTGCTGGTATCCCCTCTGGTGAATTTAAGCAGCTGTTGGAGTCAGTGACAAGGTTGGCTGCAGATTTGGTATACTGGCTGGGAAAGAGATTATGGGTCAGTCCCCAGTGCTGGGAGACAAAAGATTCAAGCAGTTCAGGATTTTTTGGATATCCGAAAAAGATTTCATGAAATTTGTAAAGATCTAACAGTGTATTGCAGATTTCATGTGGCCTAAACAGCTTATAGCAAGTAAAACTCTAGGTAGCTAGTAAGTGGTGTTTTCACAGCAATGCTGTTTTTCTGAGGTGTGTAAGATCTAGTGTAGTGTAATTTCACAAAATTGCATGGCTGAAGACAGAAACTGGTGACTTGTAGCACTTACAGGGACTGCGACTACCAACTGGGCTTCCAATCTTAAACTTGAGCTAGATTATTTGTGTATTTATTACAGAAAACCTGAAGTGTTGGGGACTTTTTGTCTCTAGGTCGTAAGATTTAACAGACCAGATCCTGACAGAGGCGTTTCAGATTGCTTTTTCGAAGCTCATTTAAAGAGACACTAGATTTACTTTGTTTTTCAAAATCGTGGGATAATTTTGGAAACGTTGTAAAAATAAGAGTTCTGGACAAGGCGTCAGAGGTTTTGACGTTATTGTTCAGATCTAATGAAGGCTTTCCTCCTACAAACACAGGCCTATTTTATTTTGTTAGGATTTACCACTGTATCAGGATCTTGGCTGAAGGTAGGAAGGTAGATTGCATTCTTTCATGGTTTCAGACAGTCTACAAGAATGCTTATTCTGTGGGTGTTTTGAGCCTTCTGTGAATACTGGAAACAAAAGTGTTATATTTGTTATACTTTTATATTTGCATATAAAAGGTCCTATTCAGATTGGTTAAAATTATCCACATGACACAGGGGCAATCTTAAGTTGTTTCTGTTTGCATGAACTGAAAATCTGGTCTACAGAGTTCAGAGAGAAATACATACTTTGTTCGTTTTTCCCCTTAAATTGGTGCAAACCAGAAGTAATGCCATGTATGTCAGTGGAGCTTAATGAGAACCAGAAAAAAAATCCTGTCTGGGTGGGCTGCCTTTTTTTTTTTTTTTGGGGGGGGGGGGGACACCTGTTATCACACAGAGAAGTTTCACTGTTGGAAGAAAGGGTCAAAACTGACCATGCAAATTTTTCACTCCTTTAATTTTGTCTGGTTGCCCCAATCTATTTTATAGTTAGAACACTATATGAACAGTCTATTGTTCAATTTTGGTCACAAATTTTATCACAGATTACCCCAATTCCCCAGCCAAAACCTCTACTGGAATTCTCTCTTTGGTACACATGTGACTGTTTTTTATAATACTAGCAACCTTAGTGACATTTTTCTGCTTAGAGAAAATGCAAAAGTTGCTTCCAAGTCTGCTTTTCCAGATCATGAACCGTTTCTTGTACAGCAGCTTCAATATATGAAAATGGTGTTTGCTTTCCTAGTTTCCTCTGAGACAGCTTCACTGCAGTCAAGTCTGTGGTAATAGTTCCTTTTTCAAATAGTTACTAAGTTTCTTTGTAAAATTAGGTGTGAATATCAGTGCCTATGAAAATGAAGACCTATAGGACAAATCTGGAACCTGACAAAGTGTAGCTGGATAATGGGGAGCTTCTTCGCTTTGTTTTGGCCAGGCAGCAGCCTAAGCCCAATGTTCTAAAGCTCTGTTCTTGGCAACCTCTCTAAGGGCACACGTGCATGCAGAAAAAGCTATAATGACAACTTATGGCTTGATTTTCTTCCCATGCACAGGAGCTGCCAGCATATGACACATTCGTATTCATTTGTCACCTCAAAGATTTCAGCTCAGGTTTCTGGAGATGAAAAGTTAGCACAGACATCTTATGACCTGCCTCTATTCACAATAGATATAGAATTTGTTTTGGTTTTGGAAACTGGTTTAGGACTTGAGTATATGTAAGGCCTTAACAGTGCAAAGGATAATATTTTTTGTAAAAAAAACAAAACAAAACAAAACCCAAAACTAAATCAGAACACTGAAGTGATATGAATTTTTTTTTCTGTGCTTCTAACCATAATTTTTAAATAAATCTCTTTCAAGCCCTTACTGTACAGATTATTTCTCTGCAAAGTAGATAGAATTCTTTTACTTATTCAGCAGAGAACTGGCTAGAGTCATGAGGCTTTCCAGTTCTTTATGTGCAGTGATGAACAAGGAGGTTTCATATATGAGAACATGGTGTTACTGCAAATCAGAAACGCGGAGTTTCTCCGTAGTATCTACCCTTCAGTGCAGGACATCCTGACAGATAGGGTTTTAAATCTTCATGTCTTTGTTTTTTGTTTAAAAAGGGATTATGCCTGTGCAGAAAAATGTAGAACAACATTTCCCCGAGACTTCCTGTCAGTGTATGAGTTTAATGCACATCTGAGACATTGGCAGCACTATAATAAGCCACAGTGGTAGTTACCATCTGTCACGTTGCCAAACTATCTCAAGGCACATTTGTCTTTCATGGGGAGGGGAGGATATGTCAAAGCACATGAAAATATAAAGAAAAGCTATACCCATCCGTACCACGTAACCACCTCTGGTTCTTCCAGAACAACCATACAGGAGTTTAGTTCCAGAAAGGCAATGCCGAGGACTAGTTGCTCTGTACAGCATACTCAGTTTTCAGGGCTGCTTCAGTTGTAGTTTCATAAACAATAGCAACATATCGCTGGGCAGCTGGGAGCCTTCCAACAAAGTCAAAAGTGGCAGGAGATGAAGCTGAGCTACTCAAGCCTCAGCGGGGCTGGGAGTTGCACAGGCAGGCCAAAGCCTCCTGAAGACGTTGGCCTGCTGCTAGACGCGCCTGCTGCGCTGTGAGCAGGCTGCTCCTGTGCTAGTCCCTGCTCCCCAGGCAGGGGCAAAGCAAGTGCTGAATCCTGAAAGCATGTGCTACTTTTGTGAAATACGCTTGTGCATTTTGTACCTTCACAAGCAATAGTGGTGTGTGTATGTCTGGAGGCCGAGGCCTCAGCGTAGCATGGGCTGGTGGGAAGCTGGACCAAGGAAATAATGTTCCTGGGCAGGAAAGAACTAAGCAAAGCTTCCAAATTTATCTGTTCAGATGCTTAATTAGATAAGCTCTGCATGTAGGAAAACTGATGAAAATAAATATTAATGCTGAAGCACCACAACACTTTATTTTCACTTTTTAAGCCTTCCACAGTTTCTGGAGATAAAAAAAAGTGTGTGATTGTGGGGGCCAGATCAGGTCTGTGCTGCTCAGAGGCAATTCCTGTGTCACTAGTGGGGTGCAATTCCTACGCAGTGGTACCAAATACAGTCTCAAGCATTTGATTTTGCTCTCAGAAACTGGGACAATCACTTTGGGGCAAGATTGGAGGCTCAGTGTGTGTTGTGTGCAGGTTGGCAAAAAATATGGGAATCCGACATGTCACAGTTCCTTGATAAAACTGGACTATGTGAGAATGGATTTTATCTTAAATGCTGACTTTTATCCAATTCAAGCCATCTCCTTGGATGACTGTGCATGTGAACATAATCTAGATGATAATGCAGTGGCAGTTTAAATAAAACCCAAAGTCTTTAGGACCTAACTCAAAATTAAAACTCTTAGAAATCGTGTCTCATGTGCTATTTATGCTGCCTGCTCCCATTCTTTGAAAAATGCAGGCTAGCCAAAAGTTTTTGATCCTTCTGCTATTAACAGATGGTATATGTAGCTAAGGATAAGCTGGGACTATCACTTAGGCCGCAAGCAAAGGGGTGAGGGATGCTCCCCTGTGGGTACCCTTAAAAGGCCATAAGCTTGAGTAGCAAAAATGAAAAGGTCTAGTGCTGGTGTTAATTACGCAGAAACCACACAGAAAGTGCTCGCTGTCACAGAGTTGAGAGGTTGTGCATCCCTTCCACAGATGAAAGGCATGGTATGAAAACATTTTGCAGAGGACAATGAAGTGCAGATTAGCATAATCTTTTGCAGTATCCTCAGTAAGCTATCCATGAGTGAGCTGCTTTTTTCTCATTCCTTTTGCTCTAATGTCTGGATTTAAGGAATGGCAATGTAAGAATAGGCTTTGTCCTTCAAGCCTGACAGTTGTGTTTTCCCGCCTTCATGTGATCATCCTTGTTGCTAGTGTACTGCTCTTCTGGTAGTCAGACAATGGAAGGAAAATGAAGTGTCAGTTCATTGACAGAACCTTATCCTGGCTATGTTTTTTCTTAATCCAGACTCATCAGCGCTCTCACACTCTCCTTATTTCCTTATTTCTTCTAAATCAACAGGGCAAAATCTCTTCGGTAATTGTTCAAGATGAAAGTGAAAGCAAATAACTCGGGGAAAAATCCTAAAAATAGCTCCATGGAGTTTAAAAGCAACGTAATTATATGATTTTCCTGTGCTTGGGAGGCGAGTGCTTCTGCTCTGGGTGCCTGCCTAGCATGGTAAATTGAGCGTTCTTTCATACGTACCTCAGTGAAAATGGCTCTTTAGATGCACGTCCTCTGGAGCACAATGTTTAGTTTTAGCATGGAGGCTTAGCCATATTCATGCTACAGTTTAACGTGACTATCTCTAGGGCTGACACAGTGGCTAATGCGCGAGTTTGTTAGCCACTTTGATCCTGAGTGCCCTGTTTTAAGTCTTGCTACTACTGGTTAAGCTAGCACTTTGTTACCGCGGGGAGTGTTGGGAGGCACTATCCCCAAGATCAAAATATAAAAATAGGTCTGAGGTCAGGGAACTGTATAGACCCCCAGAAGCTTTTCAGTTTTACAGCTGGAGATAGTCTCTTAAGTATATATAAATCGTCATTAGGATTCTGACAAAGAAGTGCACTATGGGATTGCTGCAGGGCAGACTCTTTGAATCTTATTCCTGATAAAAACCACTTCTGGCTGGCTGACAGGAGACAAGGCAAGTTCAAGGAAGGCATTAAAAACATCTTAAATCTATTGATGGCAGCAGAAGTACTGGGATGAATAGTTTGGGATTAGGATGAAGACTTCTGAGTGCAGTCAGGGCAGAGAATTTGGGGCCAGCTGGCAATTTTGAGGGAAAATATACCTCTGAATATGGTCAGATTCAAATAATAATTCACAGGATCATGATGAAACTTTCTAAGAGGGAATAGCTGACTCTTTTTTCCACAAGGAAAGCTTCTGAGTGACATATCACTCTAGCAGGAGGCAGGCTACCTGTCAAGGAGTCCCTCAGTAAAGAAACTCTGGTGGCATCAGCATCTTTTTTTGCAGTTCGAGGGGCAGGAGCTGTTTTCAGGGCAGCTGCAGGTGACCAACTCAGCTGCCTTCGCCCCTGCAGGGAGCCGTTGCAGCCAGACTGGGAGCCAGGGATTCCCCACAGCTCCTCCTCGCTGATGGAGGGGCAGTGTCTTTCCCCCACGCTGTTTGTCCTATGCAAGGTGGGATGAAGGAGGGCAAGGTGCCTTTTCCTCCTTTGGGCAAATATTCCCTTTAAAAGCAGGGACAGCCTTACTGTTCGGCTTGGTGAATGACCACGTGGCGCAGCTTCCCCCATGACGAGGGCAGCAAGGAGGCTGAGGCAGACATGGCGTTATTAGGCTTTTCCTTGCTGTGCCCTCCACCCCAAGGGCTTTGCCTGGCATATACCTCTGTCACTGTGTTAGTGGCTGCACAGTTGACAGTGGCATTTGGTTTACAAAGGGCAGGTGGCATCTCTGGAAGAACTTTCTGAAGAGAACTAAAACATGGGAAAATCCTTTTTCTAAACAGTGCTGGTTGGGGGTGTTTTCTAGGGTTCTTTGCTTTTTCTTTGAGTTTGAAATATCTCAGGGCTCTTCTCTCATTGCACTTTAAACAAAGATTTCAAAGGAGTATGCCCAGAATAACACAAATGTAGAGTTTTGCATTAGCAAATCAGTAATGTTTAACCCCCTGAATTAGTGATTTTAACGTATCCCTAGATCCACCACTCCAAGGCAAGGAAAGCGTCTGCCATTGTTTATGCCACTCACTCATATTTGGATTTTGCACTGATGTAAGAGCACTGAGCGCTGAAATGATTAGACCACGCACACGCCACAGGCCTTGACTTGTAAACTCTCTGTTGCTTTTGAACCTCCTGGAAATATTAGGAATTGTCGTCTAGGTGGAACTGAAGGCAGTATCCAGTTTCACTCACAAATACATGCATTGCAGTTGTGCAATAGGGGCAGCATGGCTGTCCAACATTTGTTTTAGTATGGGGTGTGATAGTTTCTTCTGACAGCCTGAAGTAAATTCTAGTTAAAAGACTTTCCCTGATAAAGTAGTAGTACTTGTGTTGGTTTTCATCCTGGCTCTTGCCCAGTGGAGCAATGACTGATGCATCTGAGATGTTAACTTACTGAAAAAAACATGCTGTGCTCAACAAGAGAAAGCCTGGGCATCCTGTTTTCTAAATGTACTTACCATGGAGCATGAACTAGAACCTCCTGATCCATAGACACTTGCTTGGAGGATCTACTAGGCTGTTCCTCCCTGTGAGGTTAAGGTTAAGGCTTCTTCTCCTAAGCTACATGGACAGTGCATGAATATGGGAGACCTAGCCCAGCAGATACTTGTGTTATGCTAAGTGCAAACAGAAGTGGCTCTGTTAAATGAATAGTTAGGTCAGAGGCTGACAAAATGATTTAATGGTCAGAGTTGTTCTCAGTTCTTGGCTAGCAGTAGGAGTGTTATCAGCCTTTTGTAAAAGGAAAAAAAATTGCAGCTTTTCTAGTCTATCTAGAAATCTGCCTCAACCTAATGCAAGCAGACGGGTTCAGTGCTACCTAAAATTATTTTGCCTCGTTAGTGAACTGTGGTGTTTGCCTGTTCATAAATACTCTGGACACCTTATTGTCTGCTCCGCTGCCATCTGACACAAATTGAATCAACTGTTCACTATATTGAAGTTGTTGTCACATATCAGTTACAAAAATAAGCATGCTTCTCTTTGTGTTTTTGCTATCTGATTTTGTTATGTCACACTCTGGGATCATGCTTTGTTTGACGGGGTCTTTCTGAGAAGAACCGAAGTGATCTGCAATTTATGCTGATTTGAGTGAGAGAGCAGTTGGTGGACAGCAGGTAATTGAAAGTTTGCAAGGCACTGTACCTGGCTGTCAGCACAGTTCTAGATTTGCATAATTGTTTAAACAATGACAATTGTTACATTTAATTACATCTTATTTACAGGGGACTTGCTATAAGATTTGATTATATCTGAGAGAGTGTTAACTGAGGTACAAAAAAACCTGGACCTGTGCAGAAGCAGGAACCAGCACATAAGAGAGCTCATTATAAATTGACTAACTAATAATTATTTTCTTCTTTCAGAAGTAGTTCATAATACAAAGTCTTTAAAGCACTGGAACTGATAAATAGTCAAGCCTTCCACAAGCGCTATTCAACAGAAATGAAGGTTTGTGTAAGGCATGTGGGGGCCAGCAGGAAGAAGACAGCTCCCAGCTTTCTGGAGTGCCACTGAAGAAGCCAGGTGAGATTTTACTTTGGTTAAAGTAATTTGGAAGAACAGGGGCATTCGTGCAGTGGTAGCACAAGAACTTGCTGATCATTTAGGATAGGCAAAATTTAAAATACTCACATAGGCCAGGAAGCCAAATAACACAACATACTTCTTTGGAATGCCTTCCATTTTTTAGCAATGCAGTCTGTGATGCTTTCCAACATGTAACGCTTGTACTTTCACCCTCTCCAAGGTACCCACGGCCAAACAGCTTTCGAAACTGTTCATTCCCATTATCTATATTCAGACAGGGTATATTCTGTTTTATTCACTATTATGAATATTCACATCAGTGTTTGGTTTTGTTTACACAAATGCTTGTGAAACTGCTGCTTTACTCAAATAAAACCTCTGTGTGGGGGGGGAAAAAGAAAAGGATCTGAACAAGAACATTCATCTACTGCTATTCAGCATTCAGTTCTCTTCTCTTAGAGAACTGTCATTCATCCAATTAGGAGCAGACACAATATTGTAAGACTCAAGGAAACGGCGAGGACTAAAATACTACCCAGGGAAACAAGCTGTTCATAAACTCTCCATTGACTCACCTGCAGCACACAGAGAAAATTGATGGAGTTCAATGGGATTATGGCAAATATGAAAAGCTTAACATGTGCCTAAGTGTTGTCAGGCTCAGGGCTGATGTACACATTCACCACCATCAGGAGCAGCTTGTGAATTATTAATGATTAGAAAAATTGCCCAAATTAATTGGATAATTTATTTGTAATGAATAATTCGAGTAGCTCTATTCCTGAATGTCTTTCTGCCCTTGAATAAAGCAGTTTAGTAGTGCTGCCTGCCTCTTGTTTCGAATGTAGTTAAAGCTTCAATTAGGCTTTCCTACACTGAAACTTGACATACCGGTTTCTTTCACGCATTTGTACAGACAGAGAAGCAAGTCTGTATTTGGGTTGTATTTTTGCAGGGTTTGAAGTCTTGTTCAAAGATCTTGAAAATTGAATGACTGAGGACATAGACTGGAATTCTGCCCTTCAGTTTATGTGCAAAATCAAAAACATGCAAAGTTTGGTAGTATCTGAGCTTCATCTGATAAGGCATACATTAAAGTATAAAAAGAAGACCCAGAAATAGGAGACTTGTCAGTTTGAATGTTAGTTAAATAAGTACATAAGATAAACAGTTCAGTGAGGGTTATGTAGCTGAATTTTCAATCAGGATGCACAAAAGACTGTTACAACAGCATCTTCCATTACCAAGAGCACGTAGGATTTGTTGCCCAGAGAAGCATACAGGGTTTGCAGAAGAACATCTACCAGTTTTAATGAATCTTCCCTTTCAAGTTAAATATTATTAACCAATTCAGAGCAACAGAAATCCCCTTCCTGAATCCAAAGCTTTTGTTAAAATCCAACAGCCAGCGGTTTTTGGCTAAATTTATCTGCATTTAACTGGCACTGAAAACCTTTTTTCCCACAACTGTCTACTTCATACATACAAACAGGTATTGCACCCTACTAAATTTAGTTAAATGCATCCCTCGGTTTAGTTTTAATTTTAAAATAAATTACTGTTTAGTTTTAATCTTAAAATATATTACTGTTACCATTCAGATTAATGTTATTGGATAAGTAGCTGCAAGTTTTTATGATAATACCATTTAATTTCCACCCAGTATAATGCATTTCTTAACTATTTTGCTTCATATAGTATTTGCTTTCAAACAACTGGTCCAGAATCTGAGACAAAATTCCCCAGAGATCCGAGACAAAATTCCCTCTCAAGAAAGGAAGGAAACACTTGATGATTCAGTAGACTGAGGTTGTCACTGTCTATGTCTGCATTGAAGAAAACTGCTTCTGCCAGAAACAGGAGGACTGGGAACACAGGACAGGCAATAGGGCAGTAGCTGAACCCAGTGTCTTCTAGTGCCGTTAACTGATGACAATCCACTGACTGCCTCTTCCTTTCTGGAGTGAGAGAGGATAAAGGTGGAGGTCTGACCTAATCAGGGAATAGGTTTAAAACTTAAATGGCAGGGAAAGGAGATGGTTGCGGGCCATTTTAAACCCTTTTATACCAAAGGGTTTAAAACCAGAATAAGAAAAAGCCATCCCCCCTGCATGAAGCTAACAGGTCTGCAGGCTACTGAAAAATATCCATGTGGCATTGTGAAGTACTACTTTAGGAGTATCAGCTGAGAGTTACAGGTCAACCGGAGTGCCTAAAAGTTTGGGATATGTCAAAAGCTCTAAACAATTATCTTGAGGTGACAAATCTCCCTGACTTTACCATGTTTGGCCGTGTTTGTTTCTAAGCCGGAGTGTTTCAATCTACAGTGCCAGCAGCAGACCTGGGGGTGAGACTGCAGCAGTGAAGCTCTCCAGATGTTCCAGAGAATAACAGATTATTTTGCTACAATAAATAGCATAGACTGCACAACAATGGTAATGATATAAAACGATATCATTCCCAGCCTGCTGCAAGATCCTAGGGAATTTTACAGAAATGAGAAGCATGTCCATACCACTGAGGGACAACAGTCACAAAAAGGAACAGCTCTATATTGGCTCACAGCAGCTGCTCAGTCTGAGAAGTGGAATATTCCCATATTGTGTTACAAGAAGAAATTTAGGCAAGCAAATTGCAATGATCAGAAATAGGTCTTACCTATTATTATCCTGTTTCTATACAAGCTATAGGAAAGTGGCCGCTGTATGGTCCAAAACAGACCTTAGTCTTAAATCTCCATCAGCATTCAGTCAGGCCTCTCCAGTCCTACTAGAGGTAGCTCATTCAGGGCTGCCTCAAAGGAATGAGAGCCACCTCTGAATTTCTCTTTCCTGTGGCACCTCCTGGAGGCAGTCTGGCCTACCTGCATTTGAGGGGCACAACAGGCTACCCTTTGCTGTTTGTTATATGGAGAGCTCCCCATGGTGCAAAATCCTTCTGGAGGTGAGGTACCACACTGCAAAGCATAGACACCGTTTCTTCTCTTGCACCATCTTCTCTTTTGGTGTTCGAACAAGGCACTGCAAGGAGCTGACAAACCAGGACAAGTGGTCAAGACGGAAGGTATCCCTATGCAATTTTAGACCTATGTGTAAAACCTGTGTTAGCCTGCTGGCTGCAGCTCTCTTCCCTTTCGGGGTGGCACCGGGGAAAAACCACTTCACCCACAGCACTGTTGCACCAGGTATGAAATGGGAGGGCATATCCTACTTACTCTTCCAGAAAACTGCATGTTTTACAAAACAGCAGATAGGAATGACTGTTAACACAGGAGATGTGGCTATCTGAATAACTATAGCCGAAGACAGATATCACCAGTAAAGTACAGAGTGTGGTTCCAGTTCTGGTCTGTGGAACATTAAGGGCCCTTTAAAATGTGGTGCATAATCTCAACTATAAATGCATATTGTCACAAATTGTATAGTTCCTCTTTAAGGTTTTTAGGGCCTTCCACAGAACTATTGATCTCAAGTCTGTCACTGGAAAAGTCTCCTTTCTTATATTCAGATACTGTATATGAAATTTAACTATGACTGTTTATTTTGTTTTTTCACATCTGTAATTTGTCTGGATTCTGCAGGTATACTTTTTTCTTTACATTTGTTCTTTGGTGTTAATGTATTTTTTGTAGAATATGTGTAAATAGATATGAGCAAACTGTGTAAAAGTTATTCAGCTACTCAGTGAACCATATAATCTGTTGATTCATAGAGACAACAGATAATAGAGTGAGATATTTGCTTTGCACTGGCTGTGTTGTATCTAGGCACAGAGTCAATCTGTGTTCTGTCGGGGCATGTTTTACCACACTATATTATCACTTTGAGGATAGGCAATTTGGGTAATGAATATATGAGTTGGGTGGGGGTGGAGAAGACGAGAAGTATATCTGCTATCCGCAAAATGGAAATGTTGAACCAAGGTTTTGGCTTCATCCTGGTTAATTCAAAGCATTATCATCACAGACAAGCTGTTTTCCTATCTTGGAAATAATATTGTTAGTTAGCTTCTTTCTTTGTCTTTATCATGTGATAAAAATGGAAGCAATACATTAACCACTGATATTTTTCTTGTACAGCAGGTAAGAGTAAAAATGCCATCCCTTCAGTAACATATGAAAATTAAATGGAAGTAAAATGAACATTTTGAGAGCAATCGGAGGAAAATAGTTACTCGTTTCTATACTTGATCCAAGGAACCATTTGAGGTGTCTATGCTTCAGCTCAGCTACTGCAGCGGCCCTCTTGCTATACTGCAATTCCAGCCGCTCCAAACAGCCCTGGGGTCGACAGCTGTGCACATGAGCAGGAGGCACAGAATAATGACGAATAGGCCACTTTCTGTCCACTCCCCATAAGATGCGTCACCATATCAGATTTTTATTTTCTTGTTGAATACTTCTCTTATCCAACAATTTTGCAAGTTGTGGCATTCATGAGGATTTTCCAGGACTTCCTAGTTCCAGCAAGTATCCCCGAATTCCTTGTAGGTATTTGCGAAAGAGAATTACTGTGAGAGAAATGTTCCAGAACTGAACTGCTCTCTCCCCTCCAAACATCTTCCTTGGGATATGTTGACAGTATGTTGTTCAACACAGGGAAATGTGGACCTCTGAGCTGTGTTAGGTATCAGAACCAGTTTAGCTGTGTTACTCCAGATCTCTGCCCTGGATAGTTTGCACTTTTAGTATAGAAAAGTAGTCTAGGTGGAGTATGCTGATACAGTTAAACTGCTTCTCTCCAGTACTGGTATAATCAAACTCTTTCAGAGGTGGCTTAAGTATTGCTATGCGGTAAGGGTAAAAGATGTCTTGCAGTTATATGTACAGGCAATCCAAATAAACCCTCCAAAATGCATCCTATGGAAGGTGAGTCCCTGTAATATGTCAGGCTGAAATTAGCTTCCGTGCAGCACCTCTTCCTGTCTTCTGATCCTACCATAGACACCTGGAGTCATTGCTGAGATTTGAAACCTGCTGGGGAGGGTGAGTACGGGCTGTCCACTCCCGCTGTGCGTGACTGTCAGATCAAGAAGATCTCCACACATCAGATATGAAGCCAAACAGCAAAGGCTGAAATATGGAAAAGCTGGGTGAAGCAAACCAGAGTTGTCTTTCTCTTGTCACGAATGGCTGGTAATTTGTGTATAAGCAGTCATTTCACTCTAAATTTGATAAGGGCCTGCTTCTCACATTGTAGTTGACTTCACTTTGGCAAATTTTCCCTTGATTTAAATAGAAGTTTTACTTGAGTAAATAAAGACTGCACATAGTCCCAGAGCGTCTTTCCTTTATTCCCCATTCCTTTTATCGCACACCCCAGCTATGTTAGGATGGCAATGTTACTTTTCAGGTAAGGCTGCCCAGCCTGCCCCATTCCCCTACCAGGGAGACACTCCTCTGAGAGTCTGCCCAGAGAGGCTGGCCCAAGCCAGCTCTGCAGGCACTCCTCCTAACATACCTGCAAGGTGCCACAGCTGCCTGGGGCCATGCTGGACAATCACAATCCCAGAAAAAGAAGACAGTATGGTAAAAGGGAGGCTCCTTCCCAAATTCCTGCAGAGAGATAGAACAAGTGCTCTTCCCTCTAGTTAATGCTATTTATTGTCTTTGCTGCACTGCTGTTGAGGAGCTCTGGTGAAGGAAAAAGGTCAGCATTGTGATATGCACTGTAAAATGCAACAAAAAATGGCCTGTATCTGTATAGAAGCCAATTACTGAGTATGACTTTTTTTCCAAGACGTCGTTCGGTCATAGGTGCCAGGTGAATTCAGCTTTCTTATATGCCTTATATATGTCTTGGACCAGAGCAGCTGTTGGAAAGGAGGCAGCTTTTGATTGAATTGTAAACATTAATTCTCATTTTCTAGCCATTTATAGAGCACATTTAACCAGCAATCCCTGATATTGCCATTTATTGCCAGCACACCTCTGAGGATGTAGCTTTTAGATATGTTTGTTCTGTTGCCGATTTGAGACTGTACAATAACCTCCATCACCAAGTAGGATGGGGCAATTTGATGCTGATCTGCCCAGTTGCACCACAAAATGCAAACAGGATCACGATCAGTTTTTAATGGGCCAATATGACCTCCTTTACTAGAACAAGCTTTTTGCTGGTTGCCTGATGTTCACCTTCTCCCAGCAAGCTCAGTTGCTACGGTGCATGTTTGGGCCCAGTTGGAGCAGTTCTACCAAGGCTTTTATTTAGGCCAGGGAACTACCCTAGAGTTGTTCTGAGTTCTGCCTGGACTGGGGTCATGGTGTTCAGGCATTGGGCGTATTATAATTAAAATGGACCAGGAAAATGTATTAGTCTGGCTTACGTTTGTCAGTTTCTCTAAAAAGCAAAAGATATCGTCGAAGGAGATGAAGCCCTGTGTGGCTCTATTTTAACTGCACCCTGTCTTCGTGTTGACATGAGTACCCTGTGGATGGATGAGAGGGTGGAGAGTGGTGGAGGGTGGTGAAGGGTTCTCCAGGATGGAGAACCTTCTCCTAATATGGGCTGGGACAAAACCCTGCTTTGTCCACAGCTTCCTAGCTAAGAAATTGCTGCAATATTATCTTGGCTTGGATGTTCTGGAGAAGGCTTAACACAATGGCAGCTTCATTGCTACCCCAGTGTACAGTGCTCATGTGTACAGTAAAAACAGGAACACTTTAAAAAAGTTAGAAAATGTCAAGTATATTGTACACTATAAAATTTTCAGTTTATCCTGCATGTGTTTTTAATAGCAGTTGTTTTCTAACTTTCTTTTGTTTGCTACAAACAGCAAACTTATTCTTGAAGTAAATACGGTTTTAGTCTTCTATTTTCTGTCTTTATTTCATTTCAATTTAGTTTAGTTTAGAGCTTCTGCCTGAGCAGCCAGGGAATATATATAATAGGGCATGAATACATTCTTATAAGTATTAGGACAAGTATGGAAACACAGAGCCCTTCGTGACCTTGCTAGTCCTCTGCTGATCACTTGTGTTTGTTGTTGTAGGAAGGCAAACATAAGTATAGAAGTGTTATTGAACAGAAAACCCTTCAAAAATTTCACCAGTCTTTTGTATTCAAGTCGCAGAGCAATGGGGGGCCGCTCTGCTCAGAAAGCATACTTATGCAAGTATTAAGAACTGGCTGAGATAAGAAGTAAAGCTTAAGAGACCTTCATCATTAGCTGCTAGTGGTGGAGATTAGTGATCCAACTACAGGATTACAGATGGAAAGAGTGCTAGTGTTGGTTAATTGTTCATTAATGCTTGTAAAATAAGATAGCAGTACTAAAACTCGCCATTGTCTGCTCTCACAAAGTAAAACAAAATTGGATCGGCTTGTCAATAGCTGTATTGATGTTAACGGGAATATGTTTAATGGATCATTTTACAGTGTAAACCTCTATCCAGCTCTTTCAACATTTAATTAGACACTATTATCCTAATAAGAAATAATTTATGTTTTAAATAATCTGTTCTCTATGCATGACTGTTTTATCCTTTTAATTAGCCATGACTTCACTAGGGTGCTTTTAATATTTCAGAGTTTGCATATAAATCTCAGGTGGAACATTACATCCCTGAAGCCCCATGGATTTATTTTATTTCCGATACCTTTAGTATTGCCAGGCTTTCCCACCAGTGCTTTTCTGTACCATTAGGGAATGGCAGCTGTGCTCCACATAGCCCTCTCTCAGGTACAGCCTAGGATTACACAAACTTCTGCTGGTAAAAAACAGTAAGCAGGGCCCTGGGAACAGGATGCACGTCAGGGAAAGGACGCTGCAGTTTCCACTCTGTGTCCCAGCGGGATCTGCAGTGAGTGCTGTCATGCAACTTGAGGCAGGGTCATGCTCAGAGGGGTGACGCTTGTCCTCTATGTTGGTGGGACACATAGACTGCCCAGGCTGTAAAATAAAGCTCTCTAGCCTTTGCCGCAAGTCAAAGCGGAGCTGCAGTGGCCGCTGCTTAGCGAGCGCCTGCCTGCCTTGCGAACAGCCAGCCCGTGGCTGGGCTGGGACGCTTGCTGGGGGAAGGCCCTCAGCACTGCCTGCCGAAAGAGGGGCCCATGCTCTCCTGCACCTCCTGCCTTGCCCTCAGCGAATGCACCAACAAGGAGCCAACTAAGTTCACCCTGACGGAAATGGCCTTTTGACAAGAATGAGCTTGAAAAGAACCTTCATTTTTGTTAATAAAAAGTAAACTTAACATGAAAAACTAGTCCTGGAAACAGAAATGTTTACAATGAGACATTTTTGCAGCAGATTACTACAGTCGCAAAAAATTATTTCACGGAAAGAAATCCCAGCTGTCCAAATAATGAAAGTTGTGTGTTAAAGGCACAAGAGAACTCTGCACTTTCCAGGTTACTTCCCTGTAGGCTGTTGAGCATGAAAATTAGAGTCCCCACTCCATTGCACCCTGACCAGATTTTCCTCTTTGGCTCAGGTCTGTGTTCCTTGGTCAAAGTTAATGGTGCAGCCATGGTACAAGACAGTTTGTGCTGCCCAGATCTTGAGGCTGCTTTATTGATCCCATGGGAGAAGCCAGAGAAGCCTGAAGGGCAGTTCTGGCCTGTGCCAGATGTTGCTGGCCCTCAGGGACCACTGCAGCATCCAGGCACTGACAGGGCGCTGAGGACTCCTGGCCAGGGTCCCTATGCAAACAGCAAAAGCGGTACATAGCAGTGCGAAAAGCTGCTGTGTTCTAATAACTGACATGATAGCGGATGCGCATGTGCAGTAGCAAATGCAGATCTACTGAATACCACGAATGTCCTCAAGTGGGTAATTCAGCCCAAATGTTTAGTCAGCTTACGTCAGAGATCATGTGAATCACCTTACAGGGGATCTAGCAGACAGAAGTCATTTTGTGCCCTACCTGCAAGGTTGTCTATCAAAGCAAACAAGCAGGTGCTGAAGTCTGGGCATATGAGTTGCCCAATTGAAAAATTTAAGGGTAAGCACATGATTCTTTTCTGAGTCAAAATCTGAAGTATCTGGGAGATGAATAAGAAACCAAATGTAACAGAATCCATTGCTTGAATCCCTTTTAGCAAGAACAATGAGGAATAGCTTGATCTTGTATGGCTGGGATTCCCAAAACAAACAAAAGAGTTTTTCTCACTTGCTATGTAAGTCAATAACAAAATATAAGTGTACATTTGAAGGTATCCGTTTATGTGTGTCTTTTTGATAGCATCAATTATAAGTCATAAGCCTTCATTACTGCATTACTTCATTACTTCCTACTGCCTTTAATGACATTGTATTATGCAGTCCTTTCAAGGTTTCCAGCATATGATTGTCTTCTGGAAAAGCTGCTTATTTAAATTCTATGTTTATTTCTACATATTGTTGGATAGTCTTGCTAAGCTAGGCTATTCTCCACCAATGCACAAGATGTTCCACTTTCCATTCTGTTCCCCACGGGAGAGCCCATTCTAAATGCAAGCGCAAACTTGGTGCAAAACTGCAAAGTATCCATATTTGAAGAAAAGAAATACTAAGTGTAAATTAAAATTCAATTTAAGCCTTTCTTTTTTTAAATTTTTTTTCTGGAGCTTTCCACTGTCCTGGAAACAAACCTATGCATATGCTGGATTCACACACCAAAGAAATATAAAAGGAACCATCTTCCTCTTCTGTATCTGAACGCTTTAAAGTAAAGTAATTTGGGATTTGCAGTAGCACAAGGACAAAGCAGTCATACAACATGTATGCTTCCCATCTGCTGCACAGAGGTAGCTATACCAGCCATAACTCCTACTTTGAATGCAACTATGGCTCTGTCAGTTGATGAGAAGTGATACTGCCAGTTAATTGTCTCTAAAGTGTTAACCAACAGCTCATTAGTTTTAAAGATGTAAACTTGATAACCCTTTTTATGTAGTATGGAATGAGAAGTGAATAAATAATTACATGCTGAGACCTATCACTGAGAGATGTAAGATGTTGGTTGAAGATAAAGAAAAACAAAACCTGTCTGAAATGTTAGTTAGGAAGATGAGACACATGCAAGTCACAACCTCAGTCTGCAATATAAAAACCCAGCCCAGCTTTTCTCTAATGACTATTTTGATAGGCGTAACAAATAATAGCCAATCTGTCTGTGCTGAGAGTTAACCTCAGTGCAGAAACAAAACCGCCCTGCACTTAATCTAGTAACTAATAAAGAATACGGTAGAGGTTGAGCGGGACGTACTATCAAATGCCAGAGCTTTCCTTACTGCTCATCAACTTGTCTTCTCCTATAGCATGCATTTATGGGACCTTCCTCAATCACTGCAGCTATAAATTACCTTCTTAGCAAACTGCCCAAGTTCTGGTTTGGGCAGAACCTCTGGGCCTGGCCATAACTGTTCAGATCAGGCCATTCAGCAGTAGCAAGATGGATAAAGAAAAATAAAGGAATCATTATTATCTTTTTATTATATTGACGGCAAGCTATGGATCTGGATCGCATCCCTTTGGTTCCTCCGGTGATATAAGGATACACCCATGTGTGGTAGCTGCTGCTTAAAATCAAAGTGTGAACATTTGGACAGATGTGCCTTTTAGCGTGCTAATTTAAAGAAAGCACAGTACTATGTGAAGGTGTCCAACTTGAGGAACATGGCAATATACTTTCATTTGAATTTGAAGTAAGACATCCTTATATGCAAGCACTGGGATTACAAATGCTTAGAAGGAAAAAAAAAAAAAAAAAAAAAAAGATTGCACACTTTTATGTTGTCCAGATTCATTCCTGGTAGAAAGTCTCCCAACAGCTGCAGTTTACATGTAAAGGCGATGTATGAGTAACTGCCTTTGTGATGCTGGTAGAGACCTCAAGGAGGAAACTCTTGGTCTGTACTAAGTGAACAATGAAACCCCTCTGTGGCTAGATGAGAAGAAGCTGATGAAGAAGGGTCTTGCCATTCATTCTCCCTCATTACAGTTATCTGACTGATAGCAAGGCTGCTTCTCAGTGCAGCAGCTCATTAGTAAGATAAGACTCTGACATTAGTTCAAATGTTGATCAACATGACTGATGGTGTGAAGCCTGGATTGTGTTGTCAGATCATGCTTTGTCATCTGCATCGCAGCCTGATGGCTTATCTTGGAGAACTGGCTTTTGAAGAGTGTATTAAACTGTTTGCCTGGAAGTTTAAGCCTCACTCAGCCAATGCTTGATAATATGGACCAGCAAGACTATCTTCCCCCACCATCTTATAAAAAGAAAAGATCAGGTGAAAATATCATAAATAGACAAGGTGAGTTTTCAAGCTGCCTGCTAGAACCATGCATTCGTGCCATGGGTGCCACTGTTTGAAAGTTAGGTCACAGCAGTGTTCATGGAGGGGCGGTAAACATGCCCACAGAGCTTCTGTCAGTGCAGTATTGCTGCTGTTATCCAGTCTTTTGACCTAATGCCACATGACAAAAGGGAAAACACTGGCGTATCTCAGTTCTCTGTTGGAGCAGTAATGGCAATTTGCAATTGTTCTGCATTAAAAGCTTATCAAGCCCTGTGTGGCCTTGCGGGGCTTTGTCCTTCGCGTGTGCTGGATTGCCCTTCCCACTCACAGCTCCTCCTGCCCGGCCGCTAACAGCCGCCACCACGGCTGTTCTGGAGAAGCATATGAACTCCTTTTGTGGTATGTTTTTCGTAGCAATATCTTTTTTCCAGCTTGCCCCTTCTAAACAGTTGATGGTTTCCTGCGACCTTTTGGACCTATGCTTCAGTTTCTTGTACACTACAAGCGAGCTCCCTCTTCTTGCCTTGTTATGAGCCAGCATATGATGGATGAGCCCTCAGCATGCCTCGAGGTGCTGCAGGAGCAGTGGAGGAAGTAAAGACAGCAGATCTACTTCAGCAAATTAGCAGCAACAGCAGGCTCTGTTGTGGCAGTTCTGTTGAATGCCATCATTTTAACTGTTCACTATGGAATAGTTCCTAAATGGCATTTATATTTAAGTCAGTTTATTATATTATTCCAGCCTTGCAAAGCTGTACTACAAATTTACCAGCTCAGGCACAAAAATCTATTCACCTACCCTTTTCCAAGATGATGATAATGGACCCTCCCCCCACCCTTTTTTCTTCCTTCTTCTCCCAAATGATTATATTTTCCTTGCCCATCAAAACAAATCACTCATCTTGGGTGAATAAAATTTTGCAAAGCTGCAGGATGAGACCTTTTTTTTTTTTTTTTTAATATTTTTTGCCGTAGCTCTCTGTAGATTTCACACTCCTTGCTTAATTTTTATATGCAAACCATCTTTCTGAATTCTGACACACGTCAGTTTGATGCACCTCTGATAAGAAAACCATTTTCCTGCTACAGAGAACAGCATTTTGACATTCTTTTCTGATTACTTTTTAAACTAAATAAAAAAAAAGTAAATAGAAAAGGCATGGCTTCGCTCAAGCTTTTCTTTTTGGTCCCCAAATTCCAGCGTCCCTGCTCAGGTGTTTGCACTAGATGGCCATTTTAGCCAAGTAAAGGAGTTCAAGCTGTGGCCGGTATTTCATGGCTTTATTTGTAAAAAGACTAAAGTAGAGTCCTGACAGGGGGCCCAGTCTAAAAGGGCCCATCGCAGGCTTACGGATGGCTCAGAGCTGCTGTGGAAGGAGCGACTCTCTAATACCAAAGCGCAGTCCGGGGCTCCAAGGCCACTTTCTGTCAGGGCCGCGGCGGCCTGGCCAACGTGAGGGGCGTGAGGCGGCTGCCGGGAGCGGCGGCTGCTCCGGAGCCCCTCGGAAAAGCCAGGAGCCGCTCGGCGCCGTGGGGCAGCAAGGCAGCAAAACCCCTGCCCCAAGGCTGCGCTACCCGCCAGGCTGGACAGACGCTGCGCTGCGTGCGAGGGGCTTTCCCGGGCATTTGATGTGACCGCAGAGGGCTATGTGGGGTTTTGAGGGAGGGAGGCAGCCCTCCACGCGCAGCCGCACACGCACAGACAGTATAGGCTTACGCAAACGCTCTTTTGGGAAGGAAGGTAGCGAAGGAGAGGCCTGTCACCGCAAGGCGCGAGACTGCGCCCGTCGCCTGAGCCCGACTCTGTCCAAGGTGGCGGGACGTCGCCCTCCTGCCCCGGGAGAGAGGGAGCCGCAGTGCGGCCGAGCCCTGCTCGCCCGCAGCCCCGGCCGCCATGCTGCCTCCTGCCTCCCCAGCCCGCCGAGCCCGACGGGGCGCCCCAACACGCTCGCCCGCCGCCCGCGCCTCAGCTGTCTTTGAGGTACTTCGAGGAACGTAAACTGGGTCTCTTTTGGGGGCTTATTTCAAAAGGAGCAGAATGAAACCTTGCTGACCTGAATTATTGCCACCGTTGCTGGTCTTCCTGTGAGCCTCCCGCTAGCGAAACTGCTGCTCGGGGAGGAGTGTCTCCCCCTTTGGAGAAGCAGTTTGCCCCGAGAGATTCGCCGGCGCGCGTCCTTGCAACGCCTGCCCCACACCGGGAGGCAAGGACGTACTTTGCTGCAGGTTCTGTAAATGTTTTATTTTTGGCACTTTACCTTCTTTCTTTCCTCTTTTTAAACAAACATGACACTTTCAAAGCATCTCTCCCCCCCCCCCCCCCACCACCTGGGCTGTCAGCGGAGCTAAAAATCAAAAATAAAATAATCAAGTTATTTTAAGCTGAAGCTTAAAAGGGGTATTAATTCAGTGGGATAAACTGCAGTTAAGAAACTTTTATCAAGCAAGCTGGGTTAGGTGGTTAAAAGCAAGGGAAAAAAAAAACCCTAGAAAACATACAGTAGGTAGCAGTTTATGTGTCAAGAAAACTGAGAGAGATTTTGACACTCTGATGTCTAGCAGATAGCACTTAAATCATTTTTCTCCAAACTTCAGTCATAAAACTTCAAAGAGTTTTAGCCATAATACAAATTTTTAGACTAAGAAGCGGTGTTTGAAGTTATTTTATAGGATTTTGCTGTAAGGGCTCCAATTGATTTGTAGTAAGATAAAAGAAGAAAACTTTATTTTCGAAGCTTTGTCGGAAAAAGCTTAGCTTCCATTGGCCGTTTTGCCAATATGCCTTGAGGGGATGATGATGTCGACACGGATATTATATGCCTATACGAACTGAACTGAGTTTACACCTCCTGCTGTTTGTGTTATGGTTAAAATCTGTCACAAAACTGGCAGTGATTTATTAAATGTTTAATGAAGTAAGACAAAAACTTCAAGAACTACAAACAGAAAAGTAGAACATCACATTAAAGTATAATAATATAGGTTACCTTTCTGATTTTTTCATATTTCTTTTGCTAAAAATGTGAAAAACACAATTAGAAATCAAGGCAGTATCAAAAGATTGCGGGGTGTCACAGATCATTCTAACAAAGGTTGTGCTTCTCTGTTTCACTTTTTTCTTTCTAAACAGAGGAATGAAAAAAGAATATGAAATATCAGTATGCTCAAAAAAAAAAAAAAAACCCAACAACCGGCGTTATATAGTATCAAGTCTCAGCCACAGAAAATTTTCTATGTTAAGGTTTCAGAACAGTGAAAACAAATGTGACTCAGTGTTATTTCAGTATTACTGAATGTCCCAGTTTGAAGCAAATTCTGCTCCTAGTTGCATGTTTAAATTATCTTTTTCTAATAATTCAATTTTAATTTTATCCGATGAACTTAATTGGAAGTATCATTTATGTTAACAATTAATTTCTAAATTTAAACCTCAAATTTATTTTATTTTCCAGCAGCTTTCAGAAATTAATTTTTCTCCTTACGCAGCGTTATATTCTCTACATTGTCATAAAAGCCAATAGCTGTGAAGCCTCCTGTCTGTCAGCGTATATGACCACCAGCGCTGAGGACGTGTACCTCTGCACTTTTTTGGCACCGGTTATTTACATTTCTTTGTATAATAGAGACTTAGTCTGTATTTTAGTTTTAATCATTTTTTATTATAATGTATAATTCCTGTTATTTGACTTGCCTGATTATTTATGTACATCCTGAACTAAAAATTCATTAAACACAGCAGGAAGGAGTTTAAGATTACAAAGCCGTGTTGATTCTGTTATTTAACTCAAAGAACAGCAGCTATCAATGTATCCATACAAACATGCTAATTCAACATGCAATTTACAGTGGATTTGCCAGTGCTGTTACAAGAATATAAGAAAGTATGTGAATATAAGAGAGTATGTGAGATAACTGCCTCGCGGGCAGTTATATCCCAGTTTACTCTATGGATTCATCCCCCCAGGTTGTCCGTTTGTACTCAGAGACATTTTCAAATCCAATGTTTTTCCTCCAGAAATACCTCAGAAAGCAACATTAGTGTCCAAGTCCAACTTTTGATCTGCTTTCCTGAAACCTTTGTCCTGGACTGTCAAGATTTCACACTCACAGACAGCTAGTGTATAAAGTTAACCCACCAAACCATGAGCTCTAAGTCAATTAATAGCTTAAACTTCTGTTTAATAAAGATGTGAACATTACATTAGTAAATAAACAAGGTTTTCAAATGGTGTAATAAAGCATAATACTCAATTTCATTCGCAGACACCGCCTACACTAAATGACTAAACTGATTTGTTTTTCCTTCCCACCCTACCCAGCTTTGCACAGTCCCAGGCTCCAGCTCCGTTTGCTGGGATTTTTTGGCTCTGCTGCCTATTTAAGGTCTGTGTTTTTAAACTGTATTTTTTTAAATTTTTTTTGAGATATTGGTAGATCAGATTAACTGCGAAGGAACAATAAACCCAGGCAGTTCCTCTTAAAAAAAAAAACAAAATAGTGAACAGTCCTTTAATTTTTATGCTGCTGCAGTTTTTCCCTGCTTTGCCAGGTGAAGGCTTCAGCAGGGGTTTGCCTGCGAGTGCTTGGCAGCCTGGGGGCTGTCACAGAGGAGAACCAGTTTTGAGATGCTTATCAGGTGAGTTTAGAAGTCACAAGAAGCGCTCATAACTGATCACTTCTGCCCTCACTACTAGATGTCACTGCCTATAGCTAGGGTTGAAATATTCAAGGGTGCTGTAATGCAGCATACTGAAAAAAGGCAAATGACATTGGAGATATCCTTAATCCCTAGCCTTATCTAAACTAACCCGCTGTTTTATTTTTTTTTAACAGGTTTATTCTTTCAGCTAGTTTTTAACCAAGTGAGTGTCATATTCCCTGTAATATGTAAATAATAATAACTCATACCTTTCTCTTTTCTTTCTTTCCTTTCTTTCTTTCTTTCTCTCTCTCTTTCTCTCTTTCTTTCTTTTTGCTTAAAGGGCAACATATAAATACTAACTGCATATATTTTACTATCAATTCTGATTCTCATTTTCAGCCAGCTATGTATTGTCAGAGATTTGTCAGCACATAACCCGAGTTTGCGACAATTGGCTCCAGGTGACTATATTCTCTTATTTTGTTCACCCCCAGTGTGTGTGTTTGTGTGAGATGAACGTGCTTGTCTCCCCCTGTTCAGTTGTGCACTTCTGGGAAGCAATCTTTCCGACGGCTATGCCTATCTCTCTGGGACTCTACTTCAGAGCCACTGCAGCATTTTTAACTTTATTTCTGTCTTTTAAATGGATTTTTAAAATATACTGATAAATGCTTCCTCTGCTACCCCTGGCGACAGCATTTTGTAAAGTGGCATGAGAAGCATTTTTTTTTTAAAATATGGGTGTGTATTGCTATTAAAGGACATTACTTGAAAAAAGGCTTTCTGGAATCCCCAATCCAGGCAAAAATCTGGAAAAGCTAGTGCCAACTTCATATTTTTTAAACTGCTGAACAGTCCCATTCTGTAACCCAGGACAGTTGCAGGTTATGATAGAAAATAAAAAAAAATCCTTACTTTGTCTTCAGACTCCTAGAAATTAGTACAGTGAGCCTTGTTGTAGAAGAAAAATAAGACACCTACTTCTATTAAAAATGTATGTCCTTAAAAAGAAAAGAAAGAGAAAAGCTTGATCCTGGGACAAGTAGTTCTGTATGGTTCAATAGATGGAAAAAAATCTTAACTAAGAGACCGGTCTTCACAGCAAGAGTGTCTGTGTATTCCTGTGCTGTGCAGCGGTCCTGAGTGAACAGAGGCTTTAAAATACACTATGCAGGATCTTTATAATCCTTTCTTTGCAGAATAAATGGCAGCATCTGTACGTAAGATAACATGCATGATAAATATTCTACAACTCTGTATGTAACCTTGTCTATATTAATATGAAGCAGAGTGTAACAGCGGTTTCATAAACTCAAGCCTACATTATTAAACTTGAAAGCACTCATTGTCAAGATGTTAATGTAAATGTAGTCATCATTTCCTCTGGTTTAGTCCATGGGACATCTAGTGGTGGTCTCCAAAATAGCAGTGAGGGCCTCGGACCCTCACTCGGACGCAGGCTGGGCCGAGGTTTCGGTGGCGCAGACACAGAGGCTGGGTTAACACAGGTGTGAGTCGAGCCCTCACAATTTACTGAATTTGATTTCTCTGGCATTGGTCTTTTCTTTGTAACAGGTAGCAGTAGTTGGTAATAATGTCTACAGGCGAGCTACCAAAAATGCAAACAGACAGCTTGTCTGCCAAGGTGCTGACTGCATCCTGTGAAATTGTGAGGAATGAGGATGTGTGGCATGTTGTTGGGGACCTTGTTAGGTGGAAAATAACATCAAGAACATTTGAAATAGCATTAAATATATATGCGAGGTAAAAAAACCAAGGCCATCAGGGGATTTGGACTTTAACCTGAGCATTTTCTTTAGGAGGATTTGTCTGGAGTGTAGTTATTTTACTAGACTCTTTATGGAAAGCATGTTTCATGACTAATGTGTGTGGGAAGCCAAAGACACTTTCATAGTATCACATCTGGACTGTTAATGACCAGCAAATCTCTTATTCTGTATTTATTTCATCTATTCATTAAAAAAAAAAAGTATATAATGGGATGGTAGGTATTGCTTTGCTAACCATGTAACATTTTAGAAAGCTGAACTAGAACTTATTTTAAACAAAGTATTTCACCTAGCATGTTTTGCAGGAAACAAAATATACCTGTAGTGCTCTAGCCTACATTTCTTGTGTACCCCAAATTCTTAGTCAGTGTGGGGTTTGCATGTGCAAGGCATTCAGTCCCAGCCTATCTTCACAAAATAGCAGCAAACCAATACAAGCAACATTCAGCTTTCCTCAAAATTTAGCTCTCCAAAAGAGCACCTGCTTATTGGAATGGATTTTCGAAATCTAAAGAATCAAACTTCTCCCCTTGATTTTTGTATAATTACAGACATGAGTCCTGTGATGTGTCCATTAGGTGGTTAAATGGGTAGTAATGAGTAAGATGCCACAGGTTATCATAGACTCAGCTTTGCTTCAGCATGGAGTGGAGCTGCGTGTTAAGATGTGAGCTCTCTGTGCCAGGATCCTGGCGTGCACCTTGTTAATTCTTGCTGAAAGAGCTTGTCCGTGTCTCCAGGTTACCAAACAAGCAATTCCAGAACAGCCTGTCCTTGGAGGTGCCTGGGTCCTCACCACACACAGCACACGAAAGCTGCCCAAGGCTGGGCCACGCGTCTGCGCACCAGCAGCTCCTCCGAGCTCACTGGAGCCAGCTGGGATTTGGGCCACCAAGCTGACCTGCCACCGAAAGATGTGCTGACCAGTGAGGAGACCCGTCCCGCTCACTGAGGGCTTTCAGTGGAGAGATTCACTGTACTGCTTCACACAGGGAAATCGTGAGGCATTTCTGTGATGTCTGATAAAGACTGTAGCTACATGCTTTTATTTTGTAAGTAGGAGATTTCGGTCTGGTAACAGTCAGACCTCTGTGCGGTGGGGTGCCACCTCCTGAGACAAGGCTCACAGGGCGGTGCTGAGGGAAGTGTGTCAGCTCAGCCTACGGGGTTTCCAACAGACTGGTCCCCTTTGTGGGGAGGATGAGGACGGGCTTGAGAAAGACAAGATGTGGCCTCCCAACCTCAGACCTACTGAAAAGGCACCAATCCTGCATGGACGCTGCTCTGCACTGACTTCTGCACAAGTATCTGTGCCTCCTGCATCAGCATCACCCTGGAAGCCCCCTCCAGGAGCATACACAAATGCGCGTCCCTTTTCCCTGTGTCAGTGATGGCAAACCAGTGGCACTCAGAAAGGTTTGGACTGGCACAAGAGAATGGGTTTAAAAAAATAATTTGGTATCCACCACCAAAAGACTAACCCTACCTCAGATGTTGTTACTGCACTATAAATACCGACATTTGCATCCTTCCTTCCACCCCTGCTGGAAAGGCCCACTGAGACTTTCATGACCTAAGGGAGACCTGGTGCAGGCAATCAGCAGTTTCAAAACTATGCAAAAACTATGTTTCTGTGCGGGGGTCCCTGTGTCCGTCTTACCATGACAGCCTGGGTTCCTCACAAGGCTGATACACAGGCCATGGCGAGGCCCCAGCCTGTCACCACTTCCAGAGGGACGGCCGTGGCACGTGCTTACAGCTCAGCAAAACGCCGTCTCATCAAACCAAAAGTGTCCTGGTGACTCTGGCTGGCAGCATTCAACAGAAAAGTTTCAGAGGACTAAGGACATGAGTAAAAGGCTGAGGTGCTTCACTAATCTCCAGTTAATGCTGCAGTAATATAGAAGGGTTCTTTTTTTGCACTAATAGATATTGAAAACAAATTCTGAAACCTCAAACACTTTCACAAAGCGCAACTGTCTGTTTCTCGACAGCTGTAGTTACAATCCTGGTTACAATGTCAGAGCCACAGGCAGCGAGAATTGACCAATGATTTAAGTCAATATACAAGACATCAATGGAAGTATTACATAGATTTTTCTCAGGGAAGCAAAAATTCACAATTTGAGGGGTTCTGGTTATTCCTATGCTCGCACTGAACTCAGGAACTCAGGGGCATCAGTTTAAAAAGCCATGATTTGTAATAAACAAATTTTACGGTGCCACAAATACTTACATACAAAATACGTGTTTCTATCAGGCATGTTTTGTTCATCCTGTGGGCTTTTATCTGGCTAAATCTGCTCAATATATTAATTAAATTTAAACCTCAAAGCTGATCTGGCAGTGTTCATCGACCGATAACAGCTGATGTTCAAGTATCCTCTCTTAAGTGCATTGTTCTGTTTCCTACATAGCACAATACGCAACCAAAAAGGATTTTATTCCTTTTCTTTAAATATCATCTCCAATACATTTTTATATTTATTCTTCTAACTATAGATTAGCTATGTACACTTACATGGATTTGAATTTGTGTAGAAAAAATTTTGATTAATCTGAAAAAAGTCACTTGTTTTTAACACAAACATCATGAAAGCAAATTAAATATCTTTTGACTGTCATCAAGGACAGCAGCATTTTAAAGAGGTCTTCACCAAATACCTTTGGCTGAATTTTTAATATTTAATTAAGAATTCATTTAATAATTTTTGACATTTAAGTTTTAATTTGCTTTCACATTTATTTTTTGTTCTTGACTATTCCACTTTTTAAAAATATAATCAATCACATATGAGAATTTCTTTAGCTGCCATTTCAAATACATATAAAACTTTGTTTTTGTGTCTGGATGATGCATGAATATACATAAAATTGGAATTATACTCTCTGTGAGTTTTCACTAGGATATAGATTAGCAAACTAAAATTGAGATCTTTCTAACAACAGTTTGAGAGGGTTTTGGAAGGAGGGGGGAAAAGTATGTGTTTTTGCCTGAAATGATTCCTGTTAGAAATCATGATTTGTGTACACCTATCTCTCCCACTCTGTATCCACAAACAGCAGATTTAAACATTTTGCAAGTTAAACTCTAGAGGGTCACCAAATATTCAATATTACAGAAACAGCAGATTCAAAGCCTCATTCCCCAATATGGACATAAATCTACTCATATCCTAAATGCCATCTTTTAGCCAAAGGTGAGGCTCGGTTTGGGGGCAGTCCTGGTGCAGCAGATGCCCAGACCGCCTCCTGCCCTGCCTGTGGCTCTCAGCCGCTCAGCCTGTGCTGAGGAAGTCCTGTGGGGAGAGCCAGCTGTGCTGATACCACCTTTGCTGAAGCAGCGTCATTTTAGACACATTCAAACTGGTGCCACAAAACCTCTTTGGCTCTCGGCCCAGCTCTGCTCTAAGAGTTGCGGTGGTGGACACGAGGACGGGGACACACCTCCCTTGCAGCTGCCCTGGGCCTACGAGGGGAGCGAGCTGCAGAGGCCCGTCGCAGGGCTCTGTCCTCCGCAGCCCACTCCCTCAGGAAGAGCTCACTTGCAACTCTGGCCCCTACTTTCAGCACTGCTAGTTTTCACCACATCCAACAGATCATAAAATCCAGCTGGAGTCATTGCCCTTTTGGGAGTTACAAGGTGTCAGACTGCGTTTCTCCCTTCCTGTTGGGCAACAATTTGTTCACTGGTCTCATATGCACTGCCTTTTTTGGATGCTGCTTGCGAGAAGTCAATAGTTGATCAGCTATTGGTCCTGCACAATGCTTCAGGGATAAAACTAATCTAACCTCATCTTTGCGACTGACTGTCAGCCCTCATTCCCAGACCTAAGTGAAGAAAGTGAACCTATTCAGTCATAATCTTCTTCAATCTAACACGAGGTTAGTTGCCCCTCTAGAGGAGATCAGGATCCCTCCACTACCAACAGAAGCAGATGGATGCGTCCTCCTAAGCCCTGGGCCTGCTGGAAAGGGGACACCGCCGGCAGAGCACAGGAGGGTCAACGCTGCGTGCCTCAGCTGGACTGCAACACAAGGTTGTGCATTACATGAAGGACTGTGCATAGCAAGTGCCATCACTCTGAAGGCACCATGCATGCAGTGTAGGGTATTATTTGGGCTGTGTGTGGGCCTCTGGAGTGCCCAGGCTTTCATCGGAAGGGGTGACAGCCCAGGGTAGGTGGGAGGAACCTAGAAGGGCCTCTGTCCCCATTGACTATTGAGGGAACCTCAATTACTAGTTGAGGCTGAGCACCTAAAGGTGAGTGAGATGAATTCTCCCAGATGCTGTGAGCACATGAACCAGTTACAAGGGCGAGAGCTCATGGACAGTCAGCTATTCTGCAGTAATTGCCTGTGTCCACACTCTTGCCTCCATAAATGCAAAGTATCTTCCTCGCCAGAGAAGGGTAACCTTGCATTTACCACAGGAAGAACTTGCACACATGCAGTTATTGCCAATGCACTGTAAAATTACCCCCATGCTGTCTCGTGGTATCTTATTCAGGTGCACATACCTTTAATCTCTGTGTCTCCTGGCTCCCAGTTTTGCTAATACACTGCCTCTTTTGACTGCTGCAGTTCACTGAGGCTGTATACAGGTGTTAGATCCACCTGCACAAACAGCCTGAGGCTGCAGCCTTATAAAGTACAGAAAAACCTGATCCCTATCTGTAAAATCCTCCACTCTAAAATCCTGCCAGCAGTCACCTGGTCTGTTAACTTCCAGTTATAGGTCTGAGCTAAAGCCTGCTGAGGCTACGGGAGCCCTTCCATTGATTTCTAGGAGTGCTGGATCTCTATTCCTTCTCAGCCACATATGTAGACAAATATCTGAACACCTTTATCCAAGTACTTCAGATAATCAGGGTACTATTGTATTTATTTAAATAGAATTAAGTCTTTAAAAAGAAGAAATATAGAGATTATTTATTTTACTTCATTACCATTTTAGTTTTTAATTACCACAAAAAAAACCCATCCCCTTCAATACGACTAGAAAGGACTCCAAAGATATCTGTTGACCAATTTCCTACCAGTAACATCACCTCCATAGCGATAACTAAATCACCTTCACATTCCTCTCGGTGAAGCCATTAAGCCTAGAAACATGCTGTTTTTGGCAATACAGAAATCAAAGTGGTAGCACAGCAGAGAAGATCTGTGTTAAAGAACAAAAATCCACAGGCTGCTTCAAATATCAACAAGGAACCCTGAAATTTTCTATCAATTTCTTTTCATGGCCTTGTGACATTTTCAACTAAAAACTATATTGCTTAACATCAAGGCACTTTGAGAGAGCTTCAGTTGGAAAAGGTAATTTTTGAGTGAGACTCAGCAGAAAAAGGTAATTTTTCAGAGAGGTTCACTGGAAAAAGGTAATTTCAGAACCAATTGCTGCATTCTTTTGCTGTTATTTTGTCTCTTTTCTAAGTAGCCCTAATGTCATTCATGGGCACACTATGTCAATACATCAGTACCGGCTAAGTCGTTTGTGCAAAGTAAGTTTACAGAAACTGTAGCTTTAGGCTATGTTATTCCAGGACTGTGAAGATCAAACAATGCAATTTCACTTGGAAGTTTCATCAATTTTGCATCAATGTTGATGCCAGAACAGGAGACCTGCTCACAGAATCATAATTTCATCAGCTAAAACTTTTGTTTTTGATAGAAAATCTAATTTCATATGATGATAGGTTAGGAAGTAATACCATGTATCTGTAACATTAGTCTACCAGAGCCATACTGCTTTGCTGGAAATTGAGAAGAAGATAGAGTGGAATTTTTAACAGCTGATCTAAACCACATCAATTTATACTATTTTGGGATATGAAGGAAAAAAAAAACAGTTTTAGAATGCGGGTGTTATTATATATTATTTGTACAAGTGGAAGAACAAGAACAATAAAAAGCCCAGCGCTTTCATCTGCTTATTTTCTGAAAGCTTTGGTAAGGCAGTAATGTATTTCAGCTTTAATATCTTGAAACAAAAATCTCTGAAAATTATCAGGGCCCTTACACATGGATCCTTTGATTGCAGCTCTGTAGAGAACTAGAATAACTCCTCCAATGTGAAAAGTGAAAATTGAGGTGTGCAAGAACAAATATTTTAAAGCCTTACATTTTCAAATAAAACAGCAAGAAGAATGGTCAAAGAGTTAATTCCACCCTTTCAGCTATACCTGCCTACATATCGAGTATCAAATTTTCATTCATTTCTTCTTTGTTACCTAAATAAAAAGCCTATACAGAAAAGTATATTGCGCTGGGCATCACAATGTGGTGCTGCACACAGCCTCAGCTTCGGCACCTCTGCATTGAGGTGAGCCACAGCACAAATACGCTGACCCAAAGTCCAGGAAGTGTCTTCTGCTTTAAACTGCTCAGTCTTTTTGTATCTGCATATCAGCACTCTGAGCAAACACACACACAGGTAACATCTGCCAGCTTAGTAGCCGCATGCAAGTGAGTAAATCACCCTGCCTGGGATGGAGGTTTTCAGAACTGGACTTAGAGATATGAATCCACTCAAATGTCTCATACATCATTTAGAAATTATTGGTTATATATAACCTGCTATTTAGGTTCACATACACATGTCGTAGCTAGTTCCTGGCAGCACAAAAATACAGGCTTTGTTACACTGAAAGCTGTGAAGATATAGTATTGTAGAACTTCAAAACCATTTATGGAAGTTCAGCCTAGCTAAAGGCCATATTCATGAAAAAGTTATGTAGCATTTATAGATATTTTTTTCGTAAACTACTCAGAAACATGTGAATGAACTTTTCAACGTAAAGTATATTCTTTTCCAATCCATTACAGTCCTTTTTTCCCCCGAGCCCTGGTAGCTACCTTTTTGCCATGCTCCCAAGAATGCACAGGGCAAAAGCGGGGGCAGGAGGCATCTCAAAATCTATGCCCTCTTTCAAACACACAAGGGGCTGTACAATAATTGAAAACAAACCTTTAGAAAACACCAATGCTTAGTGTAGCCGGCAGAGAGGCCTGTTGCACCTTAGGCTTTAGGCATTTACAGTACCTGAGCACAGTGCATCTCCTCCCTTTGCCGTTCTGAGAAAAAAAGCTGCTGTCCCACACGTGGCATCACCAAGGACATATCACAGAAGTTCAGCTCACCGTCCTAAAAGAAAGAGAAGAGCCTAGAACTCCAGCTGCTGCTTAAACAGAGGCATGCCTCTTCTGTAGGCATACCTCTATGAGGAAAGCTTTCTGTTTTTACCTTAACTTTTTGGGTGGCACTTTCTGTTGTCAGGCTTATTACTTTCTGCAGGCAAAAGATAGTGCTCAAGTTCTTGATGCTGAGGTTTTGTTCCTTCAACCCTTATTCCCACTGTCTTCAAATCATGGCTTCAACGGAAGAATTAGAATTGTTCATTTGTTCAAGGACTGTTTGTATATAAAAATAGTCTGCTCTCTTCTTTTTTCAACTGTTGGTTGACTGAGATTACATACTTTTCAAATTTATGTTTTGTTTGAAGGATGAACATCTACCTGATCAGAAGGAAAAAAAAAAAGTCATTTCAAGCTACAATGTGAAAAATGCCTGTTTGGAGATGCTTGTGAGATGATAATTTCACTTCAAAAAAGGTGTGCTCTGTGTACTACATCACAGACTACTTGCCTTAAAAAGTAGGATCTTACTGTGAATTTCTGCAACGGGAATGGCAGGTGGAGAGCCTGCCCAAGAGCCACGCTCAATAAATCCCATCAGCAACATAGTTTTCTTAAAGGAGCCTAATGCAGAGCAGGAAAATGTGCCACTGCAACGCCCATCAAATGTGGGGCACCCAAGCACTCCTGCTGCTCCCTGTCACCACGTCGCCATGGGAAGGAGGCTTCTGCAGCAGAGCCTTTGCTGTGAGGCGGCCTGCAACGCAATGCTCGTGCTTTTGGTGGAAGAGTTGTGTGACCTCCCGCTATCACCTGCCCATGTCAGTTCTGTGCTGGTGTATTTTTGCCATTGTGGGCCTATCTGCAGACTATACCACTGCCAGCTGCTTGGCTGAGGGAACGTGGGGAGGACGATCGATTAGCAAGGGAAGGCGAAAGTCTGCAGCACAGACTTAAGGCATTTTATTTTTGCTTTCTGCTTTCTTTTTATCTCCTCTTTCTCATGTGGCTGTCTGGTTTCCCTTTATTCTGCAGTCATGGTGCTGAATGCTGATGACAATGTGGCATTCATTTTAGGGGCAGTACATTCACACTGTGAGCATCTGACCTTTAGGAAGGAAAACAGGTGGATACTGTAGTTTTATGGCTGAAAGATAATGATGCTTTACCTCTTGACACCTATTTGGGTAAGAAATGTCAATATACATCCAGTCCTAATGTGTATTTTTGAGCAGCACAAAGCAGAAGGTGTCCAAGAGAGCAGTAGCACATGTAATTGATAGTTCCTTTGTGTCTTAATGTTGCCTTCTTTTTATGAGTTTCTCCTCAAATCCTGATGCTAGTTCTAGACTGTAGATAATTTGATACTATTTGATCTCAGGTGCGATGTTATAAACATAACCCAGCGATGGGGTGATTCTGGGACCAAAACTATAGGTATTAGTGAAAAGCGCATATTAAGAATATACGCTGAAGTTTCCCCTACCTGACCAGCACTGGACATGTTCTTCTGTTTGGTCGCAGCAGGAGTTGCTCAGTTGCTCCTCAGGGTGCGCTGCCTTGTATTACACAGTAGGTTTCAAGCCATCCTAGTACGAAGCCCGGCCTACAGGGATATCACCTGTAAACACATTCGGTATTACTTTTAACAAACCACAGCCACTGTGAATTCATCTGACAGCAACCAAATCAGACAGGTCTTTCTACTTCTAGCCTGCAGGACTCAGAAGCACCTAGTGTGTTTCTCTGGGTGAGAGCCTACGTTCTAATTACCCGGACAGCAGTGCAGATATGGAGAACGGCAAAAAGACAGTCTCCTCAGCGTGAAGACAATACGCTTCATTACTGAATGAACGTAAGAAGGAAAGTCATAGACATGGACTAATTCAAAGGTTAGTGTTGGCTCCAAGTGAAAAGGCGTTTTGACTTCCTCGTGAAACTTTTTTCGTGAAGGAATGCCAATAGAAGTGAACAGAACTACAAAATGAATGTATGCTGATTCTGTTAGACTGAAATACCTCAAGGAAGCTGATGCAAGGACAACAAATGTCTGGTCTTAAAAATGTAATAAATGGTACTGATTGGAGAATAAATGGTGGTAACTGGAGAATACAATATATGCATTAACTGTGGATTAGTTATAAGAAGCTTCAGGACCCAGTTCTCCATACAGGAGAAACCACAGATTCCCATGCAAATTTTGCAAATGCAGAGTTCCTGCTAAGTGGGACCACTAGAAAACTAACAAGATTAACCATGATGGAATGACTGAGAAGGACAAACAGAAAACAAGTAGTAACTCTGGATGTTTTATTTAAATGAATATAATGTTTACCTAATATTTTTAATGTCCCATTATTTATATTCAATTTTCTCTGCACAATCGCTATTTCTTTTAAATATCTGAGCATTAGTCAATACAATGGAGAATCTACAAGTACTGCAAAAGTGAGTAAACAACAGCGAAGAAGTTTGGTTTTGATTCCCAGTTTTAAAAGTATTTCTGAAACCCCCTGGGGATCTCAATTAAGCTGTTTCTTGAGATTTCAGTGGTCTCACTGATCATGTAAAATGTTGAAGTGCATACTTCCAGGAAGTAGTTTCTTTGTGCCACATCTGAGCCTTGTCAAAAACAGCGCAGTTAGGTGTTCTCTTTGTAACTTCTCCATAGGCTGATTGCCATTAGTTTTTACAGCTCTCCATCATCCTAAGCAAACATTTCAACTCATCAGCTTCCCCAATCCCAAAAATCTCTCTTCTTCTCCCTTCCAGCTCCTCCTTCAACATGTTCCAAAGAAAAACCCTGCTTTTTAAAAAAAGATTAATTTTTGAAAATATATGGCTGCCCACATATTAACCCTAAGCTTTCCACAAGTCAGCTAAAAGTACAGTTCACCTATCACCAGTTTTTATGCTAAAGCAGCTATACATTGAGGGTAAATGCTACATCCCTCTTTAAAATGGAAAATGACATCTTATGCCATAATTAGCAATAAAACTGCAATATACTATAAGAATTACTGAAGTGAGTTAAACCAAAGCTCCATTTATCCCCAGTATCCTGTCTCTGACCTCCAGTAGTAGGTGCTTAGGAAAAAAACAAAAAAATTGGGCAGGTAGAGGGTGATCTTCCCCAGTATGTTTCTAGTCCTGGGACTGCTAAGTGAGATCTTGTTCCAAATCAACAGCATCTGCAGCCAAATCAACATAAACATGTAGATTAAAATGCAGATAAAGAGTTTCAAGAATGGCAATACTGGGCCAAAATAAAGGTCTATTTAGGTCAGTATTTTGTCTTTGACCGTCATTAACATAGAACACTGAGAGAAAACCAATATGTTAACTCCAAAATGTCTAAGAAGGCTGATTTGCCACAAGTGGTAAGCATTCAGGTATGGAGGTACCCAGACATGCCACTCGATCTGGAAATCTTAAATATAGCAGGGATGTGGTTCAGGTCAGAACTAGAGGAAAACAAGCATTTCATGGAATTTGACACTGTATAATATAATATTATATGCAAATAACTTTACTATAGATAATAGATTTAGATCTATGTATATATGTGTGTGTAGGGGTGTGTGTATATATATACATATATGTAAACACACACACACACACATATTTTATATATATAAAGAGAGAGAGAGAGAGAAAGGGAGAGGTACTAGTGGCAATGCAAAGAGAGCACCATCCCAGGGGGTGAGAGATGCTCCTATTAGTTATCTGAAATATGCTGATGGCCTCAGCCCAACTTCTGACAGACACGTCTGCCACGTCACTTCAGTGGCAAGGCTTGTCATAAATTGAGGGCACATTCGCTTGCAGACAGCAAATAAAGCCAAAGACTGAATGGTTATGAAAGCATTTTTACCCTGGCTATTAATTTAGGGTCTCTGGTATGACCCAGGTCCATTGGAGACGAGGACTATCGAACTAGCATCTGTCAAACTAAACATTAATTGCACTGAGACAAACAGAAAAATATAATTTGCAGTTTCTGTCACGTGGCAAGGTGCAGTACGATGGCCTGGCTGAGAAATACACTCCTTTGGTTTATTCTTCCCATGGAAAGCAAGTTCTATTAACATTTATGTTTATAATTATCCTGCAATTTTATTTAGGTTCAGTTGAACAGAGGCAAAACATGGCACTTTTCTCACAGATCCGAGCAGCTGATGGGCAAAGGTTAATTTGTCAGTACATGGACACATTAGCTTGTCACATCTGTTATTAATTGCAAACAGCTATATTAGTCTAATTAAACATTGCAAAGAACTGACCTAAATTGTTCAATGGTCTGTAGCTACATATATTCTGCTATTAACACACTTCATGTTTCATGTTTAGCTTTCGCATACTGATGAGAAGTAGCATTCTTAATTGTAAAGCTAGTTATGCATCTCGCAGTCACCACTTACTGCTGGTACAGCTAATGTGCTCCAAATGTAAAAATAAAACACATGTGACACAGCCATGTGAATTTTCTGTCAAATAGCAGCCATTCCTCCTCTGTCGTCTTCATTGCTCGTGTTCTTAAATGATTATTTTCCTTGGCAGCTGTCTAAGTGGCTTGTCGCAGTCTAATTTCAAAACTCATTATTAGGACAAACAGTTGCAGCGCATCAATAGCCCATCAGGATTAATTAAACTGGGAATCAGCAGCTGACTGTTAATCAGATCATTTGCAGTTGATCAGTGCAGAGACTATCATCACGATATTACTATAGTCATTTTTTATTATACGTCCACAGCTTGTAACAAACTGTGTAATGACTTGATACAAAATATTTGCCTTACAAACAGCAGCTTCTTAGCATGCATTGGACACTGCAAATACTGCTTCAAATAAGACAAACTCGGAACTGTGCATTTATGACCTGATTTACTTTGTCCTATTGGCTTTAGATGCTTCATTGCACATAAATAAGCAAAACTCTCCTTTTGAGGAAGCCTGTCTTGTTTTAAAGTGCAAGACACTTCCAGTTCATTATATCCTCCACTTTTGGTCTTACTTTGCAAAAGCACCAATAGTTTTCCAAAATCACACGGAGCGAAATATTTTATTCCAGTTGTTATATTTCCAGAACACTTCCTCAGCAAAAAATGTATTTAAAATTCTGAAGAATTGTATTTGCACATATTATTTGTGACCAATGTAATCTGTTACAAAAAAATGCAACACCTAGGAAATCTGAATGTCACAACTGACAAAAAAGGATAAGGAGAACGATATTTCAACTAATTTCTGTGCCACAGCATTCCTCTTTATAAGTAAATTTAGTAAAGATCTTTCATAAGGACATATTTTGCCCAGTTACTTAGCAGACAAGTACCTCATTGATAACTTAATATAGCAATAGCTTTAAAAAGAGACTATGGTCTGATCTGATTTGAAAGCTACCGTTAGCTTGTAGAGAGGCTTTACACAAACACAGCTGGTGCTTTGGGGAACCGTTCCTTATTTATTCTCTGCAGCAAAACCAAATAGACGTGGGAAGTTAGCAAAGAGCAGGTGAAAAGGGAACTTTGTTCCTGATAGAAATGCCAAAGGAGGAGGTTCCTGTGCCTGTCGTTTCTGCTGTGTGGACAGACAGCTGGGGACCGCAGCACCTAATGAAAGATCATCCAAAGGAGTAAAGAGAAGAGTGAAGAAAGAAACATAATTCAAGACAAGTCCACATCACAGAGGGCATAAAACATAAGGATGGAAACTTTCAATTTTGTCATCACATAAACAGAGCCTCTGGGCGGAGGTGATATATTTGCTCTTCTTCGTACTCGTGGGAAGCAAGGAAAAAACCCATATATTTATGACACTATACATATGGTTATTGATAACAAACAGTAACAAAATGATGGACTATGGTTTTTGTGGGAGTTAGTTCATAGATAAAAGAAATCTAGTCAAGGTGAACTTTATGAGGAGAGTGAGTACCACAGGTATGGCAGGAGGAAATATCACTTCTTCCACAACTTTAAGTGAAAATGAACACGGATGAAAGAAAGGCAAAGTGTCTATGCACACACTAGTCACAAATGTTTGAAGAAAAAAAACATATCACTCAAAAAGCTTTCCTGGGTCTTATCTCTCCGGCCCATACAGACAGAGCTGGTGAGTTATTCAAATTCCTCTGTGTACTATTTTAGGAGACCAGTGGCACCTCTCTCAGGAGTGAGCCTAACATTTCATACCGCTGCAGAGGAGTGTTATGGGTTGCAGGGTTGGTCTGCGCTCCCAGGACCCACCTGGGCGATGCTGGAGCTGGGATAACGTGGGCAGCTCTGAGCCGCCAGCCTCAGGGTGAGGAGCAGGAGGAGGCCGAAGGCTGCTGTGAGAATTTTTGTTCAGCATAAATTTTGTTAGCAGCGGAGGTTTGTTTTGTGCAATTTCATCTTCCTCAAGTGTAACTGGCTCTGGAATATGGATAATTCCCAACCAGATTCAAAGTTGCTCTTTGGAGCCCTTGCAGGTTACAGTCCTTGAGACTTTATAGGGCGTATGGGCATCAGCTCAGCCAAGCGTATACATGTTATCTCTGAAATGAGGACCCTTCAGGTTTTGCCCTGCAGAATGAGAAGAGCTGATCGGGACCCAGGTGTGTGCTCATCCTGGCACACCTCCTGGTGAGTGTTATGGTTATGCTGGCTACTCTTGGTGGGCACCAGGAGCCAAAGGCCCTTCCCCGCTCCCAGCTGCTGCTGCAGAGGAGGAGCTGAGGAGAGACCGAGGTGAGGATGCTCGGCACCAGCACAGCTGCACGCATGGTCAGCTCTCAACTGCAGCCTGGCGGCCCCAGGACTGACATCCCGGGAGCTGCAGGGCCGGACGTGAGCCCCTCCTACCTGGCTGCAAAGCCTCCTCTGTGCCTCGTGTTGTGCCAGATGCTCCATCTCCCCGTATCCCCCCCCCGCCGTGCCGCTGACCTCCCTGTAGCGGGGGCCGCTGGGCACGGTGCCAGGCGCCGGGGGCCCGTTTAGGAGGAAAGCAAGGAAAGTCGTGTTGTTACCTACTCACCTCAAAATCCCACTTTACTCACTCCGGTAAAACGCAAATGCCTGTTGATTCACAGGACCCAAAATGGCACAGTTAGAAAAGTAATAAAAACACAAGTAACTTGCACTTAACCTTCTTACATGAAATCACACCTGAAAAGCCCCTTCCCACCCCTTGCCTTGAGGATGCCAGCCACACCCCGTCACCGCTGGGCAGCCTCCGCTGGGCCCCTGCCACCCCCCCCAGCCTCCCTGCACGGCTGGCCCTGGCAGGCCCCGCTTGCCCGGCAGAGGTGGCTGCCAACGCATGGTCCTCAGGCTCCAACAGTCGTAGCAGAGAAGATGAGAGGACAGCTTAAAAATGGGGGAGGGAAGGGCTCCTGAGGGGCAAGGTGCCCCCAGGGTGCAGAGGACAAGGGCAGCAGGAGCTTTCTCTAGGAAATAGCATGCCGAAAATGCCGTTCCCATCCTTTCCTGGTAAACTGCATTTCTACACCTTAATCATCACTTTTTCTATTGCAGAGCAGAGCAAGGGGAGAATTTTAACCAGGACAGAAATGTCAACTTTGGGTAGCTACCACTAATTCTAATCTGTGCCTAGTGGCTTCATTATCTGAGATTACAAAGATGGTTAAGCAAAATGACATACTTTATGTTGTTTAGCCAACAGAAAATACCCCTTGGTGTGAAGAGTATAAGGAATGTGTCATTCCTCAGTATATTGAGACAGAAACAAGAAGCTGGTATTCGAAGAGGAAAAATCCCAGCTCTGCTTGTTTCTTGCCAACCTCTGAGTCTCGCAGCCCTAGGCACAAGCGAGGTCTGCTTGCACTGGAGGCCTGCCCTTAGATAAAATGTATGCAAGCGGCTTATAATATGCATGCCCCTGGGCACTATAGTTTTAGGTGACAGGGAGGCAACTCTTTATCTTATGGATTTAAATTAGGCATTATTTCTGACTTGTCCTGCCTTACTAGAATTAGAGGTGTTCATTATTAGAAAACATATTAGGAAATGCACTTCTTCCTTTAAAGTATATGACATGTTTCTTCTCCTCGATGATAAGTGCTGGAGGAACTGTGGAGGCCATGGTGACTAATGCTATGCCCATATGTTCTGGATTCACCCGGTAGCACAATAATTTTTTGCAGGCAATCTTTGATAAGCTTCTGACACTGATGAGATGGAAATTAAATTTTACATGCTCTAATGGCACTGCGTGGAGATTGCAGAGTGGAATTACACAAAAGAGACCCAGTGCAAGGAAACATACAGAATCTGCTTTTACGCAGACTGCTAGACCATGCTGACTGGTAACATGTTTTTTTAGGTAGAAATGACTGACTCCTACCCCTATTCCAGTCAAGCACTCCAACTGCATTTCAGACTCTGACATATGAGAGAAATATACAACAGAAAAGAGATAGGCCATATGGTTTACCTTTAGTGATTGGCCATGTAAGTAATGTCCATCTGGAGACAGAAAGCCGTCAAGTCTGTGCATGATGGGTTACATTGTTTTAGTAATAGCTGTGCATTTTGAATTAATTCTGGATCTGTGGGTATGCGTCAGGAATCTGGGTTCCTCATGCTGCTGCTGGGGAACACAAACACCTGTATACGGCAATCCTTTCTTCATTGAAAACTGTATGGCATTGCCCCTCTTTGAGAAAGAGGAAGATGCCCAATGCTCTGTAAACAAGCCCAGCAGCGCCTGCTCCGAGCAGCGTGCCACGAGTGCACCAGGCACGAAGCCTTGCTGCTCCTCGGCTCAGCATTGGCTCTGCAGCCACAGCTGACTCCAGCTTTGCCCACCACCATGCGCTTCAGGAGCTGCTTCTAGAGCAGCACAGCTGGGCTACCATGAAGGGCTGAAGCATCCAAACCCAAAATGCCTTAGTAGAGCTACACAAGCCAGGACCAAGAACGAGCCAAAGCCACAGCATCTTTCTTAAAAACACAAAGCACATCCTGCCATTCCCAGACCCATATCTGCATCACTGAGAGTAATTTTATCCAGGTAATTCAGCTGGCAGTGGAACTGAAAACAAGTGTTCGCTCCCCAGCTACCTAATCTTTTCATATCAGGTTTAGGAATAAAATCTACTCATCCAAAAAGGCATGGCAGCATTAACAATGACAGCTTACTGAAGTCCAAATGAGACATAGCCAGGCCAATCTGGGTGAATTTATGGGAGAGGCTATCATTTGCCTCATAGACCAGCAGGATTGCTCCACTGCAAGAGCATCCCGAGGATCAGAACGGTCCGCTTGACATGAGGGAGACCGGGCCCTGATTTTTCCCCTGCCAAAATCAGATTAGCTCGCTAAACGCTCCTACACCCACTCTCTCTCTCCCACCCCTTTTCTCCCGAGGAAATCTGGGTTCCTTCCACGCAGAACAGGAACCTTTTTGGAATCCCAATGAGTTATGCAGCACAGGGAAAACATTCTCCCTCCCACGTCCAGTTCAGGTGTACCCATTTTATCTCTAAAGGGCAGCTGATAAAGATTTCATCATGGTCACAGGTAAGAAATACACAGATTTTAACCTAAACTCTATACAAATATATATACTAGTAACAAATTCTAAAAAGCAATTGTTTAGAACTTTACTAAAGAGATTCAGGTTTTTAGGAGGAAATGTTTGCGAATATATGTTACAACCAAACACCCTCTTCAGGAGAGGCACCCTGCTCTCTTTGAGGAGTGGCATCACCTCACAGTTTCTGGTTTTCTTAGGCTTTTCAAGTTTTCAGGCTCTTTGGGAGTTACCACTAGGCACTTGATGCCACACAGCCCTGTACAGCTACGGAGCCCTAGTAAGACCCTGCTATGCTGCGAGCAGACCTCACTAAGGCTGCTCCCGACATGCCTGTGGTGGGATGGATTTTGGTCCAGGGGCAAAAAGCAAAATGCATGGCCAGACCCTCAGCTGATATCAAATCACATGCCACAGTGAAGCCACAAGAGCAACACCAGTTTTCCTGAGTAAAGGATTTCACCCAATGTTTAATAATCAAACAAAAGCCTTAGATGATTCTATTAATACCTACTAAAATCAATCAAACTGCAAAACTGTTCTCTTCAGGCTACATTTGCCCTGGTTCTTAAATTAGTCCCACAGTTTCTCCATTCCCAACTGAAATGCTGACAAAGTGGTATCAGAGACCTGCAGCAGACCTGCAAACCAGGAAAGGACCACAGGCTGCAGACAGCAGACCCAGCCTTTACCAAGACAGAGCAGTGGTCGTAACAGCCACAGCGCAGCGCAAATGGTCTTACGGCTGAAAAGAAGCAAAAGCACATCAAACACCAAACGCTGAGAGATCAACCACAGGAAAAGCTGGACACCTGGCAAATCTGCTCACCTCCACGGGGTTATTGCTTCTGAATCCGTCTGGGAACATGGCCCTAGATTAATAGGCAAGATGTCACCCCGTGCTGAGGCTGGCCTGCCCCTTGGTGCCCCAGGCTCTCGTGCTCGCTTGGTAGGGGCTCACCCAGATGATGGCAGGGCCAAGGGGAAGCACAGCGAGGTGATGCCAAGCCAGATAAATGTTCTGCCTGTCCTGTATGTGGGTAATCGAAGTTAAAGTGTAAAACCTGGTCTATTACTGACCTTTTTAAATGCCTCCATCCTAACCTTCCACCACAGCAGGCTGGTTCCCCCTCACTGTGGAATCCGCATTTTTGTGACAGCTTTACAGTGTGGTTATGATCAGGAAAAGGACTGGAAATCAAAAAAAGCACCACCTGTTTTCCTGGACGTGCCTATCTCCCACACACCTCGAATTATTTCTGTTGGTTAATTGCAGGTGTTCAGGGGCAGGGAACGGAGGACTAGGACTTAATGCTAATGGACACCGTGGAGCTAATATAGCGGCGCTGTGTTTTGCCTCATGCACCATCAATACTGTGCTGAGCTGTTTCCAATTCTGAATATTTATAGCTGTCAATGAACGGTGTGCAAAGTTGAGAGAGCAGAGCGTGATTTGCAGTTAACAGGGTGAGCACGCGTTGCTGGCACTTAGAGAAAGCAAAGGTGAGACTTGCAGACTGGACAAATGTGCTAGGGAAGGCAGAGATGGGCAGCAATTATGGAACCCCCTGAAGCCGTTTCTACAGAGGGGATTCCCTAATTATAATTATGCTTTAAAACTGAATAGCCCTGCCAAAATGCGTCTACTGATCTCAGTCATCATATTGTTCTAACAGAGTTCTGGACTAGGTCACATTTTTAAAGAGGGAGAGAAATTTTTCTGTTATCACAGGTAAAGGAGATACGTTTGTAAACAGATTAAATACAACTCTTCACTGCAAGTCCAAAAATACGCAAGATACAGTCCCTCTTTCATGCCCTCTCAAACGAAACGTGCTAATAACAGACATTAACAACGGAAGCCTTTTAAGATAAAAAGGACTCTGTATTTGTTCTCTTCATGCTTGTTAAATGTTTTATGGTGACGTTTATTTACTGTCAAGAAAATATTTCCAGTGGAGGCAACGTACATAATGATAAAAATAAGCAAGCACTAAAACTATTTTTTTTACTGACCAGAGCACCTTCCAGCACTTCCCCCTGGATTCTTTCACACAAAGAACATATTGTCATTGGGGCCATTATAGGGCTGTGCTGCTTTGCTAGACTCCGCAGGACTCAAGGGAAACGGCTATAGATTGCAGCAAAAAAGTCCATCAGACAGATCGCATCTGACCCCACTGTTTCTAGGAAAGAATGCACCAGAACACTCCAGCTGAATAGACAGATTTTCCAAATGTTTTAAATCAGTTTTGAGACAAAAAGAGAAGATGCTAAGGAATGGATTTGGCCTATAAACATTAAGCGATGTGATGCCCATTTCTCTAGGAAGCTGACATTAGGGGCTTTCTTGTTGATGGTGGACCTTAAGGAAAAAACCCACAACAATTAAGCAGCAATTGAAGAAAAGCAGGCAAGAAAAGATGGCTATGTATTAGTACAATAGCTCAGAGGCTTTTCATTTTAGGATACAAAGAGGGAGTAGAGAATGCTGTTTTCTTTTTAAAAACCTTTTAAAAATGGTAACTGCATCCTGCTCTTGTAGATGTATTACTTATGACATCCCAGTTTTCATCCGTTCATGATTTTACATTAGAGTTAAATCTCTGCAGCTTGAATCTCACGGCTGAGTTAGCCAGAGCCCATAAAATATTGAAACCTTTAGAGCAGCAGCCAGCCAGGTTGAGAGAAGTTCATGTCCAAAGCTGAGCTTTAGATTCTGAGACATCCCAATTGGAGTGTAGTACAGAAAAAAGCACTGATAAAATTTTCATAAAAATGAGCTAAGGATATTGCTAGCATGCTTCCCAGCATCTATATGAAAACTTAATCTGAGCTAATGGAAAGGATATGAAAGCCTTTCTCAATTCAAACACAGTCAGTGCATAATTCATAAATTATTGTCAGAGAAGTGATTCTGCTCTGAGATTTATTCTCTTTTGGATAGAAGCAACTAGAGGAAAACTGGGTCTTTTTGACCTTTAATGCCAGCAAATTTTACAGTAGAGCTGTCAATATAACCAAGTAAACTGGTCATTTCTCCAAACAGCAACAAAGTGCCAGTATGCACTCACTGCAGGCTAATATTAACACAGCCCTTTAGGTTACTTGCAAACCATTCAAAGCAACTGAACCTAAAACATTTAAGTGAAGATAGTTACAGAGAAGAGAATGAAATTTCCATGTTTTCCATGACAGACACAAAAAGGTTCATTATGTTAAGAAGAAAAATCACGCAAAAATATGCTTCACTTCCTAACTCTAGTCTTCAGCTATGATTACCTTTAAAAGCCTATTTTCCAATTAAAAACCTATGCAACATTCCAATAGAAAATGCATACTGACAGATTTTTTGTTCCTTATATATGCCTCACTTCTAAACAACATAGTATAAAGTACGAAAACATTTATCCACGGGTAGTGATTAAATATTTCAGCTCTGAGTGAGGTTGTTGCACAGTCAATGCACACAATCTGTAGTGAGTTAAAAGCAAATCTGACAGAAATAGTTGGAAATCTGAGGAAATTGTAAATGCAATTAAGTACTGTAACTATAAAAGGCAGCAGCTGGCTGATACGTAGCAAGATTGCTCTTTCCTTCAGTTCTAGAATTACTATTACCTTTTCTGCAATGTAACAGGCACTTAAAAGAAAATCCAGAATCAGAGACATTTACAAGTTGTGAATCCTAGTGTGTTTTGAAGCTGTAAAAATGTACTTCTGACTGGAGGCAATGGCGTCTCTAAAAATGACCAGGATAATCCCCCCAAAGAAAAACAAAAGCAACAATCCAATAAATCAGTCAGAGAGAGATATGAGGTACATCTCATCAGAAAAAGTACACTCAAATATGAAAACGATAACACATGTGGAAAAAACTGCATGACACTATGAGATGATCTATTTGTTTTTAACTCTCTTTAAGTGATTGCATGCGGGGGATGTATGTGGGTGGAATTAATTAATTACATCGAGGTGCTTTAAACACAAAGGTGCAACAGAGATTGCCAGGAAATAAAGGTTGGTTGGTTTGCTCTTCCTAGAGATAACGGTATTGCAAAGTGGAGAGGCAGAGAGAGCTGCATGAAAAAGTGGAAGGAAGTACACAGGTAAAAGGGGGAAAAAGAGAAAGAGAGCTGCGCGTGATTTAAGACAGGTTCTTACGACATTTACCCTGAATTCTCGCTAGGGTTATTGCCATTCCCCATGTGCAGTACCAGGTAGTATGCGATCACATTCCCCTCACTTTTTTCACCTATATAGGTCTCTGGATAGGCTCATTAATCGATAGGGCTCTAATGCTACAGAGCTAATAAAACCAAAACCTACCGTATTAGAGAGGCGTTCAGATTAAGGGTCTGATCTTATGGCCCTTGCTCAAGTAAAGCTTATATTGGGAGATATTCTAGCAGAGCACAGATCCTGCACCTATGAAGTGATAAACTGTATTTATTTCATGTGGAAGAGGATCAGGAATGGAGAACAGTACCCGAAGTTCCTGTGGCCTTTGCAATCACATTTCACTTGTTAAGGCAGAAAACCGCTGCGCCTGTCGCCAAAGCATTTAGCTGCAGTAAGATATCTGACATTCAGTTCAAGCAAACACTGAATTCCTATCCTCTTGCGAGTTCGTTCCTTCTACCTGTTACAGAGCTGCACTCTGCACTCAGAGCAGCAATTAATTCATATTTTTAAACCCCCCCCAAACCCAATTTATATTTTCAAAAACCCACCCAAAACAAATTTTACTGAAAGGAAGTAGGAGTGTATGAGCCTTGCAAATGTTTTCCAGACCACAAAGACAGGTTTATAATAATAGTTTTGAGCTGATCATCTTCCTTGCATGCTTTTGCCCACAGCTGAAAGCAGAATCACTGATTCACAATGCAAGAGAGTAAGGAAAATGTTTCTCTGTCTCATATTTGACTGGTGTTATTTATGGCTGTCAAATTGTGACTGACTGGGAAAATGCAACATCTTTAGCGGATCAGTGTCTGCTCCTGTCTACACCAGACAAGAAAGCCAGAATAACACATCTTGAACGCAGCAATCTGAGGTTACTGCTCTAGTGCGTGTGTTATATAACCAGAATACATGCACGTGCAATACTTACCATCATTTTCATTCATGTTCACCTTTTCACTCTGCATAAGCAAGGGTGTTTTTCTCTATTGGAATTTCTATAGGACAGGTATGCACACCAAATATACCGCACATGAAAAACAAAAAAGGTGGGAATTAACATTTCTCCAAAGCTAGCCTGGAACTCAAGAGTCATAGCTAATCAAACTTATTACCAATAGTTTGCAGACAAATAGGTGGCAAGAGGTCAATTTTTATATTTGATTTTTTATTTCAGTGCAGACGAACGTGCCGAAGAGCCTGAGGTAGCGCAGTGCTACAACGCTGTAATTCCTTCAAGGTTTCCGTCAAGGGCTCTGGCACTATGTAAGCAGCCTGTTAGCAGCCACTTAGATACCAAGGGCTACTCCGTCAAACGTCAGGTGCTGCTTGTCCCTGGGACACAGTACGCAGTCCTGGGTCCTCTGGGCCCTGCAACGCCTTGGCGAAGAGGGGCAGGTTCCCCGTGCGGAAGGAAAAGTGATCAGGTGCTGCCGTATGAAGAGAGACCAGACAAGGGCAGCAGCAGTGATACCAAGGTATTCATAACAATGTAGGTAGTGTGTTTGCTGTCAGAGATTACAATACCACCATGTATCAAGAAGAGATTGAACTTAGTCTGCATAAAATCACTGCTCACCAAAATATATACAGTTTGTGTATTTCTGCCTATAGTAACATTTTTATTGTTAAGATTCTGGATTAACATTGTAATTTTGCCTGTAAACCCTATTTCCAAATTCTATTTGACTAGATCATTATGCATTAGATTATTTAATATAATGATTTCACCAAATGGTTTAAAAATACTTTTTTTTTCCCCCCTCAAAGAGTTTGACTGTGTTCAGCCTCAGCCTGTGTTATTATTTGAGAACTACAAAACATAACTTTAGTCAGTTATGTTTGGAAGGGAAACTGATAACATTTTTTTTTCTTCTATCACTTTATAGAAACAGAAATATTTAAATGACACATATTAGGTAGCATAGAGCTCTAAGCTTCTTTTTCTTGCCTGTTGTCATTTAGCCGTTGTGCAGCCATAGCCCTGAGAAGAGTCTGAGTCCGATTTTATAAAAACTGATCTTCACCTCTTTCTTCGACTGCATTTACCTGCTGTGGAAATAAGGAGGGAAACATGCTATTACAGCTGGAGAAGTTAACATACCTAAATGGCACTTTTATAAAGGGAAGGTTGTAATAAGTCATGTGATTTAGAGTAAAGGCAGCACAGTGTGCAATGGGAGCAATTTTCTGCCCCTCAAACAGCACTTCAGGTGATGTTGTTCATCTTTCTGTGACTTGCTGTGTCAAAGCATGCCCAGAGCAGAAGTGTTCAGGGACCCTACGAGCCGTAAGTGTCCAGCTGAAAAACCTGGGAGATATCCCAGGGCTCAAAGAGTTCACTTTTTCAGTTGCTCTGATTTACTTCAGAATGCACCTTTAGGGAATTGATGTCTTCCATTCCTTTAGTTTCCCATTTCCTTTCTTGTCATCTTTAAAAATCCATTAAAGATCACAGAGACAGTTTCTATGAGCTTCCATTTCTGAGGGGTTGTGGAGCTGTATAAAGTGTGCAGTTTCGGAGGTGGACTGACTGCTTTACTCTCTGCACCTTGATGTTGTTAGGATGACATTTTAATTATACATAATGGTCATGGACTGAGGAAACATGTTGAATCCAACAGGGAAACAAACAATTTTTACCCACGAGGACTTAATGACGACTAGCTAACTGGTCCTGTTCAGAGGGAACAGGGACATATTAATATGCAAAAATGAAATGTGGGTTTGGTTTCTCAAAGGGTTTTTTTTTTTTCAGATTTAAAATTGTAGTAGTTACATGCTTGCTAGAAGCAATTATTAGTTTTTTAATGTGTTGCTAAAATAAAAAAGAAAGTTAGTTCCCTTAATAATTGGCATACGATTATCTGCAGTATTCCCACTCATGTTTCTATTTTTATACAAAATATGTTGTTGGTCATATATGACCATTGGTATTTCACCTATTTTATAATATTCTTACAAGTTTCCCTACAACATAGTAAGTTTATATTAAAATGCTACACTGCCCAAGCTATCATTAGTTTAGATTTGTCTATCATCATGTATGGTTGCTGCTTTGCTCTAGGTATTATAATAACTATAGCCTGCTTGTCATTTCCTGCTAACACGCCTCACCTATAAAACTACAGTAGTTTCATTTCAGGTTCCCCAGTTTCTACCATCACCTTACCTATTACAGTAGCATAAAAGAACATTTCTCGGATGCATTAATAGATATTTTTATCATATTTCAAATGCATTCAGAAATTGCTGCATATTTGCACTAAAACAAATGGAATAATTCCCTGTATCTGTTCATGTGTGGAATATCTTCTTCCCTGTTCAAATTATGGCCAATCTCTGTTTATGCAGCAGTGGAAGGGAATGCTCCCATATACAGCCAGAGCTATTGGAGCTGATATATGTATCACTTCATGTGCATATACATGGGTATACCTGTGTTCATACACATATTTAGAAGGAAGTGCATCCTTTCCAAAGCACTTTCATTTAATAGAAAGCCTACAATTTAAAATATAAAATTTGAAAAGAAATAGCAGGCCAGTTAATTTGGATGTGGACTAATTTTAAGGTCGCAAAAGCAGCACAGCATTAACATGAGATCTTAATTACATGAAATGTCTGTGATTCTCCCCTGCACCAATTACTCTAACTGGGCAGAAGTAGTAGATTAGCAAGACTGCCAGAGAAAATGGCTGTACAAGGGGACCAGCCATAGGTTTCGAGCTCTGCATGTTTTGGGGCTGCCCAGCTTTGGCCTCCTGTTTTTTTGAAAAGAACAAAAATATTTTGAAACCTTTCCTGGTGCTAGAAATCTACAAAGGCAGATACTGCAGAAAGGGCAATTCTACTCACATTAAAAAAAAAAGCTCTAATTCTAATAGCCATATCCCTGGGCAGCAGGGAGCTGAGAGGGACTCCCATCCTGTCCCGGCTTTGAGCAGAGCCCCCATGCAGTAGGGCAGAGCACCTGAACCTGCTAGGAGAGAGAGTTTGCCTCCCCGATAGCACTTGCAATCCAGTTTAGGGGAAGATGCAATAAGTGAATTTATTAACCAATGGGGTGTGGGGAACAAACAATGAAAACAATAAAAAGAGCATGTGTTAACCTACGTGCATATCTTGATGGTTCCAGATTTATCTGTTTATGTGCTAAATTAGACCATTAAATACTGTAAAACAAATGGCATATTGAAATGCCATCACAGCCTTGTAATTTATACTACGTTTTGAAGGGTAAGATAAGTTTCCTATAGCAAATAGCATCTCCTTGGATGAGGAGTCTCTAACAGTATATTTTCACATAATTAAAGTGGACATAGTTTAGAAAAATGAAAAGGCTAGTATACAAGGCTCAGCTGCAAATAATATTAAATGGCATGATCAATAACAGAGATCCCAGGGTTTGCATATTAATTGTAAGAAGGTGCTAATTTGAGTGTTTTAAGCTTGCATTCACAAGCTTGTTTACATGCTTTGTTCCACCTGGACCTGTTTGGAGGTTTGTCAAAAACCTAACAAGCAGAAAAAGATTGCATTTGAAAATACACATACATGTTTAATTAAGCCAGGGCCACCGAACACTCCTCAATATATTTAGCTGCTGAGATTTAAGCACCACCAGAGCATCAGGCATTATCACCTTTTGAAGTACTGCAGAATCTTTAATATTTAAAGCACAAAGCAGACTTTAATATAAAATTCTAGCAGACCACAGAAGATTAAAGACGCATTATAAATGTGACAGTTTGTAAATGGAACACCAGTATTAAAGGGAACCCCCTTGATATTTTATAGCATATTTTTCAGGTGTATACTAAATTATAAATACAATTAAATAGCAGTAATTATTCTCTAGGAGGAGATGGCAATTTAATTGTTCTAAAAAATAGTGATCAACTATAATGTAGGAAAGTGGTAATATGTGTTTTACCACACTGTTCTTGCAGCCAAACTTCATGCAGAAGCAGAGTCTTAGGGTAATTTAAAACCACTCCAGGGCCTTACATCCATGGGCACAATGTCTTCCCTTCTATGAGGCAGGGACCAGTGAGAGTTGCTTATTTGGTGTCCAAACCTCTTGGCTTTTGCTTAAACTCTACAGCTGTTCCCCATTACTGTAGATGCCTGCCGCTGCAAACTGCACGGGAGGGAGGGCAGCAGGGAAATGGCAGAGGAATTAGATTGCTACATCCTGATGAATTTTAATCTTGAATTAAGATGGACCAATGCTGGCTCTTCATAGGCATGCAAAGAATTTGGAAAGGCAAGGAGCTAACCATACTATATACCAAATTAATTTTGCAATATATGTGTCTCTGGATCAACAGGACTCTCATTTTGCACCAGTTCTTGAATCCCCTAGGGTCAGAATTTCCCTATTGCTTTTACTCAGCTTTGTTTCTCCACAGATACACAGACCCATGGGAGTGAAGGCAACCATTAAAAGAGAGGAAGGACTCTGAAGGATAAGATTTGGAGGAAGATCTCTGCTTGGAAGATCTCTTTTTGGGAGCTGAGGTATGCACCCAAAAATCAGAGCTGAGCTCTCCTTTGAGAGCACAGGCTGATGACCGGTCCATGCAGCAGACAGGGCAGAGCACAGATCTGTTTTCCCCAAGGCAGCTGGGATTTTAGTGCAGGCCTGCTGGAAGGAGGGCTACATTTAGGAGTACTTCTCTCAGGACTGAGACTCAGGTGACATTTTTCTGTCCTTGTCCTTCTGCCTTGTCCCTAGACCCACTTCCCTTTAGGAAACAAAACAACAGAGGCAGCCCTTTTAATTTTCATCTGTCACACTACAAAGTTGTTTGGGATTTTCTTATAGGAGACCTTTGGACTAGGACTATTATTATTTAGCAATTTGCATCTTTGAAGAGCAAGTTTCATTTTGAAGGCCATCTGCATCCAGGCATTAACACCCTTGCCGGGCAGCAAATCCTGAACATTGTGCCTTTTGTGAAACTCTCCACAGACTGAGTTATAGACTCAAGACTGCTGAGGAAGATGCTTGCAAAAGCAGCTGTTCCTGGATCACGTTTCTCTGACCAAAATATATCTTACTCATCCACTTTCCTCCTTGGGATTCTGCCTTTTCCACCATCCTCTCCTGCCTCCTTTGTGGCAACCAGGCTGCAACATTCAGGCTAGGAGGGCCCATGTCCAAATGTCCTTTATACTTCTTTGGCCTAACGAGCAGCTATCTGTCTTAAGGGGCACAATCTATATAGAATCCAAGAGCAGAAGAAATTTAAAATAGGATTTTAAAAGCACGGAAATCAAACAACTTAGCATGAGTATTAAGCTCTTTGGTGCTGGGCCGCACCGCTCCAAGGTCTCAGTGCTTGCATAGCTGAAATAGTTCTCAGGTCTCCAGAGTGGTAGGCATACCAGTGTATTAAGGGTCTTTCTAATATGCATTCCAGTACAAAAGCTTAGCATACTATTTTCACTTTCTTTATCCAAAAAAAAAAAAAACATATATATATATAGCTAATGTTATTCAATAGGGTGCTTTAAAACAGAATTTTCAAACACAAAATATAAAGAGTTCTTAGTTATATTATTCATTGCAGAAATAAAAAATAAATTATATATAGTCTCCTAATAGAAAGAGATTAAAATGGATAAATAATGAAAAGATTACAATAGCTGTAATTTCTCAAGGTCTAGTTTATATTGTTAACCTAAGTACTGTACACTAGACATGATTAGGCACACTACTCATATTAAAAATGCAGTGCCTCTGCTATTCACAAAAGAAATACCCAGGTCATGTGTTCCCTGAGACTTTGCAGGCGCTGGATTGCACACATTCTGCGTGTTAGCACAGGCACACGAGATCGTGCCTCACATTTACATGAATTTCTTTTTATGCAAAGATGTCAAAAGTATGTGGAAAAGGAGTTTATGTGCTAGAGAAATGCGAGAGCTGCTAAGTAGGTGGTTCAGTTGTTAGCGGATGAATTTTAGTTTTGTTTAAAAAATTCTTTTTCCATGCATTGTACACAGTAACAATATCTCTCCTTTGCTGTGGGATGCAGGTTCTCTAGAAATAAGGATGGCTCTACTTGCTCTCTGAAGATTTTCAAGAATTCAAAAAAAAAATCTTTCCATTGGTACTAAATCCAATATTTTGCAAACTTTGCAAAAAACATAGGGCACAAAATGCGCTGCACAATAGCCAGCAGCTTGGCAGTCACGCTGTTCACCAGGGATGGTGGAGGCCCTGGCAATCTGGGGTCTTTCACTTCCGCCCAGCAATTCCAACCTGGGAAAAATGCACAGCCAAGTTGCACTCAAACCTGCCACATGCATTCAAAAGAAAATTCTCAGGCAAATCTGTTTCACTGGAAACACATCCCACTCCTCCCCGGGTCTGGCCTCGCACCCTGACATCAGCTGCTCTTGGGCCGAGCTGGTGGGGAGCAGCCTGCGCTCCCCAGCCAGGGCAAGCTCCTGCACCAGCGCATCTGGGGACCCCTGCGGGGAGGCCTAGCAAGTCTTGAGACCCTCCGCACATCCCAGGATTCATAGGATTTTGCCTGTCTGACCAGTCAGCCCAGCCTCTCACTGACCCAGGGCACTAATTTTATTTTGCCCCCCCACATTGGCTCACACTGGGTTTGGAAACTGTTGAACAAAGCTAGCACTGGTGCAGATGTTCCTGAGTACACTCACAGAGAAAAGGCTTCCCCGGTGAACATTTCAGTCTTTAATGGTTGAAGTTATTATCCTAATCTGCTTGTTAAACCAGTATTTAAATGGCTAGAAAGCGTTTTATAATCTCCAGTGCAAGGGCCTGAATCTGTTGATATCATAAGTGTCATCAATATTCAGCAGTGTGGCAGCTGCCACCAAGCAGTTCAGAAAGGCTTATTTAATTGATACTTTCTATTTCAAATACAATTTGCAGTTGGCATGTGGTGAGAAATGCATCTCACCATGCAAATTTTCATCATGCCGCAGCAAAAAAAAAAAAAAGGGTACTGCTCTTCTTTTGTGAAAAAGCTTGAAATATGTAGTCTAAAAAGCAGAGCATTCAACTCCTTACGTGAAAGCTGCATTTGTTTAAATCAAGTAATACTAAATCCCAAATTATTTATATCCGTATATAAAAAAGCATGTATGATGATACTGAGAAAGCAGTGTACAATTTTTGGAAATGGGAGAAGAGTCCATGTTCAGCCATATATGGTTTAAACTAGTGATTGCAATTCAAGGCTGAGCCAGGAATATTATTCAGGTTGGATGGCTCCAAAATCCTCCAAGTCTTTCTAAGGAGATTTTTGCTAGAATAACACAAATCTCACAAGAATAGGAGATCTCACAACATTTTCACCATTGAAGGTCAGGAGATTTTAGCGGATAACACTCCTGTGACTTTTTCCATGTAGTTTAATTAATAGAACCTGAGGGTAGGCAAAACTATTTGACCACCTGATCTGACATCTCTTCTATCACAGACAGTTACATCCTATCCAGCTGCCCTACACTAAGCTTAATAGCTCGCATTTGGCTAAGCCATAACACTTCTTTTCTTTCCTCGAAGAGATCTTTCCTCTGAACTGCACCTTTATGTTTCCAAGGAACATGTCTGCCTGCAGGGGCAAATGCCACGTCGCAAGACAGAGCTTTGACTAGAAACACACAGACATATGCACAGCGCTCAGCTACATAGATGCGACCTTATTTTGGTCTGCTCTTCCTTTTAATCTACACTAAAGAAAAAAACCTTTCGAATTTGAAAATATTTAGCTAATTTTTATGCCTGAGGAGACATTACAGCCAGAGTTGAACCATTTCACTCTCATTTCTCACAAGAATAGCTCATGGATTTTAGCAGCGCAGAGGCTGAGCCTTAGCCCTGGTTCAGCCTCTAAACACAGGCTACAGTTAGATCCAGTGCCAAACACCTCCTCCTCAGCCTCTCCAATCAAAATCCAGGGTGAAACTCTGGCTTTGACAAGAAGAAAGTTGTTATTATATGCCGATTCTTATACCACACCAGGGCTCAGTGGGGCCAAAATTTTTTCCCAATGCTTCTGTCACTGCTTTCTCAAGACAAAAGGTAAATATGTGAATAATATAACTCTCTCTCTCTGCTTTTTTAATTGTCACTGTCAGTCTGAATTGGTCTCTAAACTTTCAGTAAGTCAGGCTGAGACGCAGCCCTGGCCTGGTCTGAGCTCTCCCTGCAATGGAGGAAAGCAAGCTGGACGCTGTGAGTGTGGTGCAGAGCATGCTGCAAAAGGGGCCCCAACGGGCGAAAAGCAGCCCCCGCTGGGCCCTGCCAAGAATAAGGCTCCTCTGTACATACCTCGCCCCAGCAAATGAAGCAGGATGAGGCGTTAGGCATACTGGGACCTCTCCAAGAGGTGATGTCTCTCAGCACTGCACAGTGCTCTGCTGCCATTGCACCCATCTAGACAGTGAGCAAGCCAGCCATGAGCAGGGCCTACTGGAGGCTGTGCCCAAGGCACAGGAACATCTGCCCCGGGGAAATGGACAGGCCTGCAAATCCTTGGGCCTGATTACAAACCTACCTTTACTTCAAACATCCATTTTAGGGAGTAGATGTAAATCAGGAGCTTAGACGGAAAGCTCCTTTGACATCTTTTCACGCATGTCATTTGGAAACTTTCTGCTCAGCTTTTCCTCTCCTCATTTAGCAGACAATGCGGTGGCTGAAATCCTTTCTAATTCAAACATCACTGAACGCTCTTCTAGAGACACAACAGAGCGCCTCTGCTCCCCCTCCCCCTGCCCATATCTTGGGTGAGCACATACTTAGATCCCCCAAGCACAGTGATAATTTCTCCTTACCAGCAGAGCCAGTCATTATTTATTATATCACTCTCTCACTTCCTCAGTCTCTCCTAGTGGGAACATTGCAGTGGCTGCTGGCTAGAAAATTAGCCAAGGGAACTTCTTCTGTTGGTCTCTTTCCTCATTATACTAGTAAAAAAAATTTAACTGTGACATTCTCGCTCTCTCTGTATATATATATCAACACAGGTTGGAAGCACACTGTAGGGGCTAATAGTGAGTAATTTAACTGTGGCTCTCTCACACGTTTTACCCTCATTCTTTCTCCAGAGTAGCAGCAGCAGAACAGTATGTTCATGTATTGTTGCTCCACATTATAAGCAGAGCTTGCAAGTTTATGTCTAATCTCCCTCTTTCCACTGGGTTGTTTTTTTCATGTGGATGTGATGTAATTTCTTCTAGCGTCAACGGGCTGCCATAAATTACAGAGATATTCAGGTAATCCTTAAAGAAAGGTTGAGTTTTTATCCCCTAAAAAAGTGTCTTAAAGACAGGGGAACCTTTGACTGGAAGAAAGTTCTCTGCACACGTACACACTGTCACTGCTAAAGGCCGTTATGTCCATATGAGGCCAGGGAGGTAATTCTCTTAAACTAAGAATAGATTAATCTATGGACATATCACTGAGGACAGAATTCATATTGTTCACTGCTCAGACAGGAGAAATGTGAAGCATAAATTAGAGGAATACTTTCCCTATCTTCCCTCAGGTGTCCTACACCATAGCTAAGGCCAAGGAACCAATCTGGTTTAATTTCAAGAAAGTTAGTAAAAGGCAGTTCTGCGTTCAACCATTCAAAAGAGCTCTTTGCACAATCAATAGTATTTTTATGCACTGGGATATGTGTGCCAAGTGTATACATTCATACTCACAGGGAGAAAGTCCACGCTTTATCTGGGGAAAACAGGATTGAGTAATTTTCTTGAACAATGATGCATTTTGGAATGATCATATCATAACAAATTGTATGACTCTCCATCGAAACATATCTAAAAACAAACACAAAGTGAAATTGCAAATGATGGAAAGCATCAAATTTTTGATCCAGACACAAATTTCTTGAAAACTTTGGATATCGATATCCTCGATTTTGACCTGAATCCATCATATATGAATATCCTGCTAGGAATATAGGCATAGTATAATTTTGTGGCTTATGGTAAGGATTATAAACAGATAATTCTGCCTAAATATTTTGCAGAAAGAGCAAAATTTGAGGTTAGGGGTTAAAGCAAATACAGAAATGAACTCACTTTTTCTTTTCACTCAAATAAGCTGTATAGCGATGATGAACCACTGACTACAGCTGGACGACTTTCTGTCTCTACCAGGTGCTTTCCAATTTTTTATTTCTTTAAATCAGTCCACTGGTCTTGATTAGAGTTGTCATCAGTAGGGAACAGCCCTTGCACCCAGAAACTGTGGACAGTGACTCTGAGCGTCTTCAACAGCACTGGGGGCAAGGGCTGCCCAGCCACGCTCTCCTCACCTGGCTGCTCCACTCCCTGCTCCTCACACTCCCCCGTGCGTTTAGCTGGCTTGCATGGTATTGCAGTGCACAGTTAGCAAGGGAACTTCACGTACGTAGCAATGCAGATGTCAGTGCTGGCTGCTGCCCAAAGGGAAGGAGGAAGAGGACAGTAAACAAAGACCTCAGCGTCCTCCACTTTGGAACGCCTGCTGTAACTTTTACTCTCTTCACTTTGAATTATAGTGGCAGTGCTTTGAGCAACAGCATCTGAAGTACTCCAGCAACATCACACTCTTGTTCCACCACCACTCTGATGACCACCAGTGTAATTCAAAGAGAAAGAGTAAAAACTCACCTCTAGGTATAAAAAAAAGAGAGAGAGTTTATTCCCTGCCAGAAGAAACAATAGTCCCAGAATTATGGCAGTTTCTACCCTGAACGGTAAAACTAATGCTTTCTGTTAGCCAGTGAATAAAACTATCCTTTTTCAGAAAAAACATCTTTAACACTTAGAATATTATCTTGCACTAGATACTGAATACACTTGTTTATTATGTCTAACATTTTTTTTTTTATCATAGGAAAGGTCACGGAGGAAAAAAGTAATGCAATTTTGGCTGCTTATGGAAAAGGATGAGGGAAGAGGAATCTTTTATATTTGCATTGCTAATTAGCAGAAAGTACACAGATAATACAGTGATCAGTACTGTACACACATTTTGAGAGAAGAATAAACATTGCGCTATATCTGAATATGCAACTGCACCATTTGTGTAGTTCATGCTGCATCCAGGCTCTTCCATGAGGCTCTGCAAATGACCAAGCTGAAAACTCCTGATGGCAGGCTGGGGGGACAGTTGGGGGTATGATTTGTCTACCCTGGAAAGGGCAACACAGACACAGAGCTTGCTTTTCAATGTCATTTTGGTGTTTCTTCACCCCCCCAAACAAATTTACCAGCAGGGCTGACTGAGGAGAGGGAATTTAAGAGATTTGTCCAAGGTCACCCTAAGGAACAAGCAAGTCAAGTCGCTTACTCAAGGGCACTGAGTGCTTTGGTGGCCCAATCTAGCTCCCTCTTGCTTCGGGTCGCTTGCACCAACCTCTGCCCCCTCACCACCCAGCCTTCCCCACAGCAGCAGCAGCAGAGCGCAAAGTTCACAGCAAAGCCAGTGAAGTGCCCTGCACCATGCATACATCTCCTTCACAAGACAAGAATAGTTCCTTAAACCTTTGTTCACAGCAGATGTTTTCCTGGTCTGATTTTCTTTTCTACATGTCAGTGTCTATCCACAAATTATTTCTTGATGTACATCCCAGTGCCCAGATATATGTGAAAAGCTTTACAAGAAGAACTCAGCTTGGAAAAACTGAGCTCAAACCTGAAGGATATATTTAAGAAGCTGGGATGGCACAGGATACTATACAGCTCCAAATAAACATTCTCTCATCTCAAAGAGATCATTTCATTAAGAAGATGTGATAACTCTTGATTGCGTATCAAGCTTGCCTCTTCACGGGCACTACAGCCCAAACTAGTGAGGCTTTAGAGGAGAAGGCTGTGCCCTATGCCCAGAGCTCCACATGCCTCTGCACCCTCTCCCCAAACTGCACACACAGCACAGGTTACCAGAAGAAGGTACTCAGTATATCTATATATGTATTTTCATACATTTTCCAGATCTATGTCCCTTCCAGCCTGCACCATCAAGAGCAGGAATTGTCAATGACTTGCAAGTGGTGTTTGTTGCAGGCTCAGTTCCCAGAGGATTAACTAGGCAGGTAACTACTGTCCAGGAATGTGGTCTCCTTCTAGGAAAAGAGGCATACTGGACTGTCCAAGCAGAGCTGGACATTATACCGCCAGAATCTCTATGCTGTTTGTGTCCTCACCCCCCCCCCCCCAAAAAAAAAAGCAACGCTTATTAAATTGAAGGTGAAGTCAGCATTTCTGCCCATATACATATATGGTCTCAACAACAGCAAATACCTTCATGTTGCTCTCATCCTGAAGTATTCTCTCTTTCAGGGTGGGTCCATGAAATCAACTTTGTGGAGATCTCTTCTCTGTCTAACCCCCACAGTTTTATCATCTGAACATAAAGGGTTTACATTCAGCGACTTTTTGGGAGTTTAACCAACAAACCCACTGTTTCTGAACTGAATGGTTCTCCATTTGCATGTTAAGTGGCATGTTGAGTACTTACACAGTAATGGATCACCTATGTACAGTCCTCCGTTGCCACCATCTACAGAGGTCTGATCTCCGGATTGTCAAGTTCAAACTAGCAGAAACTTCCTGTCTACTCCACCCTTTCCCTGGTAAGTTATGGGGCAGGGTGTCATACTGTAGGTCAACCAGGCACAAAATCATTGCCATGCAGGCCAAGCTGTTTGTATATATGACGGTGGCTCTGATGCCACCTAGGTTTCGCCTGATCTTCCACTGAGCTGACCGTTTTTCTGCTCAGCTGGATTCACTTGCGAGCATGGCTAGAGCTTTACGCATCCTGAGGAAAGCTCCACCACCCTCATCTGGATCCATGCATTTGGGAAGTCATACTCCTGAGCTAACCCCTCAGTCCTCATCCACTGATTTCAGCCAGATTAGCTAACACACGATTTACCCATAGGAAGATGACCATTATCCACTTTCCTTCCCCAAAGTTTGGCCATAGAGGTCTCTTCAAAATCTGAACTCTTAACACTTTCTCGCATAAATGTTACTTATGCTGGAGAGCAAATAACTCAGCTTTGCTGCTAGCAGCTCTGTTCGTATACTGTCCGCTTGCATCCGTGTGTGCAACGAGCACCATTTGGACGCAGTTCACTGTATCCCATAAAATGTCAGTAATTGACTTTATGCAAATGAAGGACATAGTGACAGAAACCACCCAGCTACCCCAGGACCAGCATGCAGATCTAGCCTGCATCCCAGCAGTCAAGTTTACTGGCCAGAAGCTCTCTGCTCGGAGTTAGGGATGCCGCACGCGTTATCACAGGTCTGACAGTCAGCTTCAATCAGCTATCAGGTGCTCATGTCTCATTACATCAGTGCTGGGTGATTAGAAGCCCTTCTATGAGTAGTAGTGTAATTCGTACATTTAATTCACATATTAAAAAAAAAGGGACTGTGAAATATTGTCAAATCCATGCATGAAAAGGTAGTTTCAATATTTCTTCTTATTAATTTGTTCTCTGGCTCTAATCAGACTCTTGTCACCAAGGGTTCCTGTCTACTCAGGACAAAGGAGGACAGCTTGCCATCTGTGGCCAGTTCAAATAGAGTCACAAACAAATACTTGTATTAATATTAAATATGTAGCAGTTTCAAGAGCATGTATTTTTTGTACAGAGATCACACTATTCTTCTGAAGAACCAACAGGATTTTTGTTCTCAGCTCCTTTTAAACAATCCAAGTACTAACTTTTCTACTACCGCAAGCCTCTGAGCAACTTCCAGCAATATTCTCCAGACGGGTGTTTGCATAAAATGTGTCTTACAAAGACCTTGAGTAAACAGCTAAGGAGTTTTACCTTGTGCATATTAGCAACCCAAGTGTTCAAATATCATGAGGGGCCCTAAAGAACCTATGACTGGCTCCCTAGTGCTAAAGAGCCCTGTTACTTTATTGGTAGTATGACTGAGAGAAATATATGTTGCTCAGAGAAAGAGTTATGTGCTTTGCAAAAGCGAATGCAAAATGAATGGAGAGTAGCAAACCATCCTGCCCCCGCTCCACGTTTCCCCCTTTGGCTATCTGTGGTTGCAGCCTTCCTGCTTGTACAAGTTCCTGGTCTCCATGAGGACAGTCAGACAGTCATTAGCAATTAGCCCAGGGAGGGACAGGCTAATCATAGCAATTATCACTGAAGCACCAGGTGAGGGGACATAGTAGCCAGTCAAGAGGACACCAATAAAAAAACTGTTGGTGAGATAGCACCATGAGAGAGGGAGGACGGACGGATGGACGGATGGACAGACAGACAGACAGACACAAACACACATGCACACATACACACACACACACAGACCTGCTTCTATTTGTATCTTTAGTTTCTGTTTTGAAATAAAGAATCTTTTCGAAGCACGTAAAAAGAAAGGTAGGATCAGCCAAATCTACTGCCTGAGGTGTCCTTATAGGGGCAGCAGGGGAAGGGAGAATGCAGATACAGTCATGAGCATCAGCCTCAGCATCTTCCCTCACAGCTCACACAGCCTAATTCTAGTAGCCTAATTCTGCTCTGATCCCTCAGTGCCCCTTCAGCAAAGCCTCTGTAGAGATGCCCTGAATCACTACGCTGCCACACGTAGCAATGTTCACCAACATTTTAATTACTATAAGGTCCTCATGGGGTTTCACTCGGAGTACAATGCCTTGCCTAGCTCAGGTTTTCCTCCCAGTAGCTCAAGGTTCCTACACAGGAACAACTGTAAATCAAGAGCACCTCTATCCCCTTGTGCCCTGGATTCAAACTGTATTACACCGACACATGCTCAAGTGACAGAATAACACACTAGATCACAGTAGATCACATTATAACAAGGTTGTTCACCATACTCATCAACCTCATTTTTGCAACAATCATTTGTCTCTGTGGGCCTTAGTGCTTAAATCAGACTCCAGGGCATTTTGAAGTGAGGAACACAGCTTCGCATTTCAGCAAGGCAAAGCCTAGTAGAGGCCTCTCTAGATATTCTTTACTACTTTGCATCCATGATTTGAATTTTTACTCCAAAAGCACACTGTAATAGTACATGTCAGCACTCCAACAACCATTCAAAGCAACCATATATAAACCAAACAATTAAAACAATAAAAGCAACTAAAGAAACAATTAAAACAATAAAGTCACACAAACCAAAAAATGCCTATATATATCATAGCTTAAATACACAACTACTTACCAAGACTTGTTTGGTGTTGCTTTACATCCGAACTTCTTGCTGAAAGGCAGGATCTGCAAGCATTTTGATTCCCTCTTCTGGGAATTCAAACATAGACCTCTGCCGGGCATGCCCTTCGTAGACGGTAGGCTATCTGCAGTGGGGCTATGCAGAGAATGTGCCCTATCCCTTCTGCTAAAGCCATTCCACTTCACAGGAAGCCCAGATTTGTTTTACCAGATGCTGGGACCACAGGCGTTGCAGCCCAGTGGTTTGTCTACTTACCTAAAGAGACCTGTCTTACAGTCCCAGCTCCAAGGTCATCACTGAACTTCTGCTTCACACAAACTGCACAGACAGCCCCTGTAGCAGGAAGCAGAACTGAAAAGTGAAGCTACCCTATGAAAGAGGCAGAATTCTCCTGAAAGGGACAGAACTAGACTACCCCTTATCCTCCAGCATTTTTCTCTTGGTTAGTGTTAGCTGCATTCAGAGGCATCATACGTTGCATGGGGAGCACCCGTTTGTAACTCAGGACTTTGACTTGGCAAGATGACAATGGCATCATGATGGCAAGACATTGCACCTTAGAGGTTGTGCCTAATTTTCCTGTGGGAGGGAGCCTTGCTCCCACTCACTCAGGCAATTTGTGAAGTCAGGCCTTCCATGCCAGGGCCCTAATTCCTGGGCCATCCTTTGTTGCAGAAACAGAAAACCGGACACTCAGCCAAAAATCTTACTTTTTGGGGTGGCATAAATCTTTTGAAAAAATAACAGAAAAACAAACAAAAAACCCTTGAGGCTCAGAAAAGGCCAGTGAGCCACAAAGACCCAGAGAGAAAGTCCAGGACAAACTGGCTGCACTAAACAGTAGGTCAACAGTGCAAACCCTTTCAGCTTTCTGTTGCTAGTCACAGAAGACAACCAGAGTGCGTTTAAACTCCAGCACCTTTCTACAGTTTAATAGTAAATGGCCTGTATTGAATAGCTGGCAACACATGCACTCTCCTTGTTTTCCTTCCTTGTTAAATGTTTCCTGGCATGGTGACAGGTAAAGCATAATACAGCTTGGCAATATGGCTTTTACATGGTGAAACAGCTCCTCCATGCTACGCTAGAATACATATTACTGTGACAAGGGGCTATATTCTGAATTATCTGCACATACTAAAAGCCAGTGGGAAATCTGAGAAGAGTTTAGTGAAAACTACGTAAGATTTTGTCACTGCTGAGCAGAAAATTTTGGATGGAAATCACAGAGTGTTGGGCTTACTCTCATAGTTCCTTCTGATTAGGGCACCATGAAAGGTTAAAAATTCACTTGGGGAGGGTGGATGATCATCCAGCATTAAACATGTTTCTGTAGCACTGAGTTCTTCAGATCACTTGGGGAGGTAAGTCATCCACTAACCTGACAGTGCTTGTTCATAAAAACAATACAGAGAGCTGAATGAGTACTTATATAAAGCTGATAGATGGGACGGATGGAGACTATTTATCCTGTGGCAGAAGAGCTGGGTAGGACTAAGGCTGGGCTGACCCCTAAGCATTTGAATTTATGAGATATTTTCTATCCAGAAGCTGTTGTTAAAGAAAGGTAGTTGCTGTTAAGCAAAGGTCTTACTTGCTTTGTGGACTGGAGATAAAATGCTAAAGACGTTCTAACTGCTACAAGCGGGTGTTGAGAGATAAAGCTGAAGACGACCAAGAAGAGAACAGAGAAATTTCTGAGTCAGAGTTCCGTTTCTTGCTTATGGTCAGATAATTGCTTCTTTTCCCAGTCTGTAAGGGGTCCTATGTAACGGCCATCACTGTGGCACTAGATGATTTTTTTTTTCTTGAAGATCATATCTATTTAATTTTAAAATGATGAGCTCATGCCAGGTTTTCATATTTTTTAGATTGACTTGGAATAATCCATGCTCAGGTTGTTTTTACCCGTCCCATACACAGTAGAGGACTGAGACAGTGATCCCATAGGGAGTTTTGAAGACCAACAGAATGGAAGTGTCAGACTAAGCAGGTCTACAGTAAAAAAGACTCTGTGTTGGTGTGTACCCATTCACTAAGTGAGAAGACTGGTACCTTCACTGTCTCAGTTATCTCTGCTGTCAAGGGATCTCACAGGAAGAGAGAAACTGCCTCTCTGATATCCCTAACCTTGACAAAACCCATAACCTCTGTAGGGCAGAGGTGTAGGAAGCACTGTCACAAGTAATGTTGAGGAAACAGGTGACCACAATCTTCAGGCATTGCTTGTTCTTGCCCACACAACAATAATCCCATTATATAGAATAACTAGATAACCTGGATAGCCAAAAGTAAATATTAGGGAGCAAAGATAAACAAAGAAAAAAAAGGATTATTATTATTGTTAGATGAGCTCCTAGGGACTCATGGGAAATTCCAGAATCAATGTAGCTGTTTCAAAACAAAGGGCAATGGGAGACCTGTAATCACCTTGGCCATTTCTGTCACCTGCTTCCTATGAGCTCCAAGGACTAGCACAGTCCTCCCTTGTTGAATCTCAGCCCAGTAGTTTTCGTCCATGCTCCATGTTACATGACAGGGCAGTGACCGTATTTGAAGATAGGAGACTGATTTTATAAATACTCTGTCACCAGGAGAATTATTTCTGAGGCACTTGTTTAATAATGTAGAACACCAATGATCTTGCAAGATGTTAACATCAGTGCTGTACTTGGCTGAACAGAACAGGTGTTCACATCTTTGTTGCTGCTGTTTCTTGGCTGAAGACAGATGTTTGCAAGGTTAGATAAAAAAGGCAAGAATGTATGGACGTACTAGAATCTGTGGAAAACATTTGCAGCTTCCTCATACTTCTGTGGAGACTCAATCTGTATTCCAGGAAGTCCTTTAAATTATAATTGCTGCATGATTAAGTATGTGCCAGTGCCATTTCTTAGGAGTTGAGACAAGCAACACACTCGTGACACTTTTATGATGATGTCTGAATAGTCCTTGCATGGCAGTAAAAATACAGGTGCATTAGGGAAGAGCAACAAATACCACGAATGCTCTACTGGACTGCATTTTTGAAGAGTGCTCCTTTCTCAGATGTTAATGCAGTGGCTTAATTTTCCTTGCAATGGTCATAATAAACTCAGGAAAATGTAATTCAAGGATGAGACATGATATTTGGTGTTGAAAAAAGGCTGGGTATTCTTAATACCTAAAAGGAGATTGTTCAGCAGCAGATCAGCTATATAAAGATGCGGCCTCTGTAATGCTACCAAGTTCAAAATGATTTGTTGGCTAAGTGTCATTTGAACAAGTTAAAGGCTTCACGGTTTACTAAAGAATATGTTTGGTATTCTGGTCCAAGTATGACTACACCAGAAAATGCTTTCCCTGCATCATCTGAAATAGCAAATGTAAGGCAAAATTTTGTTACAAACTTCCATGAGGAGGCAAACTCTCTCCACCTACAATAATACAGAAAGTACATATTAAATCACCCTTCTGAAAACATCTCATCCAACCTATCATTTCATTCCGATGTTTAGAGCTTTCTGTAAGTAAATCTCTTACTTCTCTCACTACCCTGAGTTCAGAGACACTTTCACCTTGAGGATCCCATGGACAAGAGTATTTGTGAGATGGAGCAGTATGACTGTGTCGCAGAGGTCCTGGGGCCCTTCTGCTCTCAGAGCTGCCCCATCAGCCACTCCCACTGAGCCAAATTTCAAAGTATGCTTCTTCTTGTGACAGCAGGACCTGTGTCTGGGGTGTGTTCAGGCATAATCAGATTTTTTCCAGGTATAGCAAATTTGCTGGGGTCAGCCTTCAGACCCAGCTTCATCTACCTTTCTTTTTTGCAGCTTTGCTTCTCATATAGGAAACTTTTCCGTCTCTTCTCTGCCTCCGCAGGGAGCCAACCTCTAGAGAAGTCTCTAGGAGCTCTCCCTCTTCATGCTGTGGGAACAGAGGCTTTGATCACTCTGTCCCCCAGTTACATGGACAGGTGAGGTCAGGTTTTTAAGCATTAATTGGGAAGGGTGATAATGGTCATGATTGGCTCAAGATCTTGAGGTGAAGGAGGGCAGAAACTTGACAAGGTGCCAGAACAAGTAGCTTCATCCATGGCTTTTGTTATCGGAAATAATCCTAAACAGAAAAAGGATCACAGGCTTCTGCAGCTCCTACACTGAAACCAAGAGGACCAGTATAGCAAGGCAGGCGTTTAACAAACAACTCACTCCCTGGGCCAGCAGACACTAGGCAGAACCCAGCTGGAGGGAGCCCAGAGCTGCTCCTAGGCTATTGCAACAGGAGAAGCCATTCATTCTGCCACCGTGTGTACAAGAGAGGTTTGAAGAAATCTCACGGAGGGTTCATTGCTGTAGGATTAATAATCTTTAAACATCGATTATTTGACAACAAAGTTGCTGTGGGAGTAAGCATGTATCATCCAGCCCATGTGTGATCTAATGTGCTTTTAGAAAGATTTCTCATCGGAGGTGCCGTCTAAATGCTAGGTGTAGTTGAGATTTGTTGTTTTGTAGGAGTTACTAAATGGTCTGGGAAATATAGGAAGGAAAGTATTGGTGAAGTTTAAACCTTTTCATAATGGGAGAATTAAAAGACAGAGATTTTTCAGAGATGAATAATTTCTTAAATCTGCTTTTGTGTTCTGCAATTCTAAACCAATAATTATCTTCCAAATGCACAATATAGCACAACTAACACAGTATAGCCCATCAGACTGTATCATCTACCATTGTTTATCTATCTTTGTGTAACAATTTCATCATTTGATCAAATAATAGCAGATTCCACAATATGTCATTCAAGTATCCCCAGTTTATCTATAATGATTTTCCTCTTGTCAGCTCATTTCTTGAACCTTTGCTGAATCTGGTTTCAATGGTACTATAAACAATCATCATTGCATTGTAAAACTGGAAACTCTCTACTAAAATAGTGTTTTGATCTGGGTTGCCATAGTAATAAGTCTGTGCTCCCCTCTTTGGAGGCCTTGTTATATGAAGTATCTGTGATTTGCTCAGAATGGCCCCAGTTCATCTGTCAAAGTGGGTTTTTCCTTTTTTAAAATAATGATCTAGAAAATCCCACAGTGGCAACAAATATTTTACAACCATAACGAGAAACACTGTATCACTCAAGCTTTGTAAATCTATGCCATTATTGCATTAGAATAAATCACTTTCCTTAGGTATATTACTTAGAAATATGCAATTCTAATTTTAGAGTGTGTATTCAATAGGGGGTATTTATTTTTTATGTAAAGAGAATTATTAACTTTGACTTCAAAAATACATCATATGTCAGATTGTGTTTAGAGGCCCTGCAGCAAAAAGAAAAAAATTTAAATTCTTTCTTATTTCTATCAAAATACTCCAAATATCCAGTCAGTTTCAGATTTAGTTACTCTACTCTGTTCTTTAGTGCTGATTTTTATAATGAGATCAGATATTACCACAGATTTTACAACTGTATGTTCAGATAAATGATATTCAGATTATATACCTGTAAAAATTAGAAGTCCTAAAAATTAATCAATGACACTATGAAAATATATCACTGTACATTATTTTAAATAAAAATCCTCCAGTCAGTTACAGTAATTTGATACATGCACTATGATATTTCCTCCTGCAGGAACAAGAGTAAACAAACACTACATCAACAAGCTGGTGACAGACTCTGCAGAAAGAAGTGAGGACAGAGATCATATTTTATCTAAGATAAATGGTTAAGTTGGTCACTTTATGTAAGTTGCTACCAGCTACAGGATTACTTTATGTAACTCACTGTCAGCTACTGCCTATAATACCTGACAAGGGAATATTAAAATTATCAGTGGGAGAAAGTATGGAAAGAATCCATCTGTATTCAATGAATTCTAATTAAAAAGTAATTACCGTACGGTGAGGAATCTGCCAGCTCCAGCCTCCTCCCTTCCCCTCCCCACACACGTTAGTTGAGACTGTGGTAAACAGGCAGAAAGGCGAGCAGCGGCGCATATGCAGATTTCCTTACATTTTGCCGATGACTTAAGTAGCGCCAGATCATGGGAAGTCTTCGGAAATAGTTTTATATCATTTTGCCAAGTGGATCCCCAGAAGACGCTGTGGGGGCAGAGGTGCTACACATCTTCTGTTATAATTGACCTGGGCTTTGAGATTTCTCTGTCATGATGTATCCCAGAATGTTGCATGATGGGAAGAAACTTGTTATTCCTCCAGCAGTGCCAAATGGACAACATCAAGTAGGCCTGGGACTTGAAAAAAAGGAAGAAATATTGACAGATAAGTAACCACTCCAGTAAATGACAGGCAAGCACAGGAAGCTTGATTTCCTTGGGGTTCAGAGGTAATCTATTAAACCTTAAAACATTACAGTGAAAATTTAATGGATTTAAAAAAATGCAAAAATCTAAGATGCTTAATTGAAATCATTAGGTCTGTCTTGATTTCTTTTTTTCCTTGCAAGTTAACAGTGTGGGAAAAAAAACCCACTCATGGATTTACAAGCTAGAAGTAGACTACATTCAACACAAAATATTTATTCGTCAGATTATCAAAATTGTATCTTTAATGCAGTTCAAGAACATTAAAGGTGTCCTCTGAGAAGCTGCCATATTTTCTGGTGCTGCGACTGGCACTGAAAAACTTGTTTTGTGATTCTTTGGCTAGCAGCTCATCAACAGCCAGGGAAGTGCTAGAACAAATCGGCATTAATATGGTGGGTCAGACTAATTGAGAGCAGAATTTGCCCCTTGCAAGTACTGTGCCATTCAGTGAACTAATTTCCAGCCCAGACTGTGTCAATGTAGTGCCCAGGGGCCCTAGAGGAGCAGAGTTCCCCCTGGGTGCTACGCACAAACACACGTGCTCACACATCCTGGAGCATTTGAGACCCAGGACAGAAGTGCTAGTTTTCAGCATCGTTGTAGCCTAGAATGAAAGAAATACAAACCTATATTTAAGCTTCACTATAAAATATCACTGTAATTTCAACTTTGAGATGTTCTCACCGTTCCACTGTCTGTAGCCAGAGCTTTTCTTGCACTGAGACGTAGGAATCCTCTTGGCTGAAAGATGCACTGCTTCCTTAGCTGAAAATCTGCTGGCTAAGACCCCAAAAGGTTAAAAAAAAAACGCTCCCTTTCTCACCCTCATGTCCCACTGCTAAGTTCTTGTATCCTGCTAAGCTCTTTGGGCCAGCCACATCCAGACTCGTGGCAGCCCCACAGTAACAGCAACAGTAATATTGTACATTGCTCCAGGCCCCACTAAGGAGGTTGCTGGAACAGAGAGGGAAGCGGCATGAAGAAGCCAAATCTCCTCTACCTTGTAACATTTTAGACAGACCATGTTCCTCCTATAGCCCACTCACATCCACTGCTGGAGCTGCAGCCTGAGGAAAATTTACAAAACAAAGGGGTGCAAAATGAACAAGTGGATTCCCACCCCCACCACGTAGTCTACCTCCAAGACTCAAACAGGAGGCAGAAACAGATATTACAAAGAAGCTCCGCCACAGCCACTGGGAAGGCAGCCTTCTGCTCCAAGCAAGGGTTAGCCTTTCACCATAGGTGGTCACAACCTAGGACATAACGTTAGAAGCTCAGGGTTCAAAACTCTCCAAATTATTACAAAATAGGTAACTCAGATGCAGACAACACAGATGGTTTCCCATTGTAAAAGATGTCTTGAAATGAATCAGAAGGAAAAAAGCCATGTTGAAAGATTGCATTTCAATTAGTTTGCAATGTCAAGCTTTACTCAAAAGGAATACACAATATGTTTAACGTGGGATCTTTTTCTTAGCCCACGCACAAAAAAATGTATATAGAAGAGATCCCCAGAATGCAGGCATACAGAAAATCATAAAGTGTGGTCACCCATTCAAATTAGCCGCACTTGATGGTCTCTATCTGAGCTAGGAATCAATATCTTATGGGCTGGAAAGGACCATTTCCTTCCAGTCATTTCCTTCAACCCTTTATTTCCAGAAAAAAATCAACCCTTATCTATTATCTAAGAATAATTTTCTAGTATGTCTTTAAAGATTTTTGATAATTTCCCAGATGATCTATTCCAGGGTTCCCCTAGCTTTATCGCTGGGCAATTATTCCTAATCTAAATCTTCCTTGCCACAATTTAACCTGATTACTCTTTCGTCCATCTACCCTCAGTACAGATTATTTATATGACTTTGACACAAAGCACAACTTAGTCCCTCCTTCCTTGCAACAACTTTTTCATATTTGTCGAAGTCTGCTATGGCCCTCTCAGTCTTTCCTTTTCCAGGTTAAACTATCCCATTCATTCAATCTTCCCTAATAGATTATGTTTTCCAGACCACTAGTTGTTCCTCTTGTTATCCTCTGGAGTGTTTCTAATTGCTCAGCATCTTTCTGGAGATTTAGCTCTTATTCTGCCACTGCAACAAGGCAGATAAAGTAAGAGTTGGTCCTAGATATGAGGTACGTTGATGAAAGGTACAGATTTATTGTGCATTGAGTTTAGCAGAGGCTCACAAGAAAGTTAACACAGGTCTGGCACTACAGCTTCATATTGCCAAGCTCGGGGATTAATTCTGGAAGGATTAATTAATACTCTTTGTAAAGACTCAAACCATGTAAGTATATGCATACATCCAAGTACAGGAGTAGTCCAGTAAATGTAGGGGGACAATGCAGAGTCAAGCCCAGGTCTGAGTCTTTACAGGAAGAGGGACTATACACAATAAATTTAAAATACAAAATAAAAACAATAACAAATCCTTACCAAAATATTGCTGATCTTCTGTTAATATTTCCGGTAATTTAAAGTTGTAACCCTTTTTTCTAGTTCTACTTATACAATAACATAATCTAATTATATTCTCTTCTAATATTTTCTCTTGGTAAGCTACACGACACCTGACTCTCATTTATACCAAAGCTGCTTTAGACTTGCTGTTGATATGTAACAGGGATGTAAATTAGGTGCAACAAAACATATTCCCACTTAAATATCGCTCTACTCTGTCAGAGGGATGTAAAGTGGCCTTAGTATAAATGAGCCCTGGACCTCAGCTTTGTAGATCCAAGTTGATTTTTTAAGTTTCAGGTTTTAGTATGATCCAAAAACAAGTGTAATTGTGTTTGCAGTAAAGTGTTATTATACTTATACTGCCATAACACACGTTTTCATAAAACAGTAATGCAGGTTTTTCAGTGCATAATTTGGTTGCTTTGGGAATACTAGGAGAGGTAATGTTTTAGACTCAGATTTAAAAATATGCTTTAAAACCTGCTTGTTAATTATTATCAGGCCATTTGCAACACACTATGGTCAGTTTTATGAGATCTCTCTTGACCCATCCTGCATATGTCCGCTACAACCACACTTTCTGTCAACTCAGCGTTGTCACAGTGTTCTCAGTTTGCTCATGCTGTGAGGGGTTAGTCAGCCAAAGGCCCACATACCAGGGTCTTTACCCATCTCCTACCCATCTCCTCATCCACCCATCTCCTACCCTCTTTTTCTGCCTACCTAAAGCCTCCTAATTGTAACAGCGCAAAACATAATGGCAGAAGGGTATTGACTTGTTTAAAATGGGCTGTGTGAGCTATCTTTACAATAACTACTCGTTTCAATAATTTATAACTATGATGCTACACCTGACAAAATCATTCAGATAACTAGAGCAATGTGCACTTTAAGTTTAAAGTCAAGGTCTTCCTTGCTCATTTTAATGACTTCTCTTGTGCACAAGATATTAATATTCCTGTGAGCAAACATGGCACTGACTCATTAATCAATAAGAGCTGGCTCCTCTACATAATAACAATAGCAATACTGGATAATTAACTTTTGTTCCACTGACTTTAGTTTGTACATAAGTTCCAGTGGCTGACACTGGATAATAAAAAGCTTTGCAGCTGACAAGCACCTTTTAAAATCCTTTTTACTGGTTTAGGAAAATGCTCCGCACCTACTGTTATAAGTAAAATACAGCATAGGTGTCGATGTGTGTCCATGCTATATTTAAAAGGAGGCAACTGACAATAAATAAAAGATCTAATAAATATTGTAAGGCTTCAGTGAAACCTGCTGTTAAGTTGTAGCATAGTGAAAGATTTGCATTTTCCTGTCATGTAGTTATAGGCAAACTAGAGACAAAGATGTGTTTACAATTAAATGAGGATTCCAGATAATGGGCAGATTTCCTCAGTCCAGACTGGATGAGAAACACAGATGTGTCTGCACTAGCTAATTTTCCTCAAAAATGTTTTTACTAGTAAGGAAGTCCAGCAAAGGTGGCAACAATAGCACCTCTAATGTATGCCTAAGGCATTCACTGGGGAGTAAGATGAAGTAAAGCGTTTTCTGTGGTCAGTCAAAAAAAAAAGAATTACTTTTAATCTGATCGTTTCAGTGATTTGGTTTACAAGATGGTTCAAGTACATTCAAGGGATCCATGAACTGTGCTGCTGGGGCAGGAACAAGCAATAAGGGCATCAGGAAACTCCCAGTTCCTTGGCTGTCACAGAGAGAGCCCCTGGTAAGAAATCAGTGATCAACAGCTCTTTGCCTAGACTAACATTTCCTTTGTTTCTATCACTAGGGTTTTTTGTGCAGTGGTGATCTGTTACTTATGCCTCCTTTTTTAAAAAAGGGAGGCAATTTGGTGTCATTAACAGAGCAGATTGGAGAGGAAAAATTCTACTGCAGAGAAGACCTGGAGGTTTCAAAATACGCTTTTCTTTCAAAATGAAAGTAAATAAATTTTGAAAAAAAATGTTTTACATCACTTCAAATGCTTTTTTTTGACATTTTACATTTTCAAATTGTCTTCTCATCTAGAATGCAATACCTTATTAAAAAAATACACAAAGAAGAATTTTCAAACGCAAAAATTGAAATGCTCTACTCCACAAATATCAATCTGCCTGACACATCAGGAATTTCCCCCACCTCGCTATTCCCTTCTGTCTGATATGGGACTTTGAGGAAGTCAGCCTCACATTCTGCAGAGTTCCAGATTTGATAGGAGTATTTTCTGATGGAAAAACGATTCCACTGCAGCTTCCTCAGTTAGCTGTAGACATTAGTTCTGGAATAGACCATACTTACAAGCTACTGTAGAATAATAAAGCTCAGTATAACATACGCATTGCAGATTTTATCTATAGCTTACTCTGTTTTTAAGATAGTTTCCTTTGTGGTATTGGGTGCTGCTGTGGCCAGACTTTTGGATATGTAAAATCAGTGCAGTTCATTGATGTTAACTGAGATACCATGATTTGTCCCAGCTGAAGATCATCCCTTAGATCAGATGTTGATAAATGATCCTTGTAAATCTGAGCATAAACCATTTGTGAAAAATGTCTGATTTCAATTTCAAAGACTAGCTATCTCTATTATCCATAGAAAACACCCCACATGGAGAATGCCTTGATTAAGCTTTCATTCTAAAGTATATGAAACAAAGGAGCCTGGTACAACCAGTTGGGGGAAAAAGCAAGGTACTAACTGAGTACTTATTTGCATTATACAGTATGTTATCCAGCAGTAATAAAACAAACTTCAATACAATGGCTCGTCAGCTTCCATACAGAAGGGAAAATATTCTTGTGTTCAAAACTGTGGAAATGTCAATATTTCAAAAGGTAGTTTTATGGTTCATTCAAGCAGTGATAAGAAATCATTACACTTTTTAAGAATATTGATGATTACAGAGAGGCATTTAATGGAGGGAAAGCCTTCTTTTTTTGCAGTTCGTTAGTTTGTGCATGTCTAATTGACTCTTCAAGATTCTTTGCATGAGTCACTAAACACAGTTTTAACCAGACTATTTTTATATCAATCATAAGCAAACTTTTCCATCTTACAGAAATTTCCTTTCCTTGTCTCCCCACTGAGTATTGTCAAGTTCGAGACAGAAGGAGTTCAATTCAGGAAATACATGGCAAATAAGCAATTATATTATCTCTTTTTTCTTATAGCAACAAGATATTGAGAAGCTGATTTAGTAGATTAAATATCAGTTGTAATATGTAAGCCTTTGGATGAAGTGGGTTCATCTTTTTACCTATAAGTCATGAGGACTGCTTGTGTGAGAGCTATTAGATTTTGCTTCCTTTATCTGGGCATTAGGATTGAGGCAAACAGCTAAATGCAGTATGTGAATATTCCACCAATTCTTAGTGGCACATAGCAATGCAAAGGCACCCACCATGCTGCCTCAAAGATGCCTGAATTCTGTGGCACTGTATGGGCACTCCCTCATGAAGCTTCTCCCACATAGCAGGCAATGGGATTATATAATGCACAAAGCAGATTGCAGCACAGCTGAAAGCACATGGTAGTTGAGGATGTTGAAGACACCAGCTGGACTCTGCAAAACAGTATTATTAAAAATTACCTCGCAGGCTACTGCATACTTCTTAGTACAACCAACTATTAAGCCAATGAAATCATTTGTATCAAAGACACTGTGACACAGGTTGACAATGGAAATGGAAAATAAAAAGACAGCCCATCAGGTACATATGGTCACGGTCCAATGCAGAGAATTGTTAGTGTGTTGTTTGCTGAAGCATACTGAGCAGTCCTTAGACCTTGTTATTTCTGCAAGAACTAGAGTGGGAAGAACAACCGACATATATCTTGGTCCAAAATACAAACTAAAACCAAGGCAAATGTAAGGCAAATGTTTTGCAGGTTCAAAGACAAGAACGACATTCTATGCCCAGCTTATGTGATCAGACAGAAATTTCTACCCGTATGAATAATATTTTCCATTTTTATTCACCTCGGTTCTTCCTGCTGCCCCAGGGGACTGGAAGCAGAATTACAGGGCTCTGTGGAGAGATTCTATTCTCATGACATTTCTAGCCTCCATTTTACTGAACCAACAGATGTGGATCATTGGGATAATAAGACTCTGACAAGCATTAGAACTTTTAGTCGCTTATAGGAATCTGAGGCCTTTGAGGATTTACTCAGCATGACTAAGAATCCACCCTGAAAACCTATGCCAGCCTTATAAGCTTCTGTGCAGTAGCACTGTTTGCCTCCAGTCAGATTTGGAGGGCATCACTGATCCCCTGTTCCCACTGGGCCAGATTTGGCTAACCACATAAGAAACCTGCTCCACAGGCAGCCACACATTGCACCCATGATCTGCAGCTGGCTCTGCCTCCTCATCAGCTCCCAGGTGGACTCTAACATGTGCAAAACCCCAGCTGACCGGGACTCAGCTGCAGAGTTCCCTCTAGTTTGGTGTAAGCTGGTGGGTATGCTTGGGGCTTGAAAGGTAGAAATTTGGTGACCAGGCATTTTCCAGGGACTCTTTGGACTCTATAACTAACACGAATCCACAGCCTGGCTATGCTGCCCTTTTGTCATACTTATTTTTGTCAATCTTTTATTACAGCAGTGATACATGAGATGGGCCAATAGCACCAAGTATTTCCTCCTCACATTCAGCTTAAATGAGCAAATTATTTAAAGGGAAAGGTTGGGGTGTTGCACTTGTTGATTTCTGTAGTCTCTAAAACCTTTTTAAATTTAAACAAAAGCATAAGCCCCTCTTCCCTTCCACAAAATAAAAAAGCTGAAATACCAAAAAGTTATTCCATCAAGTACAATATCTTGGCAAACTGACAAACCATCTAACTGTGGTGTTCTTCAACAAGCACCTTCATGGTTTCTCCCAGCTAGCCCCACAGGCTGCAGAGAGGTTCTCTGCAAACAGCGGCAAAGTTGCTTTGTTGTTCTTCAGATTCCTCCTTAAAAATTCTCCTTTGCCTATTAAAAAAAAAAGATGTTTTGAGAGGCGGTGTGCTTAGGCTACAGGCTATTGTGCTGACCACGTCTTCTTGCCCTCCCTGTTTGCTGATAGTTAGGCGTAAACTCCTTGGGACACAAACAGTCATTATGCCAAGCACAAGTTGGTTCCCTACCCATAAACAGGACACAAGTGCCACGTTAATATGAAGAGTGACTGTAGCCAGCTTACCTTCCTCCCTGACTGACTTTAGAGCACATTTGGTGAGTCTCTTACTCTGATTCACACCCTAGAAGAACACCTTTTTCTCATTTGGCAGTTGATAAATTTTTTGGAAAACAGCCTCTGATCTTCACGTGTATGTTAGGGCTTGTGAATGTCTCCAGAAGTGTCCGTGTCAGGACTGGTGTCACCTACCAGCTGCAAGGAAGACAGATGCAGTTGTGGTGTATCTTTAGCTGCATTAGAACATACTGCTTGTTAAGAAAATGTGGTGCCCTCACCAGGCGGTTTAACATCCAGTTTTGCCAGATAATCCCCATCAGGATTAGTGACGCTGTGAATTAAGGATGTGGAAGCAATATCGGTTGCTCTTGTGCAAGACCATCATAAGGGGCTGATCCCTAGACCTGCACATCTTCTGCAGCTGCATGGGAGCGTCCCATGTGAGTTTTACCTTGAAGGAGCAAATTCCTTTACACCCAAGAAAGTCTCAGCCTTAAAATATTCTTACAGCAAGCATTGCAGGATATTGAGGCTACCTAAAAACTTTCAGGCGTTTTTCTTAGCTTGCAAATGTTCATTGGCAGGAAATCTGTGCCATACTGTGTTGGTACGGATTGGAAAGAGTCCCCTGTATGGGACATTCATCCTGGGAAGTGAGCTGCATTAGTAGGAGGAGACTTGTTGTCTACCTTCAGTTCTGACTGAGTCAAACCTTGAGGCAAGTCTGCATTTTAGGGACAGGGCATTAGCACTGTGTTGTGAGTTTTGGAAAAAAAGTTGTCTGTGTGACGCTTACCTCCTCAGTTCCAGAACGCCTGTCTATATGAAAAACGAGTTATATATACTCACTTGCCGTGATCACCAGTTCTTCATCTGCTGGGAGGCTGTTCTGCAGGCTCCAGACACCTTCTGTAAAGAGGTAACAACACCATGATGTTAGCACCGTGGTGTGAGAAGAAAGAGCAACCTTCTGAATGCAGAGTTCACTTAAAGAAGGGGAACCTCTCAGTGGCAACAAAGGTGGGATCTTCTTCAAAACTGCATATTCTGGAGGAGTTATGTGAACATGTGCCTCCTATGACTCCCTGTGCAACAGCTTGGAAGTGACCTTTTCCTACACCAAAGCAAGCCATTATTTTATTTTTGATATCTTAAAGTGTGTATACGGTACACTTGTATGTAGGATACGCTGAACCTGTGAAGAGTAGGCATATTTAAATTTTATTCTGGCCAGTTCAGTTACTCCCTGCAAAACAGAAGCACTGCAGACATTAATTTTTCATCCAGCTAGCTCTTATTGAACATATCATCACTAGTTACTTAAAATTTAATCTAATTTTAACAGAAAAATTGATACTGGAATACGAAACATGAAGTAACGCATTATTGTTCTGCAGAAGACTAAGCTCTTAAAGATAGCATTGTAGTCTGGAAACTGACTGAAAAACCTTCAAATGGTATGTCCAACATTAAAAGTAATCTACATGTTCACCAAAGCCTAGATCATCTCAAAGGAGTAATTATTCCCTGACTGTAGATTCTCTTATTTTGATATTTGCTATATCTTTAGGATCCTTTACAGCAGATTATGAGAACTCAGTACTACCACAGTATTTTTTTCCCTTGTGGTACCATTCAGTAAAGTCTCATTTTGAAGTAATTGGGACTTTTTTAACTTCCCCTTTGCAAAATCTGCTTTCATTAGCCCTGACTAATTGCCAGCCACTTCTTCTGTCTCCACATGGTTTTCACTTCCTGCATTTTATAAAGGTGATATCCACAACTCTTTTTTTATTTTTTATTTTTAATGAAATGCAAACTTTTAAAAGTTGTTACCTTCAAGTGGGTGTGTGCGTGAAAGCACAAATGGCTACTTCTCTTTCACATTACAGGGCAAACAGCCAGATTTAAAATGCTTCATAATTAGAGACTTTACTAGACTGTAACACAAGATGTGTTTACTCATTTCTACTGTAAAGTCAATTATAAACATGCAAAATTCAAAGTGCGGTTGACCAGGCCACACTTAGCAGAAATAATAAGACTAAAACCAATTAAAACAGAAAAAGGTTCAGTTCTCAGTTTTCCCTTCCATTGTGTTTCTAATGCTGACACAACAACAGCTGTGAACCGCCAGAGTCATCACAGAGAGGCATCTCAGTCTAGCCTCTGCCAAAGTGAAGGATCTGGCCTAAAAGTCGAATGTTCTTGCCACAATTTCCCACACAAAAGAACTGACAAAATGGTCGCTCAGCATCCATGAATCCTTTCACTCCTCTGTAATCTCCTCACAGGAATACCAGCCACTTGAAAATGTAGCTTAAACATGCAGGAGGGCAAATAACTTCACTGCATTAAAATCCTGACATTTCTGTATCTCTTTATAACATGAATGCCTGGGTATTTTTCTATAAACTGAACACTTGAAAATTTTAATTGCAACTATATAAACATTGTTTTTTTGTATTCATCTCATAATATAATCATTACGTGAGAAACATTAAACCAGACATTTGACTTTATTGATCTTTTCATGAACTAACAGTAAAGGGAGTCATTTTCTGCCTAGACTAATTAACTGATAGACTAATTCATTGATTAGGTTCTCCATAGCATAGTTGGTATTGACAAACACTGAATCTTTTTCCATCAATTGTATTAGTTTGCACCAATTACTTTGGCTGTTTCACTTAAGCAATTACAATGGCTCAAAAGCAACAATCACATCCTCAGCTGGTGTAAATCAGACTCTCTCTACTGAAGTCAGAGAGCTGTGCTAGTCTACTCAGGCCAGTTATAGGGCCTTCAAGATTTAATAATTAGCTGGAAAAAAAACCCTAACCCCAATAACATGGATATCTGAGGCAAAAACATACCACATTAGCCTGAATTTTGTCATCATTGCAATGAATAATAACCATGTTAAAGGCTTGATTTATGTGTAGACTACAGTATAACTGTGTTCCTAATTTATACCACATAATCTTAAAATGCTGTCAGGGTGATTAAAAAGTAAAAGTACTTGCACACAGAAGTAGTCATTCTAATTGGTCATTTGCACAGTTACATGTTAAGTTAGACGCTCAATAGACTCACATTGTCCATGTGTAGGTTACCTGGAAGTCAGGTCCTAAGAATATCATGCTGTCAGGCAGATAATGCTTTCAGATGTATGAAAAATAGGCCTGCCATTTCATTTCAGGTGAAATCTGTGTTTAGACATCTGTAATTTTCCATATACTCAACTTGCTGGAGGTTTTTAGGAGGGTATAGTGAGTCATGCAGAGCTTTCTCACTTCTGGATCAGTGCTGAGAGAATGTCCTAATATGGGCTTTTGATGTCTCACACTTCTGCAAGTCAGACGTAAGATTAAAGTCTCAGACGCACTATTTCAAACTCATGGATGGAGCGTGTTCAGATTCCAATGGTCTGATCATCTCCTCCCTGTAGAAATCAGAGTGACAGGATCAAAGAAAGACAGTATCATGAACAACGTCCCCCAGTTTCTTACTTACAAAGGGATGCAATGAGAACGAAGGATTCAGTCTTCAAATTATCCACCTGTTGAGCAGAGTCAATGGAGACATAGGGCCATCAACATATTGGTACTGATAGTAAGAGAAGAACATGGGAATTTAACAATTTCTGTGAATGTGCAAAATAAATAACAAGTGAAAACACGTAAGATGGCCCGGTTGTTCCCTGGACACATATTCCTTAAGGAATTATTCTTCAGGTAACTCACAAGCCACCAGGGTATACGGATGATATACAGAAATGAAACACTGAACTGATTCTTAAGCTTATGATAAAGAAATTAGTTTCCTTCAAAATTAGGCCATCTTTGCAAAATTTGTTTCAGTCTTGAAAGATGTAAGTTGATTTAGGCTTTTCATTCATCTCAGATCTGCTCCTCCTAGAGAATTATGGAAGAAAATCAGTCTGTGCAGGAAAATGTCTTCATGTTCTTGATCTACCTCTCAACTCTGAATAACTTGAGGGAGTTCATTGAATATAGGCATTAGCAGTTCCTCCTTTTGAAGACTGCAATCAGTTTTTGTCCTCTTTGCATGCGAAGATAGAAAACACACTTTCCGAAGACACCAGCAGCAGAAAGAAGATGAAGCCAAGAACTTTTAGGACATCTGAAATGGTAGCCCTAAGAATACTAATCTCAGAAGATTTTGCTGAGGTGGTTTCCTTACACTGTTCTCTAAGACCAATTACTTCTTGTGCACTACATGCTCATGGAGACTTCCTCTTTGGTACCTGGTGTAGGATAAAATAAAGTGCACAGTCTTCATTAAAATGAGTGTTGCTCTTCAGTATTATTAAAAAGGAATTTCTGTGTGACCTGTCAATGACATTTGCATTTGCCCCACACCCACACAGATATCAATGTATAGGCCATTTTTGTAATGTTTTTACTGCACACAGCTGGAGTACCACATCATTCTGCATAGGAATTCCATGAGTAGGAGAGGCATATGCAGGCAAAAGTATATATGGAGAACAGAGTCCAGGAGGAACATGCTCTTGCTAAAAAAAAAAAAAAAAATCTTAGCGCCTTTCATACATATACAGAACATACAAAGTGATTTGCAGTCTAGAATTCAATGACATGTAATTAAAATCAATAGGAAATCAACATTGCCAAAGTAAAACAAATTACAGCACAAATTCCATCTCTATTTCTCACTCTGGCATTTGAAATGGAAGACTGGCTCTAAAGATATTATACTGTAAGTAAGCTCATATATACTGGGTGTGTCTGAAGGAATTTTTCTTAATATAACCCAGTTATCATCCCTTATGTATGAAAAGGGACGATCTATTGTCATCTTGGCCTATTTGCAGTATAGAGTAACGTGGCCTGATTCTGCTCACATACTGGTTTTAAATAGACATCTTTCCCTTATCATAGTAGGATATATTCTTGATTAGCATTATAACAAGAGAACAGCAATCATCATAATGTCATGTAAAATCAGACCCTCTGGACACAGAAAGTCTTAGAACTCTGCAACTTTTCCATTTTAAACCTTCAGTTTTTCAAGAAAAGATGTAGAATATGCAAAAGCAAAACAAATCTATCCTATTCTCACCATATTCCTATACTTTTCTGATATGTTATTATCACTACTAATATTATATACTCCGCAGGGTAGAGATATGATTTTAAACTTTGTCAAATAAGCTGTACTTTTCTTAGCTAAATTCATATCGACATACTTGAACGGGATAGTGTCAAACCTTTAAAACCACAGAACATCCAGACAAAAGCCATACTGTTGGAGGTTTTTTCCCTGTGGAGACAACATCAACTTACGACTTCATTTGACCCTATTGTACACTGGAACTGCCCTTAGTTAGACATCTGATTAAGGGACTCCCATTCATTACCCAATTTATTTTTCACAGAATCAGGGAGCTGAAACACATGAGGCTGATGTGCTCTTTAAATAGTAGTGACTGGGTTCTCCAATTGGCTAGGAGGACTTTGATAGACAGATTGTCCTTGATGTTGTCATTACCAATACAGCTGAAATCCAGTTTACTTAACTGCATTCTCCCAGCCCAACTTTCCATTGCTGTTTCTCCTGGATGCAGTATCCTTCACTTTCTGCCAAAAAATCTTGCAGAGCTTTCAGCTTTTTCAAACAATTGGTCCATCCCATCTAGACAACTCCTGAAAATGACACCTTGACAGACAGACGGTTAAGTCTGATTAATGTCAGATACAGTAAGATGAAAAACATTATGTAAATGTAGCATCATTGGCATTAACTATGCTTTTGCATTTTTAATCAATGAATTGAGATCTAAAAAAAAGAGAAAAACAAATTTGAGAGTAATTTGTACTAACTCACATTGAAATCTTCTCTGTAGTGGGAAACATTCCAGAACTGATATTTTGTACCTGCAGATTGTATATTTCTATTTCCCACTACAGTCATCATGGGCAGACTCTGCTGCATGCTTCATATCACAGAATCACAGAATCGTTTAGGTTGGAAGGGACCTCTGGAGATCATCTAGTCCAACCGCCCTGCTCAAGCAGGGTCACCTAGAGCAGATTGCCCAGGATCACATCCAGACGGCTTTTGAATATCTCCAGCGAAGGAGACTCCACCACCTCTCTGGGCAACCGGTTCCAATGCTCTGTCACCCTCACAGTGAAGAAGTTTTTTTCTCAGGTTCAGGTGGAACTTCCTGTGGTTCAGTTTCTGCCCATTGCCTCTTGTCCTGTTGCTGGGCACCACGGAGAAGAGGCTGGCCCCATCCTCTTGACACTCCCCCTTCAAATACTTGTACACACTTATGAGATCGCCTCTCAATCTTCTCTTCTCCAGGCTGAACAGGCCCAGCTCTTGCAGTGTTTCTTCATAGGAGAGGTGCTCCAGCCCTCTAATCATCTTGGTAGCCCTCCGCTGGACTCTCTCCAGTAGCGCCATGTCTCTCTTGGACTGGGGAGCCCAGAACTGGACACAGTACTCCAGGTGAGGCCTCCCCAGGGCTGAGGAGAGAGGCAGGATCACCTCCCTCCACCTGCTGGCAACACTCTGCCTAATGCACCCCAGGATACCATTGGCCTTCTTGGCCACTAGGGCGCATTGCTGGCTCATGCTTAACTTGTTGTCCACCAGCACTCCCAGGTCCTTCTCGGCAGAGCTGAGAGAGTCAACCCCCAGCCTGTACTGCTGCATGAGATTATTCCTGCCTAGGTGCAGGACCTTGCACTTGCCTTTGTTGAACTTCAGGAGGTTCCTCTTTGCCCACCTCTCCAGCCTGTCCAGGTCCCTCTGAAGGGCAGCAGAGTCTTCTGCTGTGTCAGCCACTCCCCCCAGTTTAGTATCATCAACAAACTTGCTGAGGGTGAGGGTGCACTCTGTCCCTTCCTCCAGGTCATTGATGAATATATTGAACAAGACTGGACCCAGGACTGACCCCTGCGGGACACCACTAGCTACAGGCCTCCAACTAGACTCCGCACCACTGACCACAACCCTCTGAGCTCGGCCATCCAGCCAGTTCTCAAGCCACCTCACCGTCCACTCGTCTAGCCTGCACTTCCTGAGTTTACCTATGAGGATGTGATGGGAGACAGTGTCCAAAGCCTTGCTGAAGTCCAGGTAGACAACATCCACTGCTCTCTCCTCATCTACCCAGCCAGTCATCCCATCAGAGAAGGCTATCAGATTGGTCAAGCATGATTTCCCTTTGGTGAATCCATGCTGACTACTCCTGATGACCTTCTTGTCCTCCACATGCTTAGTGATGACCTCCAGGAGGAGCTGTTCCATCACCTTTCCAGGGATGGAGGTGAGGCTGACAGGCCTGTAGTTTTCTGGCTCCTCCTTCTTGCCCTTTTTGAAGACTGGAGTGACATTGGCTTTCTTCCAGTCCTCAGGCACCTCTCCTGATCTCCAGGACCTTTCAAAGATATCTTGATATAATGATATCTTACCTCCTTTGAAACATCTGCTCTTGCCCCGGGTCAGAGATAAGATGTGGCTGATGTAGGTTGGTTGCCTCCATATTTCTAAGGCTTTGGCTACAAGTTCAGCTCTAAGCCTGGACAGAAACAGCAGCTGCCTGCAGCACCACACTGGCAAAGCTATGGTGACTTGCCAGTACCTGACTGCCCTACATGAGATCCCTGGATATACAAGATTATGCTGCTGCCCCCACCAAGGAAGAAACTGGGGTATAAGGCATGAAATATTCCTGGAGGACAGGGCACAGCTCTGCTACTGCTTTCCCTTCCTCTTCCCATGGTATGCAGGGCTGTGCTTCAGCCTTGGCCCCAGCCTCTCATTCTTAGGGTGCCAACATTCAGGTTTGCCCACACTGCTGAGGATTCTTGAGCCAGCTCTGGCTGCCACATGTAATGTTTGCAACCAGGCATTCAGCCCATGACTGTGAAGTGCAAGAGGCTAAGATTTAGACATTGGGTGGCTCAGGCGACATCCAGTTATTCTGATGTTTGGATCTGCAAGGAAGAATCACGTTTGTCCATTTTTCTGCTTCACGCTTACAGTTATGGCCATTAGGAATATTTTTTTCTTTTCTGGATAATGTCAGAACACCAAATTTTCTTATGAATCTTATGTAAGAGCAAGAAGTCAGCTTTACAGAAAGCAAGACGAAACTCTAACCACGGCCCTGTTCATCTCAGATTCCTGATTATGAAGATTTCACAATTAATTGTTTCAGCAGACCTCACAGTTCATCAGAACCACCAAATGTTTAAATCAGTTACACCTCAACATATAATAGTCCTTTTGCTTTCAAAAATATGCTTGGATGCTGCCAGAAAAGTAGAATGATTTGAATGCATTATTTACTATTACTATTTTCACCAGGAAAGTTCATTCTGTCTTCAGAGTGACATTAAGAAACAATTACTGAAAAGGGTACACAGTTCTTTAATTTAGTTTTCAATAGTTGATGAATGAAATGGGAGGGGTTGATCACACTGTGTCACAGAAAAGTCATTTTGCTAGACTTTTGCTCAACTCTGACAAGTAGTACATTAAATAAGGATGGTTCTACACAATTTCTAGCCATGCAAAAACTTGGTTCCTTATTATTTTTGAACACAGCAGAAATCTGCCTACTCAGTCTGAGCAACTGTTTCTCAATCAATAATTAAGTAACTTTAAGGTCCAGATCTATACAAGGTTATTGATATTTTCACTGAAAATGAATCAATATGAACAGGCTAAGGCATCTGAGTAAGCCTTTTTAATGGCAGTGTTTGGGCTGTGAGAAGTAAATTAATTGATTAAATGAATGACAAATATTGGACAACCAAAGTAAGCCTTTTCACACTTTCACAAACGTTTTAAGCAACCTATTTCAATTCTTTGGTTTGTTTTCCTTGTCTTTTTGCCAACTTCATATTTTTTTATAGAATTTGCTGGCCTTCCTGTGAGTATGTAGCACAAGCTATAAAACATACATATACATATATAGTTTATGTTAATACAAAGAGTTCAGGTGAAATGTGAAAAAGAGTAAGCTGAGACTTCTGGGAGGAAGGGTATTTCCTGGGTGATAAATGTAAGGGATCCTGCTGGAAAGGCCACAGTGAGAGAAACAAGACCTACCGGGAGATTGTAAGGGAACAATCTACTCAGAGATGTGAAACGCTAAGGAAGAGAAAATTAAAGCCACACCTTTTGTTTGATGGATAAAAAAATAGTTCAGGATAGGGCTTTTCCACCATCTTCATTAGGAAATATATTCCCCAGAATCAGAACTGGACATAAAGGCAAAACATTCTAGCAGCTCCTGCAAAGATGTATCTACTTACAAAAACATCAATTTGCCCCCAATGTTTTTCTAGGCCTGTAGCACCTTAATGTGTGTGCAACAATATCGACTCATGTGATGGTGGTGCTTGCACGTGCAAACCAAGAATGTCCTGTCTTTCGTGGGTAGATTTGCAGCAGTTCATAGAAGGCTTGGCTTTAGGGCTCAAGCCAGGTAAAGGCAGATTATCTCCCAAGCTCCAAGGTCTTTACAACTCTCTCTAGAAACAACAGCCAGAAGTTTCTGGCCAGAAATCCCACTGTGGTGATTCACATGACGTAGTAAAGCCCAGCAAACACAGGGGGGGCACACCTGGCTCTCCCTCCTGAAGGGCCATGAGCATTTTGTGTCTGCTGGAAGTAGGAGAGTGTGTCTGGAAGGCCACTGGCTTGAAAAAAAAAAACCAAACCAGCAGCGGGCAAACCACTGTGGTCTGCAGCCCGTCAGTGGAGGTCCCTGAGGCTGCTGCATGCCATTCATGCCACTGGGAATGGAGAACCAGTGAGGGGCAGCAGTGAAGCAGCTGAGAGAGAGAAAAGGGACTCCTTTGTTCCACTCTCATTTCTCTAAGCCCTCAGAAAATTGCAGCTAGCAAATTCATCTCAAGGCACTGTTATTTTAATTGCTGGAAATAGGTGTAATACAGCCTCACCCCAGGGGCTCTCCTCAGCAATAAGAAGGGAACAGATACCGAAGTTAGAGCATCTCTCCTCAGGTACATATCAGCTATACAGAGGGAGGGGAGAAATGCAAATGGGTAAGTGAGACGGTAGAAATGTCATCTGTATTTGTCCAAGCGTCTTACTGGTGGAAGAGACATTGTTAGTTTTCCTAATCTCGTTAGCCTTATCCTTTTCTTTCGTGTTCCCTTTTACCCTTCTCTCTGTTTTATTCTAGTTCATAGTTTTTTACCATTAAGCAGTGATTTCTTTTATTGCAAAGAAGCAAGTCAAAGAAGCATAAGCCTTGCACTGGCCCTTTGTGTGTATGCAGCTATCAAGTAGCAGGGCCATTATTTTTGTTGCTGGGCATAGAATAATTCTCTGCTGCCCCATAGCTCCTGTGAGCTGCTGTTGGAACTTCCATTTTCTGAAAAAATTTTTAGAGTTTTTTTTTTCCTTAAATAGACACACATTCTCATCTGTAAAGGTTGAAACTCCACTTTTCCATCTGTCTCTGCCCTTTTTGGAATTGTATGTCCCCTGTGGTGTGCAGTTCAGAAGTGTTCACTTATGTACTGGTAAAGGAAAAAAAAACACAAATGAAAAGAATGAATGTGTGACAGAAAAGAAAATATTGAACTACAAAAATGACCTCCAAACTGCACAAAGCGTTTGCATGATACAGGCAGACCTTACTCATAAATAAATATTAATCTGCCTTGCATGTAAGATTGATAATTAATGTTGGCAAGGTTGCACAATCCACTTTTTAGTGTAAAAATGATTTCTCCACTCCTTTTTTTAATTAACATTCAGCACTTTGAAATCTCATGTCCCATTCTAAGCACTTATGGTGTGACTGGTTTGGTTATTTAAAAAAAAAAAATATTTAACATTTATATAGCAAAATCTAATGATTCTTGATGTGTTTCAGTGTCAATCATAATCTAGTATTGCAATTCTAGTCATAAAGTGTGCCTTTGTAATTGTTCAACAAGATGGCACAAAAGCTCTCTAGCAGAGCAAATAGATATGTCTTCTTTATATCCAAAATGGTAAAATCATATTGCCTGACATTGAGAAAACTTGGTTATTTCAGAGCACAGCCTATGAACTAATTAGCCAACATTTATGGCTCCCTGAACTGGCTTAAATATTATTTCACAGACATCCAAACCTACAAAAGCAGCAGGAAAGAATATAAAAATCAAAGCAGAAAGCACAGGGAGAGAGCCTACATGAAATATGAGATGTTGGTTCTTAATGCTGGGTTGGGGAATTTTATCTTGCATGAGGTTTGTTCCCATCCTATGTGTAAATCTACACGGGACAAGCATCAGGCCCTTTGTACCTATTTCCTAACACAGAGCCCTAGCCCTTCAGCTGCAGGGCCAAATTCAGAAAGGATGTAAGTTAGGTACCCTCACATTCTAACTTTGCTAGAGCTACTTACTTTCCCCTCAGGAATATATGACATTAAGGGATTCTCCACTGGTATAACTTGCAGGCTGAGAGCAAGATTGCGTTCTGCCACTTGCTCAGCCACCTGGGGAGTACCCCTCTGTCTTTCTGCTGCTGCTGTAGGCCAGTGCATGCTCACAAGTCCCTGTGCTCCTGGTGCCCTGGGACGCACAGAGATTGCTCACGCATGTTCTCCATGGCTGGGTAAAGCAACTGAAGTAACTGGGGCAACTGAAACCATGGAGGCAGATTATTGAGTACTGGCAGCAGTATTATACACCACTTGTGGAAGTTGTACTGGTGACATATCTTGCTTCAGCCTACGGCCTAGTCTGTGTCTTGACAGGCAACAGATATCACTCGTACAAGCACATTAACTCAAGTGAGGTGGCCATATATGTTGCAAGAAGCCCTTCTAATGAGCTCTGTGGCTGCCCGTATACCACACTGGTGGGATAGCCTTGGTGTCCCTATTGAACCCTGAGGGTAGCCTGAGCTCAAAGAGCCTGGACATCCCAGCTTCACTTTACAGGAGGAAATATTTGAACCCTCCCCTAGGGACCTTCAGGTCCACATTTCACTTGACCCTAACACTGCAAAGGCAACTAAAATGCTGGAGGCTCACAGGAAAACATATGCTGGGGGTTGCTCCTAAGTATGTGAGCTTTGCTCCTAAACACAATTGCTGTGGCTCCAGTATGAAAGGGTGCTCCTCACATTAGGAGTTTACATATTTCACTATTTCACTAACTTTTTCTTGCTTTCTTCTTCCATTCTTGCTCCTCTTTATATAAGTGGTTTAAAAAGCCTATTGGATTTAGCCTCCATTACACAGAGTAATATTCAGTTTACACTTAGTGAACGTACTCACGCAAGTATGCTAGATAGAGTGCCACTCTAGTGTCCTGGCATATCCTGACACAGCCTAATTGCATTCCCTTAGGAAAACAGGCTATGCTGGTGTAAGCACCTTAATACCAAAGCAAATGGATAATGCTGGGATTTCTGATTCAACTGTAAACCTTTAGTTAAGTCATCACATCCTGTATTTACATAGACATTTTGTGACATGAGATAACACATAAAGGGCAGTTTATGTTTCTTTATTGACACAAATTGTCAAGAAAAAAGGAATTGTCAAGAAAGAAGGAATTTAAGTAGATCTAAAAGGCATGTTGAGGGGCATGAAAGAAAGAGTACAATTGCACTACCCTGTGTTCTATTTAGACGTACTTACCTCCATGGAAGATTTCTGATTATGTCCTTTATGTCTTCTCACATATGCAGATTCTCCAAATTGCCTGCCCCTGTCCTGTGAGTGAACCTAGTATTGGAGGGCACAAATGAATTATCCGGACATTTTTCCAGAAGCTTTTTTTTTCAAATTGAAAGTAATTGAAAGAGCAGTAAGACATCCTTTTAGTCATACTAACCTCAGACTCAGAGTCACGATACATTTTTTATTTTTTCTTGCTACTGGAAGGTTGACATGTTGGCTAGAACGGGGTAGATGAAGGTTAGGAAGGTTCTCTAGGTATTAAAATTTCCTTTAATGGATTTTTTTCTTATGCATGTGTCTAAAAATAGAAGGCAGTACAAGTGGTGGCTTCACATAAAGGCAAAATTTTTTCACTATGAGGATAATCAAGCATTGAAACAGGTTGCTCGTGAGGTTGTGGAATCTCCATCCTCACAGGTTTTCAAGACCCAGCTGAACAGAGTCTGAGCAACCTAGTCCAAATTCAGCGTTGACCCTGCTTTGAGGTGTTTGGACTAGAAACCTCCCAGGGTCCCTTCCAACCTGAATGATTGTATGTACATATATATATATATATCAATCCATCAATTGAACAATCAAGATGATCTAGTAAAAGCTCTGTGATATCACACACCATCACGCAGTCCACAGAACTTCCAAAGACAGGCTGTTATACAGACCTCCTACAGGAACACTGCAGATGAATCAGTATTTATAAGTTTATACTCATTTCCACGGAGTCTTGCGTGTTAAGATGCAACAATATCACTGCAGCTTCTTAAGGACTAAATCCTTAAGCCACTTAATTTTTGCCTGATGAATCAAAGGTTTTTTCCTTTGCGGAGAACAGAAAATAGTATGGTACCAGTTAAAAAAAACAATTATTATAGTTTTGTCAAAATTCATTAAAACAATGCTTCTACACTGTACTTCAAACATGGTTCTCATTGTGTTTTTAAACAGCTTTTGTTATTAGCCAAATGAAATACCATGTAGTAATCCTCTAACTCTCCTGTGCCAGATTATCAGCTATTTCAAGTAAGTGTTAAAATCTCCATCACTTTCAAAAATGAATTATGTTTTCTTTGTCAAACTTGCATCAACATGTCCATCAAGCTGAGATGGAATAGATTCTTTTACAGTACAGAGTAGGTGCTGCTGTTTGTGATTGCAAAGGCATCTGATACTAAGTTTTGCAGCTACACTGATCTCTGCATATATCTGCAATACGTTTTTATTTTCAGCCAGGTTTTTAGAATAGTTTGTCCCATTACAGTCTACTCTAAATAAAATTTCATATGTTAGTCCTTTTTTCTCAATTCTGTTAATTAGGAAGTCTGATTCTCCCATATAGCACTTCTATTTCATTTGAGAATCATGAATCATCATATTTTTTCTAGCTGGTCTCATTTATGTGTCTTTCAAAATACGTAAGTGATTACATGCAAACAACAAAGGCAGGAAGGCAGAAGTAGAGTTCAACCTCTTTGGGAGAAGTAGGACGGATTAGTTTGTCTCTTGAAGTCACTTCGGACAGTGATTCTGTGATGTTACAACAGAGTTTGCTCCATCATTTATAACTATGTAATGAGATAATGATACAATCCTGACATTCTAATAAAGTCTTTGGGAGAACAATGACCACCCAAGTACAGTTTTTCACTTTGTAAACAATGAGGATTCATTCCTGTATAGCCTGTAGTTACTGCTTCAGATGTTAGAAGAATATTTTAGAAAAATGCAGTTTTGCCTTTCAATGAGAACAACTAAATTTCAGTAAGATCCCTTAAAGTGCTTGGTGTTAATGCTTGCTATAAGAATGTAGTTATTTTCTGTAGTCTGTAATGGGTGAAATAAATGTGGCATTAAGACGACTCATAGTATACAGATGCATGAAAATCTGCCCAGTTCATTCCTGTCTAAACCATTTTCTAAAGAAATGGAAAAGCTAATACATCAGATAAATTTCACTGATGAATGTCAAGACTATGATGTAATACAAACCCGCAGAAAACACCATAAACACCATCAATCTTTCTAAAGGCAAGGCTAAGACAAAAACGTTATTACCATATCTAAGGAAGGAGGCAGCATGTGCACCTAATAAAACAGAAGAACCACCCCATCACAATTTTGATGAGGAATCAAAACTCTTATAAAAAGGTTTTTTTATAAAGTTCCTATAGGAAGTATATTCATCATTTATATAGCCACCTAGTAACTAGCAAGAGAAAGTGTGTTGACAATCTAGAGAACAAATAAGATAATTTGGGATGATAGCTGACCTTGGTGGGAGCTGCATGTGAGCAGCATCTCTCAGGATTTGGGGTGGTGAATACAGCTTGTTTCCAGAGCTGGATTCCAGTACTACTACTGGAATACCTCAGATACACTCAGGGAAAGGCCTGCACCCTGTAAAGCCAATGGCAAACTTCACTTCTTCAAAAGAACTCTGATTTCATCTTACGGCCCTTATTTATCCCAATAAATAAAATGTCAGTTCAGGGCACCCAGCAATACCTCATTTCTGTTTAGTCACTGCAAAAGTATCAAACAAATCAGAACTGGCAGAGACACTGCTCCTGCAATCACAGTCAGCTCTAAATATTTCAGAACCAGACAAATCAAAGGTAATTCAAATAATAACACAAATAATCAAGAGGTCAGGAGTCAAGGACTAAATTAGGGGGAACGATGTAGTGAAATTAGTATTCCAGAGGTATTCCATGCTACAGTAGTGCAAACTAACTCCCTTCAGAGTTACCAGGCTTCTATGAGTGTCACTAAATCCAAATGATGCTAGAATTCATCCTGAGAGATGATAACCAAACTATCAGATGAAATCAACTACTCACCTACATTTTTAGGAGTACAGAGATTGCACAGAGCCCAGAAGTTTAGATTCTGCCCTTAGACGTTCACATACAAAGAACAGTCGAAGAATCTTGGACCAAAACAGCTTGTTTAAAGTAACCTAAGAAATATGAAGAAATAGAAACATTAAAATCAGGGAAGAAAAGTTATGCTTCCCATGAGAAAAGCGTGAGGTAGGAATACCACATTATACCTGATGTTTTCCATTAAATTATTATTTCTGTAATAATCACAGAGTATACTTATAACAGTAGTGTGACCTTGACATGAAAACATTTCCCCTCTTCAAATAAATGAAAGGCATACTCTGCTGTAGTAGACCTTGACAGGGTATTATTTCATCTGTCTTCTCTGGAATCTGTTTTGCTTTTCCCCTGCTTGAAACTCCCACTAACGTGGAATAATGAAATGGCAAAGTGACTTACCTGGGAAAGTATGAGGTAAAAATTTACCAGAAGTTTTGAAATAAATCAGGCCCCTTAGAAAATAAAATCAGGCCCCTTATTTTAAGCTTCAAGGTATAAAGGTTCTACAGTGGGAATCAGGTTCAGTCATACAGAGCCAGCATTCAGTGCCATTTGCAGTTTTGTGTATGTAGACTTTACATAGTCTACAGATGTTCTCAGTAGCTCCTTGCTTTCCCACCTGCATGGGGTCCAGTTTTGATCTCCTTTGGAGTCAACGGCAAAACCCTTACCACATTTTAGTGGAGCAGAATTAGAATGTAGCTTTCACACCAAGCTATCTGGGACAAAACCTCTACTACTGCAAAGAGAAAATTCTGCCTTTCAAATTTGTTAAATCTAGGCTCTGAGTTTGTGGCACAGATTTGAGACTAACACAGTGTTTTACTTCTCTTAACATGACTAGATCCACGAAGCGTGCATGTGTGCCTGCGTGCCCCCTCTTGTACCCAATTCTGTTGCACTTCACATTTCTGTCAATATAGCCTCCAATATTTGAATCCACTGATAGAACAGATGCAGTAATTGCAAACAGCTGTAAAGTATTACTCATCTTGCTAATCAAAATGACTTTCTGCTAAATAAACCATGAAAAAAGCTTTTCCACCATCAGTGAAGTGGAGTGGAAGTGATATAGACTGTAAAGAGTCCACCATGGAAATAAAATCAACAGATCAAATTTTCCTACAGCAATGATTCTATGTGCTGATGCCCACTTCCAAAATTGTTCTAGAAATTTCTCTGTGTTTAGAAAAATGAGTTTGTGTAATGACACAAATGTCCCTCCAGGTATTTTACACGATACCTTCAGTTACAGAGAGCCTTGGAGATGGCTTTATGCTCTCTCAAGATTCATAATCTGGAGGGACATAATTGCCTATGATTTTTACTGGATGCGCATTGCATGCTCTACTGTTTTTCTAAGTTAGAGTAGTATACATCTATGGCAAATGTGACAAGGTGGCTGCTTCAGAGCTAATGGAAAGTACTGGGGAGGCAGAAGGGTCTCCAGAAAAAGTTTGAGAAAAATCACTCCTAAGCAAAACTCATAGCTGATAACTTTAGTCTTTCATTAGTCTGTCCCCTAATGAGAAAGCTCCTTTTCTAGCTCGTTGTGTTTCAGTTATCCTATTTTCTAAGTCATATTCTTTAATTCTTAAAAAAGCTATTAGAAAAGATACCATCTCTGGATATATACTCTTTCTCTATTCCCTTATGCCACTTAAGCACTTATTGCTGTGGGCCACTCCAGTGTAAAACACTCCAGAGGAAACAACTTAGCCCTGAGTTATTTCTCTCATTTCTTTGGGTCACACTGAATTAGAAAGTAAGCAATCTTCTCCCACAGCTTTCTGGTACCATAAATGATTTGCCAGGATGCTTAGCTCTTCCGCTATTGAAATGGAACTGCAAGTTAAAAGGCATAAAAATTACAGATGTGCTAATTTTGTGGAGTATGATGAACTTCCTGCTATCAAGTTTATATATTTGCAGACCGTGGAAGAAAATGGAAGAGTGAATGAGATACATACCTGATTATAGCACAACACCAGAAAGAGCATATCTGTTTCCTCTCTTTATACTCTCTAGCACTGGACAACCAGTAAGTGGGACATCTAGCCTGCACCAAGGGACTCAGCAAGTTCTCTAGACCAGTTACCTTTCTCCTCCACTTTTCCTTTCCTAGGTCTTTCCTCTTTTATTTTCATAGATCCTTCTCTACTCTCCCAGTCACCTATTCACATTCAATACTGTGGCTGCTGTAACATGACCTAGTCACACCCAAGACGCCCCAGGAGAAGCACTGCAGAACTTCAAACCGCAGCACAGGTGCCACAACTGAAAGAGACCTTAACAGGGAAGACAAGGTCACTGCCTCAGGTAACGCAGTCTACAGGTTGCCATTATCATCTCTATTAAAGGTCACTGTAAGACTAGGATAAATAAAATAGTCCAGCCCACTACACTGCTTCTGCTTCTGTCTTCACTGACGCACTGTGATTCATTTTTTTCTTCTTCTTCCTCTGCCCACTTTCTAGACAGTTCAGTTATTTTGGGACAAGTGGAGAAGAGGGAGATGCTTTATCTGGAGCTGTGTCCTGGTAAACAAAGCATCAAGGATGCTGCACTTAGTTTAAGAGGAACATAAGGTATGTCACCAGCAGTGAGCAAGGCTCAGATAACTGCACATCTCCACCTCCCCTCAAGCCTGAACCTTTGGTAGTGGCATACATAATTTTCACTTATGCACAGACATTTCCATTCTATGTATGGTTGCACCATCTCAGGGTTTCACAGCTAGTGAGTGCATCCTCCCTGGATTACTAGTAGTGGTAGCAGTAGTAGTAGCTGCCACATTTTACAAACGAACAGAGGGCTAAAAGGACCTTCCTAGGTGAGTGAATTGCTGTCCATTGCTGTTGTCATATGATCCCGCTCACATAAAGAATGAAGCTGCACCTTAAATGTAGTAAGACTGTGTTCACCCTCACTACCCTGACTCCAGGCTGTTCCAGAGCTTTACTATTCATTCTTTCCATTTCAAGCCTAGACTTTTTCATGTCCTTTTTGTCTAAGGCAACAAGGCTTAAAATGACATGGCCCACTTCTGCAGGCAGCCATGTAGCAGAGCCAGGCATAGACCACAGTCTCTCAAGAAGCAGCACTTTTTAGAGCTTTTCATCATCTGCACTCATGCAGGTTTTCAAGAAAGCCACATACAAGTCTAAAATGTCAGCGCACACTTTATAAGTCAGTGTGTAGCAATATGGGGTACAGAATTTCTTTTACACAACTTCTCTCCATATATGACTCTCAAAACTCCCTTTTCTTTTGCCTGCTCATTAAATCATACATCTTTCGTTCCCGAGCCTCTAAGAGATCTCCCATTGCTCTGAAAAAGCATTGTAAAATTCCACTTCCCACACCTTACAGCTCCTTTCACGGAGCTGTATCCACACCATGGGCTTCATTCAGTCTTTACTCCAAATTCATCAACTACCTCTCTAATAACTCAGAGGTTGGTGGGTTTTTTCCTACTAGAGATTCTCAAGACGTTACATCCACCTTAAAGTGTGAGAACTGAATGAACAAGCTTAGACGTTCATGGAGAAGCAGAAGACTACTCCTGAGAGAAGCTGAAGAGAAGGAATGGAGGTTGTTGCCGAGATAAAACTGGGGAGCAAGACGGAAGGGAATTTCAAGGAAAATATTTTCTCTGGAAAAAGTTGTAATACAGTTGAGAGAGTTTTGCCTACTTTTACTGATATCATCCCACAGAGGGCCCAAGGCAGACTGCAAAACATACAGGAATGGTCAGGAGTAAGATTATGGTCCTCATGTAGGAAGAACTTACTGGAAAAAAAACTGAGAACTTCACTGAGCAAGGAGTGAACTCTACATATTGCTAGCATGACACCCATGAAAAAAAAGATTAAGCAATATGCTCTTCACAGTCCATTAGTAATATTTGTGCTCCTTACTGGTGAGATGTGTTTGACGTAAAAGAGCCACTTGGGCATAAGGGGCACTTGAGGTAATTAAGAGTGTATTTACATTTTATAGAGTCATTGATGCCCTTCTGTCCAAGGATACTGTATTAAATCATGCTCAGGGTATTTTTTCCCCATCAATAAATATTAAAATGGTTAACCTGCACTTGGACTGCTAGCTGCCTGTCATGGTCATGAGCTGTTAACAAGCAATAAGAAGCAGACAAAAGAATGCATCAGCTGTAAAACAGATCTCTTTCTCTTTTCTGACTATGTTTCTGTTCTTTATGTTATAAATTGTCTTACTTTTATGGATGAAGAATAGAATCCCCCAAATGGCAAAAGTCTCAAAATTGTAAGATAAAGAATAAATAGAGATTTTGGCTTAATGACCTTTTTACTAAAAAATTTAACTTGGGGTGTTCGTTCATTCATTTAATTCTATCTAAACATCTCCCAGTCTGTCCTAAAATGTGCTCAAGTACAAATGGGCCCAATATTATGTGTCTATTTATTTAAGTTCTGCTTGTACCTCTTCTTTTTGTTGTCCCAGAGTGTTCCTGCCAGACACAAGTACAGGAACAATAAACTGCAATCTAAACTTGTATCTCACAAAATCACCTTAAGAAATACAGAAAAGTAAAAGGAATTCTTCAACTGAACAGGCAGTCTTCTATGGCAACCCTTGTTATTTAGACAAGTGCAGCTAATATACATAATGTAGCCATAAATAATTAAGTAAAATAAATTACAGCCCAACAAAGTCCAAATTAAACAAGACAGGCCATGCTGAAAGCCATGTGGGACTTACTATGTGAAGATCAGATTAAAAAATGAAAGCGTATGGCTAGCATGATCTGTCTGTTGCTCTAATTTTTAAAGATGATACCTAATCATAGTAGAGGCTATCTCCTAAGACAGCTGGACCATGCTGTTGCTGAACTGAGTCACAAAACAGTGTGAAAACGAAAAGTGAGAAAGAAATGAGCATGTAAGTCTCGCATCATGCTTGTGTGAACTCTCATTGTCATGACTCACAAACTCAAGAGAAAGAAGAAACTCCACCTGGAGCTGTAAATTCTGGTCAGCTCAATTATTTCACATGTTGCAGCCCAGCTTAAGTCAGTCAGAGCAGAGAACGGCAGATCCCTGATGCATCCTTCCATGTCGCTGGACAGGGCGAAAATAATAAACTGGTCATTGAGAAACACTGTATGTTCCATGGAAAAGGAACAGTATATCTCGTATTCTTCTCTCATAGCTGCCTCTTGATGGAAGTAAATGGTTTGCCACTGCTGTCATAGCTCAGAAGAGAAGCTCTGCAAGTAAAGAAGAGTATCTCCATTCACTTTCATGTCACCTGCAACCCTTTCTTCCATGGTGGCCAATCTCCCTTTACTTGCAAGCAGGAACAAATGGCTCTATGACTGTCAGTTTTTCAAAGACTACTTCCAGTTGCATTGAAGCTATGGTTTGAATATATTGGGAGCCTTTTGCCGAGAAGCATCAGGCCACATTGACCTAGCCCTACCACTGGCAAGCCAATTATTCTTTTCCCTCAGATAATTGCACTGAGACCCAGGAGTGGAGATGTGGCATTTCCAATGCATCAAAGTGCCTTTCAGAAAAATCACATCAGGTTTTGATGTTACTGATTCAGTCGGCTTCTCTCCCAAGCACCTCACATTCTTCAAAAAACAAAACAAAAAAAATAACCGAAAAAACCCACCAAAACAAATACCACCTTTTCAGTGCTTGGTTTTCTAATCCATCTCCCACTTCCATTAAAAAGAAAAATCAGTAATGACTCTATCTCACTATCTAAAATGGGCTTTGTGACCAATGGAGTGGAGGAGCAGGTGACACAGACCTCTTCATTTTTCCTTAGAAAGATCTGTCTCCATATCCTGCAGTTTTTCCCCCCTTGGACTAGTTAACTGTAGAGTCTGTGGCTTGATCTTCAGAAGTCTAGCTCTTGCTAAAATCAATGCCTCTTAAAATCTGAGCCCTGATATTTCAATATATTGAAAAAGACCTGCATTTAGATAGGTGAGGAATAACAGTTAACAAACAGCCTTGTAAAGTTAGAAACTATCACACAGAAATGGAGTAATCATGCTTACTCAGCTGCTGCAGAGTTCCTGTTCAGCTGTTATGACTTTATCTCCTAGCTGGTTGGAGGGAGTGAATGCACAATGAGTGAATGTGGTTCTTTCTGACTTTGCAAATCTCTGTATTTTGATTAGCTGGAAGATTTTTCAGTCCAAGAAAGTGATCTTGTACCATCAGTAGCAATTGCTTACCTGATGATAATTCTGGACTACCTTGGGCCCAGTAGATGCAGGCCCTACCCTATAGCCGCCTACAGTGAAAGGCAACACAAAGCCAACTCATACCATACCAAGAAGATGGGACAACATTTCTGAACATGCATTTAGCACTATCCATTTTGGAGCGATACTTGCGTATTCGTCAAGCATCAGTCAGCTCTGCTGGTCAGCAAGGCTGCATGGATGCAGCAGGAACCTGTCTTGTTCCCAGAAAACCCTGGACCTTCAGAAGGTCCCTGAAGCGCCGCTCACACTGTGGCCACAGATGAGTGGGAAAGCCTTCCCGTACTGCACACACGTACAACACCCACAAAGAGTCCTATTCTCCGGGTTATGTGACTCCTCAAGTATTAACTGAAAGGCCTCTATGACTCTTAACCCACCGAAGCAGCAAGTATAGCTGAGTCAATATGCTGCTCAATGTCTTATACAATGTGACGTGCATACTGTGAAAGATTAACAAAAGAACAGTGATTCTAAAGGATGGAGACTAAATATTTATCAAGTGGGAGTGATGAACTGGGAAGGAAGATACTAAAGAAACTGACTGGGAGAGGACTAGCTTGGGAGAGGACTAGTGAGTGAGCAGCCATGTTTAGTATGGGTATACAGATAAAGGAATATCTCTTGCCAGAGTTTCTGAAACTTGTTGCTATTCTTTCCAATAATTCATATAATGACATGGGTGAAGAGTCCTGCTGAACATATTTTTGCTAGGTACAACAAAACTTAACAGGCTATCTGCCTGAATTTATTTCTGATTTGTTTCAAGGTTCAGGAAAACCTACCAGCCAAAGATTCAAGCTGTGGACCTGTCAAAAGACATTTACATTACCCCAAAGCATTTCAATTATATGCAACAGATAGAAATGTAAATTGTAAAATATACTAAGATAGATCAGATAACATGTGGCAAATGAAGTGTATAACACTAACACTAGCTTGCATGTTAGAATCTTAAAAAGCAGACACAATTAAGAGACTAGGCAAAGAAATAAATATCCCATGAACCTTTCAAAAGGCCAATCACATTGTATTTATTTTAATATTGTTTAACAGTAACACTTAATAAAGAGAACATCATGATTGTGTGAACTAAATTTTCAGTCATAATGAATGCTACAAACTTAACCTCCCAAGTTTAAATAGGCTACAATGTCTTGGGAGAGATGCAAGAGAAATTATTTGATAAAGGTGACGGTTTTTCACACCTGAAAATAATGTTTTTCTTCCAGGCTCTCTTGATCAACAGTCAACAGCCACACATTACAGATATAATCTCAAGACCTTACAGCGTATACTTGTCACTACTTGCATAACTTACTAGAGACAGAGGATCACAGAGATTTTGAACATAATTTCCCACACTACAGGAGATTAAATAGACCACATTTGAAGAAGGCAAGCAGCAGCTACAGACCTTGACTAACAGAAAGTAAACTTCAGCCAGTTTCTGCATCGTTTATTCAAAACGTATAGTCTTGTCTCCCACAAAATTTAGACATGCATATCCTGTGCAATGAGGATATATATGTGATTTAAGCAATTAATTGCACAGGAGTGGATTTCTGTTATGGCTTTCCTCGAAGACAAACTAAAATCTTTACATAAATCAGCTGGAGAGTGGCAATTTTACCTTTATAAAGATTGATCGAACACTCACAGCTAGAGTTTGCCCTGTTCCCTGTATTCATCAATAGAGAAGCAGCTGTGATCTGAAAGCTTTTCTGGAGTAAAAGGCAACACTTAAGAGCATGCTGGAAAAAAACAAGCACCATACCAGAACTATTCCCCAGATCATTATTCAGTGCTACAGTTCTCTTCCTCATGCATCACATTTTCTCCAATTTCTATTTATTACAATATTCATTAAATAAAGAGATGGATACAAGACATTTAAAGATGCACTGTAGAGCTGAAGAAAAAAAAAATATATATATATATATGTTTACCACTACATACCCTGAGAGGGAATATTAGCAGCTCTATTAAGTGGTGTTGTCTTGCTGCCATGATAAATGTGTATCCAGTGATTGATTTAATGTGAAACCCAGTGTACATAACTCACCAACATATCTAACTACCGAAGCGTCTTTTTGAAAAATGCCAACTTTCTCTAATGGATAGGAAATATTTTCCCACCAAATCTGCTGTGTATTACTCTCTGCTCATCAAAAGGTACTAGCGACATGGAGGCATTTCCTATAATAAAAGAAAAATATTTAAAGTCTTATCAAAAACTTACCCACAGAAAGATGTTTTTTGTTGGCTTCGGTGATCATTAACAAAGACACTCAGACTGTCAAAAAAAAATTTGTCACCTTTTAATGATTTAACTACTTTACTTATTTTATATATATATCCTTAGGTTAAAATCCTGCATCCTTTGCTGGTAAGTCCAGGTTCACCCGCATTGGCCCCACTTTTAGTGGCATATGAGGACTTGTTTTGAACAGGCAATGCTATTTAGAGATTGGTTGTTCCCCATCCTGGGAAAATCCAAAATACTGAGGGGATGGATGGGGGGTATTAGTATAGAATGAGAAATGTTCCATTGGGATCAATAAAAACAGATCTTTCTGAGATGGTTCTAATATTTTCTTTTGTTTTCAGCTTTTTTAAAGTTTATATTAAAAGCTTGTATTGCAAAAAGAAAAAAAGCTTTTGAACACTGGAATTTTTAGTTTCAAGAGTATCAGAACAAAACATTTTGATGATTTCCCATACTTCCCCCCAAAAACATCACTACCACCACCACTATAAAAAAACAGAGAAGTAAAACGAAGTTGAAAACTCTTCCACGTTCTTCCTTTCTCACAGAAGATTTCCTGCCATTTCCCAAAGTAAATGTATTGGCAAAAAAAAGTCTGCCCAGATTTAGCCCAGACCTTAGCATGCCATCGCACTCTCTTCCAAAGGGGTCGGGTTCCTTAAAGGAACAGAAATTGTGGCGATCAGGGAGTCTCCTGCTTATTCCTCAACAGAGCATGGGCAGGATATTCTCCTGAAAGTGGGATTTTCTCCCACTTAAAATCTGGATCTCTATCATAAGTTCATTTAAGCACTCTGACAGTTTGTTCACTGGAAGTACAGAGAGAAAGAACTGCCTGTAGTTGACCTGGAGTATAGGTTCACACGCACATGGTTTACTTTTATAGCCAAACACCTGTTCGCAAGTAACATACAGCTGTTACAACTGTATCGCTACCTGTAATGCAAGTAATTCCAGTGACAGCAAATCCTAAGCAATATCGTGCTAGCTGCACCACACCATTCTTCGCCTCCTACAGTCTGCACTGCAGGAGATGATCTACGCTGCTTCCTTTCCAAGAGCTAGAGTGGTACAGCACCCAGCACCCCTCTGCTACAGCAGTGCAGAGGAAGAAGGGCTGAAAGTGGATCGCATCTCTCCAAGTCAATGATCTCCCTCCTTCCCGCTGCCGAATTGTTGGAGTAGAGCTGCCCCGTGCATGGAGGGCCTGGGATCTTAGGAGAGGTGTGTCTGAGGCAGGGCGTGGCATTGGGTAGCGCCTCTGTTCCCAGAGATCAGGTGAGAGAGGCAGAAGTGCTCCTTCCCCAAATGACCAACATTAGAAAGAAGCTTTCGGGCATGCTCAGAGAGAGAGATCTGACTCGAGACTCTCCTAGTGAATTTATAACCAGAAAATAATGATAGAGAGACTACAGTGCTGTGCTTTTAAACTCAGACTTCAGTACTTCCTCTCCCACTGCCTATATATGTGGAAGAGAAAGAGATACTGTCCTACACAAAAAATTTGTTAATAGTCCCTGTCCAAGAAACTCAATGCTAGAGATGTTTAGTCATAGGACACTGCATTTCCTTCTGTAAGTGACACATTCTTTTGGACAATTTTAGTTCTTCAAGTGAAAGAAACAACGAGCCTAAGAGGAAATTCTATGCCTAGGCCAGAGAGCTTGATTCAAGCAGGGCTCCCGCACTTCTCAATGACCAGAGGGTTGCTGTGCGTGTAAGACCTTCAGAATCTGGATCAGCACATTTAAGAACGTGTGAAACTGATAAAAAGTACTGGCTGATCACAAAAGGTGGGTCAGAGTTATTTTCATCATTAAGGAACAGGAGCTGCCCTATTTTAATGGTTGCTATACCAGTTATTTTTACATCTCAGTTCCTAGATGAGACATGCTTGAAAGATATGATCTTCCAACAGTGTAAAATACCTCCTTAAAATTTCTTAAGTTGGTGACACACACCCACACACCCTCTAAGCACCTTTGGAAATGCTGGGCTGAGAAATCTGCCTCTACAGAAGTCAAAGAGAGTTTTACCAAGTTCAACAGCACTGCATCTTGCAACTTTCTACTGGCTTCAGCCATCCAAAGTTCCCTGGTTAGCTGGTTTATTTAAAAGGTGTAGGAGAAAAAAGGCTGTCTGAAAATAATTTTTCCACCAACAAGATGCTCATTGGCTCTACTTTAGAGCGTACAAAATGGTCACAATTCAATAAAAGGTGTGGGTTCATACGTTAGTCTAAACAGTCTTCATATTTATAATGTGCACAACACAACAGTTTCGGAACACTAAAAAAATCTGAAAACAAAAATCAGCAATACCAGATTTCTAATTTGAAATTTATCTATTATTCCAGGCATTCCATATCATTAAGGGAAAATAATTCATATATTTAAAAAATCCTGTGTATGAGAGGGAACCTGTAATATTCTACTTTAACAGTCCAAATTTCCACAGCCTATAAGGGTAGCACTACTTTGTCTAGGTTATAACTACTCTACTGCTGAAGAAAAAATTGTATGTGTGGTATATATTTTCCTTTGGTTTCATTAACCATTTCTATAAGCCTCATTTTAATACATTAAGAAATGGTACTTCTGTGTAAGTTTATCATTAACGTACCGAATGCACTAAGTATAAAACAATTAAAGGACAATATTTTGTAGGATGACAGTCAGTCAAACCTTGAAATGCTGACCATAAGAGACCTAGTGTCAGACAATGAAACCGTAAGTCTTTTTGACTCTGTCACACAAAATGATTGCTAAGTGCAATGCTTTCATAGTTGTACAGGAAATAGTATGGGGGACAAAACCCCAACAGGTACAAGGTCAGTAATAGCAACCCCCTAAAATACTGCAACACTGCTGCTTTTAATAATTAAACGTACAAGAAATCTCAATAAGCATTAAGTTATTTGCTAAAGAAATGTATGCCCAATGGTTTTTTTTGTGTGCAGACTACCTGATTTAAATCAGAGAAATGGAGAATCTATTTTAGTCAGTCTTGCTTTTTTTCTCTTCAGAGTTGTAGAATTATAAAGCACAAATCTGCTTACGTTAGGCTTTTTTTACATTTATAAAGGGCTACACTTGATTTAGCAATACTATTTTTATGTGTAATGACATATGCACATTTATTATACATTCTGTTAATCTTCAGACCTGCATTTTGACAGGATTAGGAATTTATACAATATGTAGACTTTAGGCTGCACATTAAGACTGAGGCACTTCAATACATTTGTGTTTTGTAAGCTAAGACTAGTATTTGAAATCATCATTTTGTTTCCTGCTCTCTGAACAACGAACCACAGTAATCCTTCTGATGGTAATCATATTACTTTCTGTTTAAGATTACATTGTGTTTGTACATTTATGGTGTCACTTAAAACAAAATCCAGCAGGTTTTCTTTTTAGATATCTTTTAGAAGGAACAGAAGTGAATATTTTAAGAAAATGACATAGAAACTGAGTTTTCTAAAAGGTGCATACTTCCCAGAATGTATTTTATAAATATTTAAATGAAAGATGATCAGAAATGTATAAATAATTTTGTTAACGCTTTAAGAGCTGCTACTGTGTTCTACATCTCAGTAATAGATTTCCATACCGAAAGGATTAAAAGTCTTACATTTGGTGATGCAGAAACTGTTGAGTTTTTTCTTTTTCATATACAGCAAGTTGCATCACCTTTTTTGATACACACTAGTTAAACATGATACATCTTCAGTTGGCAGATAATGGAAACTGACAAAATGATTTCATTAAAATATTAATGCAGAAATTCACAACACTGAAAATGTACAACAGTCTTTTCAATCACAATAATGAGAAAGTTGATATTCATTTGCATGAGAATGGCAATTTAGTGTGGCAAGAGAGAGCTCCAAATGCATCCCTGCAGTTTATTGCCTTAGGATTGCAAACTGCTTTAACAGCCATCAGCCAAGAAATGTACATGTCATCTGCAAATCACAAATCACAGATCTTGACTCGAGTGATTGCACAGGGAGAAGTGCTGAAGGGTTCATAGTGGCCAGAACAAGACTTAAAAGTGATGTGAAATAGGGAGCAAAAAGGGCTGCAATTGCCTTGGAGCCTAAAATAGACTGAGCTTCAATGCCATGGAAAAAATCACCAGCTTCTCCATCATTTCTTTAAAGGTCAGAATTTTTGTAGGTGGATTGGGAGCGCAGTGGATTGCAGATGCGTTTAACAGCAGGGTATTTTCCGCTGCCATGACCAGTTAAGGAAGATTTTCAAAAACACATCTGCTGGTAAACAGTTTGGCCCTTCTCTGGGTCATCTGCCTTATCTGTGCTCATTGCTGCATGAATTCTTACCTGGATAAAGTCCCAAACCTCACATCAGTCAAAGTTAGGCTTTCAGTACAGTCCATTACATTTTTTAGAGAGGTATCTCCGTGGCTTTGAGTTGGGTTTATGATGTGGGTCTCTTTCTTCACAAATGTATGAAGCACATTAGCAACAGAGAGACAAAGCATGTTCTTTCCCTACTTACTGTTCACATATCATCTGTCTGAAGGCAGGGAACAACATGAAAGAATAAATGAAGGGAAAACTGATGACTTAAAGAATAACAGGAACTCAGGGAGGGGATTTCTTAGTACTGTAAATGGAAGCTGCCTTCTGATATCACTTCGTAGCATTTCAGTCCACTAATATTATGCAGAAAACGATTTAAGAGGAATTCAAACACGTGTTGCCTGCAAACTGACCCAGAAGGCAGTAAATCCAGTCTCCCTTTCTACTTCTCTAGCTCTGCAGGTGACCAAATGCCTAAAGAGAGATTTATCTTCCTCCACTCTAGTTTAACAGAACCTGAAGTTCTGTCTGTAACTGCAGAGGTTAAAAAAAAAATCCTCTTTATTAAATGGGAGAACAAAACTGCAATTAAATAGACAAAGACCTTTTTAGGGTGGGTCTTATGCTGGGTGTGTTTCTACACTTTACATATATTTGTATGCGATGCTTACATCTCTAAGTAATTTAACTTTCCAAATGTTTATTAGTCCCTGGTGTGTGCACTGGATCCTTTGCCAGGGATCAAGATAGGAATTTATAAGAAGTATAAGGTATTTAAATAGTTTTAGACAGATTTTGCTGTTTACTTCAGAGAGAAATGTAGGCAGTTTTGCTAGCTGAGATTCCTTACATCAGTCATAGCTGAGCCTGTTTGTTTATGATGGTAATTGTTACTATGAAGACGGTATTGCATCCTTTGGAATTCCTTCTCTCCCACCTCAACCTCTGCTCCCCAAATTACAGCACATAGAAATGAGCCTGTTAATGTCTGCTAAGACACAAAGAGAAAATCTCCACCAAAAGCAAGTGACATGGGGAGAACTGAAAATTCTTCCTGATAAACACTCCTGTGAACCAAGATGCTGGGAGAGCCTCAGAAAGCAAAATTAACTTAGCTAACAAAAAGACAAGAGTGCTCTTCATGAAATGCTCTGCTTTGGTTTTGAAAAGATGTGCAGGTAGGGCAGTCTGCGTCTGTGCAGTCACCACATCTAACTCACATGGCTTATGGTTACATCTTCCAAGATAGCTCTCACAAGCATCCCAAAGGTTTGCCTGTACATTTACTATTTGAAGGTTATGCTGTTCGCACCTCGGACTTCAATCTGCAGTTTAAAAGAACAACGCCACATTTTGTTTAGTTTTAATCTCACCTTGTGTTTACTTCTAGTGGCAACTGCTTTTTCTGCTACAGGCCATCACAAGATGGCTTATAACACCGGTGAAAGTCAGTGGGCAGCTCAGAGAACTGAGTACTACTTTTTAACGTAACTGGCAAGCACTGGAGAAAAAGTGGAGGAAAGGAAGAACAGGAAGAAAACAAGAGTCCCCAGGCACAGGTACTTCGGCACTTAATGGGAAACTTTATCTCAACAGATGGAAGGCATCATCTCTCTCATATAGTCCAGTTGTGCAGCTCAGTCAGGGTTTTAGAGCTCCTTGCCAGTTTTAAATGTCCTGCATTTTTTAACAGATGCTGCTGCCACACTGAGGAAGAGCTGTGGTTGCACATTATTTTATTCCCTGCTTTTGTTTCTACTTATGGAACCTAAAGAGATCTTGGTCCCCTTTTCTCAACTGATCTGACTTTTTAGTTTCCTTCTTAACCGAAAATTACAAAATCATATCATTTGTTTTTACAGTAAAGCTATCTGTGATGACCATAAGTCCCTAAGTCAAGCACAACCTTCTCATCTGGCTCTTACTAAGGCAAAACTCCTCTGCTTTATCTGGCCACACTCACCTGCTCTTCCCCAGTGAGTTGTAATGAGTCCTGAGAACAGCACACAGGATTTTCTGTGGGGAGGGAAAGAAGTTGATGTCCTCCTTGTAGAGGAAGCTTTGTCCATATCTCTTGGTTGTGTTGTGGGCCTGTCTGCAGCACAGAAAAGTCTCTGCACCTGTGTGGAGGAATAGGAATGGAAAAGGGAGACTCGGAAGAGCTGAAAACACTAGGAGAGACAATTCAAGAAATATCATAGATACAGGGTAAGAAATGGAGGTATGGATAATTGCATCATAGGAATCCAACAGGGCTGATGAGCCCTCCATGGCAGGGCAAAGTGGGAATACCACAGCTTCGACTAAGAGCCAGAGACTGACCATAGCCTGGTCTTCAGGCGCATTTCCTAAACCTTTGCAGTTCCTAGCATCTGCATGTATATTTTTCAACTCAGTCAAATGGCTTTCTGAGGAGAGTGGATTAGGCAAACAACACAGCATGAAATCATTCTCACTGCAATCCAGATCTGACTGTGCTTTAGAACCTTTGCTTTGCTTTTCTCTCTTTTTCTCAATCCCCTCCTGACTTGGCGAGCCAGTTCCCCAAAACATGCTCCTTTGTTCCCAAGGGAAGGCAGTTCATTCTTGTTCCTTGTTTAAACTAGATGGTTCCAAAGGGACAAATTATCAATATACTACTAAGTGACTAGTGATCCCACAGTGCTTGAAGGAGGATAGATGTGAGAGGACAACCTATAAGAAGCCTGCAATTACTGGTGAAATGGACAGCTGAACATCTAAGTTTGGTGTCCTTTTCTTCTTTTCCCCTCCAACAATTATCTAAGGCAGCTACTGAGACCTAACTACTAAGTATCCATGCAAATATCTGCTGTGCTTGTCTGATCAATGATTCAATAGGCAAAGAGAGGCCTTTTTTCCATGCTCATCTTTGATTTCTGCACAGAACTATGCTAAGCTTGTGTTTCTCAGATGAAAGCAAGTGATACAGTTTATGCTAAAATGACAAAACAATTTGAAAGCGAATGTGTATAATGGAGAGAAGACTGAAGCATATGGTTGACATTATTACGTTTATTTCTCGGTGAGACCTGTCTTTTCATGACACTAATCAAAAAACTGGGTCACTTCACAATGGTAATTTCCCAGGAATCTTGAAATTCGTGAGTCAATGTGATCCCTTTTTAGCTGAACATTCACTAAGCACAGAGAGGCTGGTGGAGCTCAGCTAGCTCATCAGACATGTCATCAACTATATGTGAAGAGTTTATATCCTTAATGGGATCAAAGGTTTTATCAGGGATCCTTCATAAATGTAAACACATGAAATATTCTTCTATCAGCATTGATTCCACACCTGACATTTCTTCTGTTGATCAGTTAATGGTTATTGTCCGTTATAAAAATCAGACACAAGGAAGCTTTATTACTTTCTTAACAACCAAGAACCATGCCAAAGAACATTCCTCATCCCCCAGCCCCTCCCCCCCCCTTTTTTGAATCCTTCGTGCAACAACTGAATATTAATAACATAATTTGCCATTGCCAAGGACAGATTTAAAATAATGCTAGTCTGGACATTATGAGGAACTTTTCAAAACATTGCACAATGTTTTAAAAAGTAGATCTTCCATTAAAGTCAAATAGAAGTCAGTCAGCTAAAATCCTAGTCATCCTTCAGAAATTTAGAACTACAAAGGTCTCCAGACAAGAATCTGAGAAATTAAAGCATCGACAGTGTCATGCACTTTGCCTTTACTGTCAACATCAAATTATGCTCTTCTTTAGTACCCTGAGTTAACCACGAATATTCCCCTGCAGATGCATGCAACTGAGCATATTTCTGGGAATACTGCACATTTTTGAAACATGCTACAGCTATTGATGAGTCAAGCCTCATCACATTCTTCGGCGGCGGATTATTACCCTTGTTTGGCATGAAGAGGAATTAACTGATCAAAGTGACTTGCAATACAGAAAAACAATCAAATTTCAGCAAATTATTTTGATTAGGGGAAAAAAACCTACAAAAAGAATCAGTTCTAGAAATAAATTACATCACTATAGAATGTAGTTCAAGTATATTAAAAAGGAAACATGTTTTAAAGTATAAAGAAAAGAAGAAACACCTTGTATTAAGTCAGATAAAAATGTTTCACTCAACCTCATGAAGGGTTTGCATTTAACTATTTGATTCATCAAAGATAAAAATAAATTGCTCTGCATTGCATAAATTAACTGCTGCAAGAGTAACCGGACCTGTAAATATGGCAGACAACATCAGGTTAAAAAAGGACATTTTTACCTAGACAGGATCAGACCAGCTTCTTCCTACAGAGCATGAGTAACTCAGAGTCAGGTTCATGCGAGTCAGTCATAGTCACAAAGGTAGAAGTGAGCCTCTGGGCTTAACATGCAAGAGCTGATCCCTTGTCCCTAAATCAGCATCAGCACTGACAGCTAGATCACTTGGAGTATGTGTACATAGCACACTGCAGGCTGTACAGGGATACTGAAAAAGCACTGACCCAGCACAGTTATGGTGCTGGGTGCAGGACAGGTCCACCAGATGTTCAGAGGGGAAGGCCTTATTAGGCCAGGCACAGCAAGAGTCATTCAGCGCTAGGTGATGTTTCTCCGCATAGAATGACATTTTGCTTTGCAGACTTTTCCTGCAGAAACTGCCAGTAATCCTTCGTGTTGCTCTACAATTTCCGAGTCCTGCAAAAGAACATTAGACACTTAGTATATCTGAAATTTGCATTTTCCTCTGTCCTGTGTCTTTTTTCCTAAACTGATTCCCATCAAAACCTTCATCTGTGCCAGTCTGAAAGTGTCCACACCTGCCTGATCTTAGAAGCTAAAGAGAGACCCCATGGGAACTGGTAGTGTGGTAGAAACAAGAAGTCATAGTAAATATTAGACAACGGAATGAGAAGGGAAGTACTGGCATCACTGAGCTGATGTACAGGAGTCAAAAATAAAATCATAAATCAAAATGAGACAGAGGTCAACATATTATTAGAGATCAGATTATAATTAATGTTAAATCTGAATTCAGAGAAGTTAACACTCATCTCACAGAGCTAATGTAAAGAAAGGAGATCCTCTAAGGAGGATCTGACAGCCTGACTGTGCAAACACTTACTGCGTATACTGATGACTATTGCAGATAAAATCCCTGACTTGAGGACTGTTTTCCCATTTGATGAATAAACTTAGACTGTTGCAGGAATAGGCCTTTGCACTGCAAACTCCTCAGAGCAGACTCTGCCTTCTTCCTCAGGCACCTTGCATCCTTGGGGTTTTATGCATTAAGAAGACTAAACAAGGAAAAAGGTTTCATACTCTGTATCACCAGGCTGTTAATTGAACATACGTATCAACATTTCTTCATTAGCTAGCATCATTTTGATTCACTGCTTTGAAACTAAGAACCATAACCCAAAAAACCTAAATGAACTATGCCTTCCTTAGCAGTGCCTTGCAGGAATGCCAACAATAAGACTGCCTTACAGTGCTCAAACCACACAGCTCTAGTGTATAATGATCTGCTCTAGTGAAACAGATCTCTTGTTTCAAGGTGGGACACTTTAGATATAACTTAAGGCACATTTTCAAAATAGTATGTAGGTTTTTAGCTGTGTGATGCTCATTGATGGCCATGAGTCACGTGTCACGTGTTTAAATTCCATCCATGCATAGCTACAAAAATGAACCTATGTATGAAAAACTCCTGGAGATGCACCGAGGAGCCCATCCAGGACCCCACGTTCTTTCAGTGTAAGAAAACCTACTTCTCCTTTGGGAAAGAGTTGTTGGGGGAAAGGGGTTGCCAAGTTTTTATAAAACAAAAACAAAACACAGTTATTCTGTTTCCGTGTAAAAGGGGAGAGTGAGAGTGAATCTCTTCCTGAATGGCCAGTATTGCCACTTTTATGAGATGGGAATCAATGCAGGATACCTGACTAGAGGAGGAGTCTAATGTTTATAACTTCTGCTGACGAGAAGTCACCTACCTGTATCAAAAAAATATTAACTTCCTACCCTCCAGCCCTGCTGAATACCCGTGAGAAGAAGCAATTCCAGTTGGGTGCCCAAATTATGGCAAGATACAGATAGGAGCAGCTGTTGCATGTTCTGCTGTTATTAGCAACAGAACATTTGCTCTCTGGCTTGGCAAAAGGCAAATCAAGAATCAAAATACAATCTAAAGATGCACACATGGAAAGCTTTCTTACCCACGGGCCACATGCAGAACATAATTGTTGGGGATTGTAAAGCTCACTTAGCTCTCATCTATCTTCATGCAAGGTCAGGACTGTCTCCCAGTAGAAGACGTAAAACACATTACCTGTAATATTACTCAAAAAAACAACAAGGAGTGGTACAACTACTCACTCAGATGGACTGGGATCACATCCCAATGGGAAACAAGTCTACCTTGAAACTGCTTAGCTATTTTATTATGCTGGAATGTTCAGAGTTTTTTTCTAGCATTTGGTCTGATTATTCAATTCATGGAGAAAAAGGAGTGAAATTCTAGCTCTAATAAAGTTAGACTTAATTATACATGCACAGGAAGCCCAGATTTTCTGGGAAGCACTGTGCTCCACCGCTTGCTCAGACTACAGCTAATTTTTGCAGATTGACTATACTGACCATACTGCTGGGAAGGGGCCAGACCACAACACCACCTTCCCAGACTAGGGCATCACAGCTCTGTTTCCATGTCAGAGTCTGTCGTGTACAGTAGGTCAAGGCATTACTGGGCACCAGAAATTCATGCTTTTTAGCTTTTGATGCTTTTGAGCATAAAGTAACAGCACTGGAACACAAGATAGGGATTATACTGTCTAGTCACCTCACAGGGCTGTTTGAAAATAAATCAGTGTGTTTGATTATTCAGACGCTATAAGTTATTCAGGAATTAGTTTTCCTGCTTTAAGTTGCTTAATGAGACACAGTAAACCACAGAATCCCAGAAAGAGAGCAAAAATCCCACTCTGAGTAATAAAAGGATTGGAGGTTTATCTGCAGAAGATTATGTCTGACCTTATGACAAATGTGTTTTTACACATCTGTTTTCCAGTCTTTCCTTTTCCATTACATTACCCTTTCACTTTTAACCCTCTCCCAAGCAAGTATGAGCCTGTCCTCATGCGAGTCAGGAACCACCTAGGGTAGACGTGTTTATGCAACTATGTAATTCCAGTCAAAACACAGGAGTCATCATTAATCTGGATACCATAATCACCCAGCACTAGGAGCTGTTATTTACAATACTCTTCTTCTGAAGAGCTAACGGTTATAGCTCTACTGCTAATGAAGTGACAGTAAGCATAATACGCTTTTCAGCTCATATACCTTATATTGACACAGTCACCTCCCAAAGAGCTGTAGAGGTGGTTGTGGGGATTCAGTGACATCCAATGCTACACATGAGCCAAATTCCCAAAATTTGTGTTGCCTAGAATGCTGGTGACTTGAAGGATAACAGGAACAGCACCAAGATCACAAACATCTTTTACTTCAGGGTCCTATGAAGTGACCTCACCAGAGCAATTTAATTCTGCCTCTAGGTATCAAGTCCAGAACTCCAGGTTTTTGTAAATTGTCATCTAGGAACAAGACAACAATGCACAAACACAGTCCCAGAATGATTAGACAGTGAAACCCTAGTAATGTGCAGGGGTCGGTACTTTTTCCACTATTAAATCATGGACCTACATCTTTCTTATGATCAACAGTGTGTAGGAAGTAGGAGTTGAAAAGTGAGGGTCATCTCTTGGAATGCCTAACACATGTCTGTGTACATGCAGGTAATGGCAAGGGAGAATTGCAGACTGCTGCCCAACTACAGGACTGAAATTCTAAGAACCCTTGCAATGCTCTAGGGAGTTCACAGACATGCTCTACTTCAATATCTGCCCCTGTGCTGACTGGAAAAATGCTAAAGCATCAGTCCCCTCAAATGGTAAAGCTGCTCTAAAGTTCTGAGAGAACAGTAATGCAAGGCTGTGTGAGAGTAGTTAGCTCACGGACACCCTAGAGCTCATTCCAACACAGAGCAAAAATAAAAGAAAGACTGATACGGGCTGGAAAGCTGTAGAAACCTCATATTATCTAATCATGACACTTGCAACCCTTGGTATTGTGGATGGAGTGGGACAGGAATTGTGACACACAATTATGAGCCATCCAGATAAGTTGGCTATAATGCAAGGAAGTGCATCAATTAGCAGATGATGCTAAAACACTTTAGTCACAGAATCACAGAATCGTTTAGGTTGGAAGGGACCTCTGGAGATCATCTAGTCCAACCGCCCTGCTCAAGCAGGGTCACCTAGAGCAGATTGCCCAGGATCACATCCAGACGGGTTTTGAGTATCTCCAGCGAAGGAGACTCCACCACCTCTCTGGGCAACCGGTTCCAATGCTCTGTCACCCTCACAGTGAAGAAGTTTTTTTCTCAGGTTCAGGTGGAACTTCCTGTGGTTCAGTTTCTGCCCATTGCCTCTTGTCCTGTTGCTGGGCACCACGGAGAAGAGGCTGGCCCCATCCTCTTGACACTCCCCCTTCAAATACTTGTACACATTTATGAGATCACCTCTCAATCTTCTCTTCTCCAGGCTGAACAGGCCCAGCTCTCGCAGTGTTTCTTCATAGGAGAGGTGCTCCAGCCCTCTAATCATCTTGGTAGCCCTCCGCTGGACTCTCTCCAGTAGCGCCATGTCTCTCTTGGACTGGGGAGCCCAGAACTGGACACAGTACTCCAGGTGAGGCCTCCCCAGGGCTGAGGAGAGAGGCAGGATCACCTCCCTCCACCTGCTGGCAACACTCTGCCTAATGCACCCCAGGATACCATTGGCCTTCTTGGCCACAAGGGCACACTGCTGGCTCATGTTTAACTTGTTGTCCACCAGCACTCCCAGGTCCTTCTCTGCAGAGCTACTTTCCAGCAGGTCAACCCCCAGCCTGTACTGCTGCATGGGGTTATTCCTGCCTAGGTGCAGGACCTTGCACATAGCATAGTCCTCTACTTGGTGTTTATGCCTTGTGTACTAGGAACTTTCTATATTTAATTCACTACATTATAACATCTCCATCCAAAAAATATGCAAGCTTTGGGGAAAAGTTAGGGAAAATAACTTTTGCTACTGCAATTTTTCCTCCCTCAGCTTGATTTCCTCTATTTTTTAATTTGGCAATATCCATGAAACCAGCAGATACATGCGCATATCAGCAAAAGGTTGTGTCAAAGGCAAAAAAAATTGATAAACTGCCTAGCTAGGTACATTCGAAACCTGCTAGATGAAGGAAATAGTAAGATTAACAGTGTCCTGATGAAAGGAAAAATAGAGCACACATGTAATGTTCACAGAACTGTGACAGTAATTTCATTAGAGCACTGGAAAAAAATATACTGAAAAATCAGAAGACTGTTCAACCTACTCTATCAATTTCTCGTCAGTGTCGACCTCAATAAATTCTTGCAACTCCAAATGACTCTTTCTTTTGTGAAGAACAGTCATCATCTCTTGACCCCTTCTTTAATGTACACTTTTGAAGTAGATAAAAAAGTACAAAAATGTACTTTCAAAAAGGTGAACATAAACATATTACCAAACTGAGCACTGGAGACATGATCGCTTCCGAGCCTAGTACAAGGAAAGAATGTGATTTACCAGGAAATACCTTAAGAAATGAATTCCCAGAGAAAAATTTAAAAAAGGCAAATAAGACAAGCAAAGGACAAAAACACACACCCACACACAAACTTGGTACTGCCTAAGCAACTCACAGGTAACTATGACTTGCTCTTTTGTCAGTGGAGCTAGTTTGTTCTCATAACAATACTGACTTTTCCGTGAATTCATTCATGTCTCATGTCATCAATATTTGGCTTACCAGCTCATTCTAGAGACAGAGAAACTCCCAGACTACTACAGAAATATAAAAGTAAGGTATTTAGTTTAATCTACCATACCATTCATTGGAAAACATTTCTGCAATTAGCAGAAAGACACAGGACACATACAGATGTGTGACCAGCAGTATTTTCTATTCAGCTCACTTCCAATAATTCAGTTACTGCTATACTATACAAGAGAAAACCATCTGCACTTTCAGTCAGGGCATGCCAGCTCGGTGGGTTTTGTCCATCACTGGTGCAACACAGAATTTACTGAGACTTCAGAGGCATAGAGATGCTTGGAAGGCAGCTGTCAGATTTTGCTTGTGCATGGGATGTCAGAAAAGAACTGGGTTGGTGTCAGTCAAATTATCTTGTCCATCAGTCTTTTAGGAAATATACTAAGAAGCCTAAAACAAGATGTTGAAAGAGATGGTGTTATTTCTTCTGTGAAATGAGAGGATGTTTTATGTAGTAAATCCGACAATGAATTTCTAAGATGAAAGAATCTGCTTACTACATCTTAGCTACCTTACTTGATCCAAGGTTTTAGAATAACCCAAGAGTGCCAGTCAGGAAGAAAACAATATAAAAAGGCCTGATAAAAACTCAGAAGTCATATCAGGCAAAGTTAAATGAAAGCAATCAGAAGGATCAACACATCAAGTAAGCATTTCTCTCTTCTCCTTCCATCAACTGCTGCAGCCCTTCCTCTAAGTGGTGGCTCTAATCTTGACAAGTACAGAATCACTATTTACTCTGAGCTTGTTTGCAGAAACCCACCAGTCCAGCTCTGCCTGCTGCTTCTTCACATGCAGAAACCCACTAATACGTAAAATAGCATAAAAAGGACAATTTCCTTCCCTTGGACACAGTAGGAAGGAGATAGGGATGGGTACTCCTTCCAGCTGCAGTCACTGCATGAATAGACCTAGCTCCTACCTTTCTCCATTAGGCATGATCCTAACATAGCCGTTCAACCAAGACGTCTACATTTAAGAGGTGTACCATTCCTCTTCAGTAAGCTCATCCCTGAAATAAAAATGATCTCCTTTCACAGTTCCATTGGTGGTAACATCTTAAGTCTTTTCCTTCTAGTGTCAGCTTGTGTGATACTTGCCGTGCAGGTACAAATGCTCCTTACAGCCAATGAGAGACCCTAATAGGGAAAATGAGAATGAGGGATAGTCTTGACAGATAAAAACGGAGAACTTCCATGCAGGAGATCCTGCAGTTCCTGGAGATATTGATATAACTTGTGACACTTACAATAATGAGAGCTGTGTAATGTCAGTCTCAATAAGCTAAAAAATATAAAGAAATCAGAACGCAAATCTCAAGGCACCCTGCTATTGTTGAAATGCCCCGTTTTGCCAGCATGGCAGATGACAGACCAAAAGGCTGACCGCGACAAATGTATTTCCTACTAGTTTTACTGAGTTCCTTAACCATCAGTAGCCGTCTCTCCATTTCCTACTTGAAAAAGCCAATTACAGTTAGCAGATCCATATCTATGGATGAACCTGGAAAGAATTCAACTAATAGTGTAGGGACAGTTTAACCCACCCAAGCTGCAAGAATTCCAGGTTAGTACGCATCCATATATAAAATGTCATCCTCTTCTTATATCAAGTACCTTTCTCCACATAAAGAAATGATAACTAGCATTTGGGCCATTCCTCATTTCACCAGCAGTCTATGGAGTTACTTCAATCACTTTTATTAATATTTCCTGCCACCACCTACTTAGATCCTGTGCTTAAAAAGCTGGTTTCATCTATATAGAAAGAACATTTTAGCAAAGCTTTGTTGTAGTGCTTTTCCTCTTAGGCTGGAGAAAAAAGGAAACTTTATTTGTTTTCAAGTGCTGATCTTACAGTTCCAAAAGACATTGTCATCTGAGGACACAGAGGCAGTCAGGAAACTTAGTGAAGTAAGACAACTTTTCAATTCATGTAGTGGAAACGTCTGTAATTCATCCACCAGTACAAATGAAACAGTAACAAATACTTAGCAAAGAATGCTCGTTTGTGTTTAGATCAATAAATAAAAAACTGTTGTTGCTTACAATTACTACAGAACCCTGGACTCTTCTTCAGGTTATTTACAGTCTCCGGTGACCGTACTTTCCTTGCATGCCTCCTGTTCCTAACTTTGAGCACGACATTAAGAAAAAGAAACACGGTTTTCTTGCTGGGTCTAGTATCCACCTACTCATATCAAACCTCTTGCAATTACTAGAGCAACTTTCAGAGTGAGGTGCTCTTCAGTGGAAGCTGGGGGTGCTAGAGTTGTGCTAGTACATGCACTCTCAAGAATTGCTGCTGGCACTAAGTGTGAAGAGATAGCTTCTTACTGGAGAGTTTAAACAGCTAGGATTCAGCGGTATTGTCACAGCATACTGGAAAGCTCTGTGACCGCAGTTTCTTCACAAGAAGTAGCTGAAGATAACATAATTTTTTCAAATAAAATAATTCTACCATTTTTCCAAAACACTTAAACTTTGATTCTTCAGATCAAAGACTAAATTCTCCTCAGACCTTTCATTTATATTTGTTCTTTAGGAAAGCAAAGCAAATGGCAGTAAAGAGGACTTACTCAATTTACATATTCAGCCAGGAGGCCTCAGTCAATCTAAGCAAAGCCTTAACTAAGTTAACAGAGAAACGAGGTGTTTGCATCGGTGGCTTAGCGACCTGTTCTTGTTCTTGAATGGAATGTTTAACTTACAACTGTTCTGTAATCTGCAGAATTATCTTAAATTGCCCATTAGAAAGGTTAATGTTTAAAATATAAAAAACTATTAAATTCAAAATCCGCAAAAAAATCCTTCATCTCTCATTGGATAATAATTTTAATAAGCAATTAAAGCACCATAATGCCCCTAGTTATTCCATAAGAATTCTCTTGCATTATTCAGCCTACACTCATCTTCCAATCCTTTTGTGCTGGTTAACTGTAACATAGTCGATCATTCCTCTCGTTTAATTCATTTTATTGACATCTATCTTAACCTTCAAAATAAATCATTGTAAGAAAAAAAACTATTTATTCTAGCAACACAAGCACAGCCTTTCTCCCTTTGAAAATTGCACCATTTATATCTACGACTACCTTGCAGGAAGCCTGATGTTTAGGAAAGCAGGTTTTCCCAAGGTAAAAACATACTATTCGTAAACAAATAAATATACGTGCCTATGCATGCATTAACAACTCTGCCCACTTGTCAACCTGTTTAAGGTTATCTACAAAGAGAAATGCAAACATGCTCTTTCACTTTAGCATAATCTTAGAGTTTAGCTTTAAATCATTTCTGAGGAAAGGCTTCCTGCAGCCTTTTCACTTAAGTAGTTGTAACTACAACTGCAAAACACTGTTGGCTGGTGGACTCCAGAGACTTGTTCATTACCTGTCATTAAATGTTTTAAAGTTTGCATAATTGATCCAGCCAATAAGTCATCATTGATTTATAGGGGTCTGTGCTGAAGAGCTGCTCGTTAAAAATTCATAACATTGGTATGTGTCTTTACAATCCATTAGCTGTTTACGTACCCACAGTCCTAAGATTGATTGACCTTGGGCTGAGATTCTCATGGACTCTGCTTTTTTTTTTTTTTTTAATTTTTTTTTCATATTTTTTGCACAAGTCCACAGTATAGAAAAGCAATACTTCAGCCTTCTCCCTTGACAGCTATACTTTGATTTTTTTCCTCTCCATCAAAACTGAAACTTTACTTGAAATGATGAATAAATAAAGCATACTCCATAAACAGCTTTCCACTATTATTTAAGCTTGCGAGTTGTGCTCTGTTAGTCTCCTTCCCCCCCCCCCCCCCCCATCAGATTCAAGTGTGTAAATGTTCTAAAAGGCTTTGAATGTTTTATGATGATTTCAGGGAATGATGGAGTAATAGCTGAAGAGCGAAGCTATTAGTTTTAATATTTATATTGAGTGCTCTGAAACATTAATGTGACAGGATGTAAGATCAGAGCAGCGGGACATATTTACTTCACAACCACTGCCACGTGGCAAAAATATTTATTTTCTGGAGCTCTGAGGCCAAGTTTTTTCCCAACAATTTAAAGTTCAGATTGACACATCCATTAGCTTTTCCTGAACTTTGTAATTTTTAGGAACTAAAAATTGGTTACTAAAAATTGGTGTTTTCGACACAGCTTACTTCATTTAGGTAAGACCCAAGCGTAATGATGCCGGCAGTGCATCATGATCTCTTTCAGAAGTTTTCCAAAGCTGGTATTAGCTTGGCAATTTGTTTGTACCTGTCTGCTATGCCTGCTTCCTGAAGAGCACCTTAGAGAAAAGCAGAACAGCCATTTGTTAATAAAGAAATGGAATGGGCTCATGAGCAGAATCATCGTTAAAAGGTTTGTTTCATATTGTCTTCCAGTATTTCATGCATGAAATAAACCAACTCTGTATATGTCCTGAGTCATTGTGCTTGGTTCTCCCGTTCAAACTAGCAAACATATCAAGGTAAGTGATCTTAATTACCAAGGGTCAAACACTGCTCACCCCACTTCTGTGATTCTCATGGTCTTCAATGAACAACTAAAAGAAACAAAATGAGATCCCCCAGGGAGAAATCTTCCTATCAGATTTGCAGAGTGGATCTGATCTAAGTGGAACAAATGATGACTTGTCTCTGGTACATTATGAAAATGTGATTTCTCCAGATGCTTCCATGCTCTGTATAAGGACGCCATAGGCTGACACTACTGCAGGGAAGGCAGCTCACACTCCTCCAGCAGGAGAAATAGCTGAGTCTGATGGGTGCATTTTAGCCAGAAGTAACAAATGTCACATCATCCTATCTCAAGCACACTTAGGAGGACTACAGTGCTGGGCAGAAAACATACATACCTCTCAGTGAAGAATTAAATATCCTCAGCTGAATAAGCAAGGTTAACAAGACATTATTTTGATGTTGTTCAGCAGATTCTTCTTTATACATCCTTCTTTTACACAGTCATGTTGTGCAGGGGGCTTATATGAACCAGAGGGCTGGGAAAAAATTATTGACCTAGAAATGCTCAGTTGCAAAGCTGACTAGAACTTCATGGCAAAAACCAAAGGCATGTCTCATGGTTACTTTTTCTTAAAATTACCTTTGGTTTGTAAATTGCTCTCCCAACCTTAACTTTCCAGGGAATTAGAGGAAGCCTTCCCAAGGCCTTATTAATCTCTCATACCTTTCATTAGCCTAAATAACTTCTGACTTCTTAGTCTTTGGTGACCCCCATTCCCAAGGTAGCAAGGTAGTTGCCTTGCTCCCAGCAAGTTGCAGTTGATCTGGCAAAGAGGGGAGAAAAAGCAGAGATGCATCAGTTGGACTCTGCTTCACACTTCAACTTTCCTTTTCAGCAAAACAGTAAGTATAACATTATTTTAAACCCATTACAGGATAAACACAGTACCACATTCTGCATACATGAGCTCCAGTACTGGAAATATGGTTTTCTTTTACGCAGAACTCAGAAGAGCAGCAACGCAATTTTTCACCTAAATAACTGACAGCTAATGTGAAATCCAGCCATCTGAATGGATGGCTTATATGAGCCTCTGTAGCACGTTATCTTCTCTCTTGCCTTTCTGAAATTCATCTGGGACTGTTATTTGTTTACTTGGATTTGTTAGCATCTCTGGATCTTCCTGGTAGCATCAAATAAGCTTAAGAACTTTGCTATGTAAAATCAAGTCAAGAGGAGTATCTCTCCATAGTTCCCAACTAGTTATTTGAAGGACTAGGTTGCTGACTCCAAACCATTCCCATCACAGAAGCAGTCCATCAAAACATCCTTTAGTCAATCCCAACAGGGCAGAATGTGCCGCACTTGCTTCTGAAAGCAGATTTCACTAGCCTTTGCGTCTAAAGGCATGAAAACGTCCGTTTATCCTCCACCTTTCCTTTTGATATTCCGCAAACAGAAGGAGTCCCCTGTGTTTTACAGATACCTATAGCTACAGGTCACCATTCTTTGTGCTGTATTTATATTTACTTCTGGTTTTAACCAGAGACACTTCTAGATACTATTCTTCTTATTATAACCTAAACTTATAGCTTAATAGATGAATAGATTGTAATTTTTAAACATGTTTAAGAAGAAAAGCAAACATGCTACCTGCCCCTGTCTGACAGCTACTCTAAAAGTCCTGGGCCTTCTCTATACCCATCAGAGAAAATCATTTGCAAGCGTTTGTCTCTTCTTCCCTGTACGGAAACAATCTTTCAAGAGTGCTGGAGGAGACTTTCCGGGAGGGAAAATTTCATTACTGCTAGAAATGATGGCAGCAAACACAGGAGGAATAATTTTTTATCACTGAAAGAAAATGTAGGAATCAAATCCAGAGCCATGATATGCTATTTTCATTAGTGATACACATTTCCTACTATAAAACATTCAAAAGTTACTCTGAAACACTTAATAAAATATAACACTAAAAAAGGCAAAATATATGTATAATGTGTAGTATGAACAATAACTACTCCTTCATTATTTCCATAAAACACATTTTGATCTGCTATATTTCCCAGTTCAAAACTTGTTAATAGCTCAGTCTCACAAGGCCAAGCTGTGTAGCTGAATGAATCCCTTATTCTACAGCCCTGAAAGAATGATTTAAGTGATAAGTTCTTTTTTACTAAACTACTTACAATCCTCTTTCTGTTCTGAAAATTGTGAGAGTCTAATCTACGGTCTTATCTGTAACTCATTAACTTAGCAGACTGTGGACGGACCAACCAACACAGGCTACAAATAACAACAGGCTGAAACTGTCAAGTACCTGCCATCACTTGGGGCCAGATAAGGTCAAGAGAACACAATAAATTGGAAGCAAAGTGAAAAGAGCCATCTGAAAACTACAAGTTGTGCAGTGAGCAGGGGGATAAAGAAGGATGCCCTATTCCCTAGTCTGGGAAGCCTTCACAACAAAGCTGAACACGAGGAGCAAGGAACTAGTCAGGAGACAAATGTTAGACCCAGGCTCAACTACCTTCCTGAAATGAAGGTATAAGCTGGATCCTAACAGCGTAGCCATTGACTCCAATATCTGAAGTTAACCATATGCTGAGTAGCTTTAGAGAAAAACTGTGCCTTAATGAGATGAAAAAAAAATCCAAAAATTTTAGTATCAGAAAGGGAAGGGAAAGACAGCAGTTATACTCTAGGTTGGACTTTCGGGTCTCTTACCTTGCTCTTGGATACTGCCTGAATGTTTGAAGAGATCTTGACTCCCCTTTCTCTGACAGTAATTGTCTGACACTTAAGGCAGCTGAACTCAGTTTGCCAAAGCCCAGCAGCCTGGGGTGAGGCTTGACGGGGTGAGAAGAATGCTTACAAGATGCATAAGAAATGCTTCTAATTACAACTGGCATTTCAGAGCCTTCTGCTGGCCATAGGAACACTGTGGAAAAGAGACTTTTCCGGCTAGCAGAGTGGAAACGCAAGGTATAGGATTCAGAGCTGGTTTTCATCTTCCTTCTACATGCTGTTCTCATTAAGGCAATGCAAATTCACACCTGTTCAGAGGGCCAATACACGACACACAGAGGAAAGCCCCTAGAGCAAAAACACGGGAACACTAGAGTCTGTTCATTGCATTGGCATCTACGGTTTCCCACCAGCCATACTGAAGCCAAATCAATAGGCTGCATAAAGACCAAGCTCATAGAGGTGAATCAGTGTGGGCCCTACTAGTAAGTTCAGGTTATGTAAGACACACAGCCACTCTCTCTTCCCTACTAAGACTTCCTCTCACTCCTCTGAGACCCCATGAACCATATCTGGTGCAGCTTTCTGAAGAGTGGAAGTAAGACGATGAAGTTTTTCCCATCTATCACGGCCTCTACCCCTGCAGAACTCCACTAAAGCTTATTCCCTGCATGGGCAGTTCTTCTCCTTGTTGCAGGGTACCACCACAGTATACCAAAGGGTAAGGAAAAGACCAGCAACACTGAGCTGCACTGCTGAACAGCACCGCTATTTCAGCACCAAAACCAGAGCAGTGGCTGAGAGGACAGGCTATGATGAGACTGGCAACCTGTCCTATGGTGGTGGGAACATGTTCCTCAGGAGCAGGGCATGCCGCTGCTCATTCTGTAGCTACAGCACCTAAAGGCTCAGTCTTCTCCTAAAAGATACTTCCAGCAGAAGAGGCTCTTACTTACAGTCTTCTTCAGCAGGGGGTTTCTACACAAGTGCTGGGTATCACAAATGATACTGTTTTCTCAGCAGGATGGTCACGGCCAACTACTGACTCAAAAATGCCAATTTTAGATTACAAACTTTACTTACGTTCAGCAACAACTCACACTTGGAACATGCTGAAAAGTGCTTATCACCATATGAAATCTCAGCCTGGGGTGTTGAGGGAACGGAGCACAATTTTAGTTAAAATGGGCCAAATTCATCATTGGTATTATTCTGCTAGTATCTTTTAAGTTACACCAGATAGAAATTTTGTCCAATGTGGTTAATGTGGACATTGCTAAAAATTCTGCTAAAAACAGTTGCTTGTTCATCCTTTTTCACACAGCTGAGCACTACACAGCCCAAATCACTAGTAATCCTCTGTATTTACTACACAGTTAGCTAGCATCGATGTGCACAATAGAGGATTGGCACATCCCTAATTATCAGGAAAGTGACTTGGTATCATCTGTATGATATATAGAAATTGTGACAAGTTTGCTTTCAGAGTGTAAACTTTTAAAAAATACCATAAAGACCTCCATAAAAATACAGCTTTGACTAGAAAAAGATGTAAGCTGCTTAATGGCTACATAGGTATTTTTCCTTAGAGATCAGGAGAAATATGACAAGTATGACTGCTATTATAGTTATATAGCATATTCCATTTAGCAGCGATATAGCAGAACTGTGAAAGCATATCCTAAGGTATTTTCACTTCATGCATTTGACATTGATATTAGTTATTGCATTTAAGATACATTGGGCTGTTTATTGCTGACTGTTTCCCTTCACTGAGAATGTTAACCACAGCAGAGGAATATCTGATATTACAAATTATTTAGCTTGCTACTCTTCATTTTCCTTTTAGTATGCAATTATTTGTTTGGTTTCACTGAGCAAATGAAATTTCAAGGGCATTTCAAGGAAAATAAATAAAGTACAACCTAAAAGGGTTTTTTTTGTTTGTATTCAGGAACAGCACTGAATCATGCATATGTATGCATCAACAAAATCAGGTTAGCTAAGAAATTGGAAATTGCTCTCCACACTAGAGCATTTTTCTTGCTCTAGAGATCTTCGCTATGGATTTGAAGGACTAATAAAAAATCAGCAGCATGACTGGAACAGATGTTTTTTATGGACTCAGCTTGTTAATAGTCTTTTTAGCTTCTCCTAAGGACTTAAACTAAGTTCCTCACTTGTCCTGAATATCTGAGACGATGTTAAACATTGTCCAAAACATACACTAACAAGCAGCAGTGAAAAGCTAAGGTCATACACATGGTTATGAATAAAAATTCAAAACATTGTTGTAAAGGTGATGAAACCTCAAAGTGGATAATGTTACAAAACAAAAAACAATCTTATTGACTGTACCAAATCATTATCGCGTCATTCTGCTTGAAGGGAAGATAGGCTGATAAAATACTTCCATGCACTGTATCGGTATTGTAAAATCAAAGACTCATTACAGCAGAGGAAATTGCCTTTACATTTAAATCATGGTTTACTTCTGTATACAATGAGAACTGAAACATAAAGAGTTGGATCCTCAGCCAGTGTAAAGTAGCCATGCTCTGCTGGCTCCAGGGGCGCTGTGTCAGTTTATATTTGCCATAGAGGTTTTGTGTTCTCATTTTAGTTAGTGGATTTTTGCAGTAGAAGAAAGAAACGAGGATATTTGGGAAATCTAAAAATCAGAGTCCATGCCAGAGATGTTTCATTGGTCAAGTAATATTTCATTTACTCTGTTTCTGTTACTCTCACTCATTTTCTCATAATTTCCTAGGTCTCTCCATAAATTCTTATCTGTCAGACACTGGTACAAGTTTTTCATCATGCCAGGCTCTGAAAGCAAAGGAATCAGCTCAGGACTTGCCATATTCTCACAGCTTTTAGGTAAGACTCCAGAAGAATGATGCTAAACAATAACATCCAGACATGGGACTGGGCCCTGCAAATCCTACTCACTGGAGTAAGAAACTAGAGAGGTATAATTTCCTCCACAGGCTTAGAGAAGGAGGAGAAAAGAACCTTCATTCATTTAGGGAGCATTTGGCTAAAAGATGCTTTAAAAATTTCAGAACAATTCCAGCCTGCTGCTTTTTTTTAAATAGAAGCATCAAACTGTTACTGGCATGGAATACTAAATGTCCTAAAGTCAGTGCTCTGTCAAGCAAACACATACACCTTCACTTCAGCTAAGCGGTGCTCAAACTTACATATGTGGGGGGACATCTGTCAGTAAGGATGGATTGCCTTTTCTCTGTGTAAAGCATTATCTGATAAACCTAACGGAGAGAGAGAAAAAAGATCTGTAGCTTGAAAAGTGACTTAACTTCAGGTGTGAAATGAGGATAATAATAGTCACTCTCTTAATGAGTTTTATGGTGAACATTGTTGATATTCTTCTGGAGGTGTTCTTGACCCTCCTGAGAACCCCAGAGGAATGAATGGGGATTGGCCTCGTTCTTTTCTTGTTGAATTATCCCAAAACCTGTAGCATGCAGGTGCTCACGAGGTGCTGCTGCTGAGGCTTGTCTTTTAACCCTTTTAGATTAACAGCTGAGGACACTGGAAAGTTTGCCATGACTCACCTCTATCTTCAGACCTCCTTGCCTGTTGCCACTGTCATTCATACATTTAGAACATGCAGTTTTGGTGTGTGAGAGATACAAAGCAGCTTGAATTTGGAATATTTGATGAGATGCTTCCAACAAATGGCTACATACAAATCTGCAAAGATACCTATTACTGCAAAAATGTTTGTATTTGATTCAGTAAATCCAAAGTAACCTCATGGACTATAACTGAAATTCTCATGGATTTACACAATGAAACACAGCAAATAAAGCCACTCACTCCATGCTATGGACTGTTCTCCTATAAAAACACAGAATTTCTTAGTTAAGCTTTGAAAAGGCAGAAAATGCCCACATCAAGATTCTACACAAAACATTAATTGTCTACTTGCTAGCTCCTCAGTATGAGTTTTAAACACAATAACCTGCTGCTTCTATTATCTCCTGGCTTATAACTAAGTCAGCAACCTGAATGCTCTAGTACAGCACCCTTAAAACAAAGACAAGACAAAAACAATGGGCATACATTCCCTGAGCACCTCCACAGATTCAGATTTCTTAGGCCAGTGAAAACATTTATAAGGAATAATCAGAGCTGAATTTTTCACGAGCATCACGTACAATAGGCAAACATTCACTGACAGTAATTATCTGTCACCAAAATCAAAAAGCTTTGAAGCTGTCCTGTAACTTATCCTGCAACTTGTAACTTACCCCTGTGCCGCCACAGAACACTTGACTCTTGGGGAAGTCAGCTAAGAACTGACTTGCTGTCTGATTGTTCATTAAAAGGAAACCACCCCACAGAACAGAATCACTCTTTGGATTTACATTTTTGTACCATTTAATTCATTGCAAATATAAAATCCTTTATGGATAATGGGTTGTAATAAGCTTTTATTGGAAGCATTTTTTTTTTTTTTGTACCTCACCACTGCCCATAGACTGCTTCATTCTTCTCACACCACAGCAGCACACAAGAATCTTTGGCTTATTTTCACTCTACACTGTTTTTTTCCTGACACTGCAATAAATCCAGACAGTTGTTGCAGCTCCTTTCCCTGCTAACGTGGAACTTGGAAGAATAGCCTTGATCTAAGCTGGAATAAGCCCTTGATAAGATTTTATATGAGACAATGCCGATATTTTGTCTTGTTTAAATAATGACAAAAGCACTTACTGTTTCCTTATAGGTGACCAGGAGAGACCCCAGCATATATTCTTCCTTTGTAACATCGAAAGTAAGTGCTAGTGAGAACTGCTGATTATCTGATAAGAACTCAATTAATTTGTGCCCAGACTCATTAATCTTTCTTAATACATGTCAGCCCAGTACATTTGATCCATGACCTCTGTTCCCACTTTTGCATGAAAATCTCCTAGGATCAGAATCACATCATGATTTGGCACATAGCCACAAGCTCCGCCAGTTAACTGCAAAACGCTTCAAAGTCATCAGCAATGGCAGCTGCTGTATTTATGTGCACATGCCTGAATGATAAGTTCACAGCTCCTTTAAGGCAGACTGAAAGAAGCTGGCCGTTGGAAAGCCTGAATCCCACTAGAAATACAGCTGTGTCACTGTTTAGATCAAATGACTCCCCATCTTTTCTCTCACTTCTGTTCCCATCACACGTAAGTGCCATTTGGGGTGCTGAGACACTCTACGCGAATACTTTCCTCGTGGCTTTTGTAAACATTATTTGATTCAGCATCAATAAATGTGCAGCAGTGCTTTGAAATCAACTGCCTTTTCACATATGGACAGTCATGGATAGAAGAACAGAGGATCTAGTTAAAAATCACTTATTTCACTATAGCTAGGTCTTTCCTTGCTGTAATAATTACCTCAAGACAGGAAGGTCTCATTTTTTGTAAAAGATTAGGCTTTTAGTTTGATTACATCACCTGGCTTCCTTGTGAACATAAACACAGGCCTTTCAGCGCTTCTTGGCATCCCTCAAGTTACTTTTCCACCCAAAAAAAGGTAGCAAGGAAAGCACAAGGTCCCACACTATTAGTACTCTTAGGAAATAATATGTACATACGAAAAACAAGCAAACCTGTGCTGGCACATCCACATTCTCCTCAGGCTTAGATGGTTAGTATTTTCAGAAGTGAAGAATTTCTAAGCCAGACTCTTCACTAATTTGTAGCTCCATTGTCATCATCCAGCATGCACTGCTAGGAGAGAGGGCAACGCTGAATTTGAGAATGAAAGACGTTGAATGTTCACAAGAACAACTATATGCAGTTTTTAAATGACATTTTTTTCTGGTAAATGTCAAGGTTTTAATTTATGTGAATTCATTTAACTAAAACATTCTTTCCTTTTCCTAGCTATATTTAACTAATTTTTATGACTAATTGAATTTGAGATGTATATATAATAATTCATTCTAGGGAAATAGTCTAAACTGCATTGTTCAAAAGGTATAGTATACCCTTTCCAGGTTAGCTGATTATGTACAGCTTCACTTTATTTTTAACACATGAAACACATCATGCTACCTGAAAATAATATCTCCTATTATAAAGTGATGTTTATTTTTCACTGCATGTTTTTCTGCAGCAATTTTAATTTTTGTACTACTTGCAGAAGTGCAGAATATCGCATTTCAAAGGAAATATAAAATATCCTGAAAAGAAAATAAGTAACACAGATGTATAGCACAAATGTTGTTGTCATAATTCCTTCAAATTAATTTGGCATTTTGGCTCATCCAGCAATGTCTAATTCAGTCGTAATTCAGCAAGGAAATACATAGACTTGATATGGCAATAAGCAGTATAGGAGCCAGAGACACTTCTTTGTACACACAAAGAAAAGAGAGATACAATTAGTTGTTTTATGAATCATCAGAAATTTCAGTTCAAGTGTCAGTATGCAGTATTTGTATTTTGGTAAATGTAACCTTGTTCAACAAAACGCCCAATCTGTCTTTCTGCACAAATGATGCTCCAGGCTCTTGTTAAGAGAAAGGGAAATGAATGTATTGTATGAAAAGACTGAGCAGGAAGATGGAAGTTCACTCAAAACATTTCCCTTACCAAGAACAAACACCTCCCTCACTCATAACCACAGGAGTAAGATTTGCAGGCAGAGGCTTTTGTATGGGTTCTTCTGAGGGGGTTTCTATGAATCTTGGCTTTGTGTATGGCTTTTCACCTTCTCCTGCCTTTCTTAACCAATGGAAACAGATATAAAACATTACAATATAACCCCCAAAGATAGCTCACAAACATAAAACACGTGGCATTTAAAATACAAGTAACATTTCCTAAAGTTACTGAGCAACTTACATGATGTATTATCTGCAGTCACGGTATTTCCTGATCATGTCCTGGCAAACAAATGCTTATTTTATTCTTATTAAACTGTTAAGTAGGATCTTATTCTTATCAAAGTGATTATAGTGTAGCTTTGAATTACTTTGCCAAAAAATCTCTTCATTCATTAATTATTCACTCATGCAGTGAAGAAGAAGGTGAGATTCTCAGATACTTACCATGCATGATGGGCTAATTGTGAAGGGACACAGATCAGCTGCTTGCCAGCTGCCCAAAATGGTAACTCTCAAGAGAAAGGAAGAGAAGAAAATTCTTCATCTCTGCTCTCCCCCAATAGTGGCCTTTTCACATCTTCCAAAGCCATGTAATTTGTGAAGAAGCAGACTAAGCTGATACTTTTCCACCTCTCCAGTGTAAAGATGAGCGGAGCTATGTCTCCTCATTCCCTCTCTGTCCACAGACATCAGATTGTGGTCCATCATCTTTAGATGCTTATTTCTAAGAAAAGAATAAAGCGTAAGGGAATATATGTGGTTATGTTTGAAGTTTCACTGCAGGCACTGCGGTGAGATTGCCCACTCCTCTGCTGGGAGCTTTCTCCCGCTTTAAACGGACCCTCACCACACACTTGCCAGGCTGGGATTACAAGGAAGTCTGTTTTTTAAAACAGCAGAACTCACACAGGGATTGTCACAAATGCCACAGAATAAGCAAGTTTGGACTCAACTGTCAACCTTATTGCCAGATTGTCAGAAGATCTGAATCAGGAGAATAATTTAAATGTCAAATCAAGGCACTGCAAAAGCAAATTCCTGTGATTTACCGTGTTGCTTGGAGGTAACACGACCTAGGGGTAAAGAGAAGAGCTGGCTGCAAAAATACATCTGTTTTTCAGACCATTGCAGGACTTTTTGTTGTAAATTCACCAAAGAAATTAGAATGTGTAGGTTTTTTTCTCTGGCAAAAGCAAAATGATACTATAACAGACAGTTCTCCAAAGGGGCTTTAGATCTAACCCAGAGATACTTGCCCGGATAGATATTTGTTATTGTGAGAATTAATAAAGTAATTTTTGGGAATTGCTCTGAAATTCTTGAGAGGAAGAAGGTCTAAATGCCAATTGTTCTTATTTTTAAATGAAATATTTTACAAGGAACTTCTGGCATATCATAATGTTACTTGCTTTAGTGTACTGCCTTAGAAATGTGAAGACTAAAAGATAAATGCATATGTATTTATAACGATAAGCCCTTTCCAATGACTATCGTCGTACCGATATTTATGACTTCAGGGAGGATTTTGCCTGAATAAGGACTACAGAATAATGCCCATACTAAGAAAGCCATAGGAACTGAGCTGGGGAAAAAAAAAAAAAAAAAAACAGGTTAGAAGCTGTCATTCTGAAACTCATTTTCCCCACCATGAAGATGAACTCTTATTACCTGTGAATATGGAATTCAAATACTATTTTCAAGTTTTAAATGTAGGTAACACTTTACATTATGTGTCAGTGTGCTACCAATTACAGCATAAACCTGATACTGTAAATCCATTGTGAGACAGGTCTGAGCCAAGAAGTTTGGTACTGGCCCAAACTTCAAGTAAAGTTCAAAAAGATTTGGATTTGCTCTTATTATATGAGCCTACAGTCAGTAACTTGGAACACTTAGTGCCTTGGAAATAAACACATCATGTTTTTAATGTAATGAATTCACACACCTTACACTTCTTTTTTTTTTCTTTTTCATCCATTTTATGGGTGAAAATGAGCTCCTCATCTACCAACTTTCACACCTTAGTAGCAATTGCACAATTTTCTTCACCCCTTATATAAGGAAAACGTGCATTCCTTGTTTCAGTGTTCTGCAAAGACCACAGTCAAGACAAAAGGATGCTGAATATAGTCCTGGTTCCAAAACTGAAATGTCTTCTGTCACTTTCTTTGAAACCAGCTCTTTCTCTGGCTGACCTATAGTGCTGTAGCTCCAGTGACAACCCTTCAGCTATCCTGCTTTTGATCAGAATAGAATCTAGCCCTCAGAAAGAGGAAAACTTAGATGTGATGGTGGAAGGGGGGTTGCTCCAAAGAAAGGAAAGCGAGGTTGTGCCTTAATCCCTGAGATAAAATCTTATAGGATTAATAGATTTAGCATGAACATCCAATATTGCTCTAGGTGTCTAATTAGTCCTTAGCTTTTAGTGTTAAGATATATCCCTAATCTAGAAGCTGATGGCAATAAAAGCTACACTGTTCATTAAAACAGGTAGATTTGTATAGGTCTTTTCCATAGGAGTGATTGGGACGTAAAGCCATTTCCAGTGTGCAGCGAGGGCAATGACACAATTCTGACACCAGTACATTAAGTGGCTGTTCCTTCCAACTCACTGAAAGCCCAGGTACGAACTCTCGTCCTTACCTTGTAGAGCAATATGGCACTACATCTGAGCTGCAGCTCTGCTGTGAATACGTAGCAGATAAAAAGTCTAAGCCACCTGGACTTAAGAGAAATTGAACCATACAACTTTGCTGTTCTTGAAGAAAAAGGAAACTAACAATCTACTTTAAAAAATAAACTAAAGTAAATTCTCCTATGGAATATTTCAGCTAGATATGCAAGCTTGAAGTTTGTTTGCTGGATCATGTTTTTAACTAGAGTACTAAACCCCAGTGCACAGTAAATATTATCTAGGCGAGTCATTCAGTATTAGTTAATTAGGTGCACTAGACTATTTTCCTCCCAGTGAATGGAGCTTGTATACTGATATCTGCCATTAACACTAAATGTGGCTTACACATGTAAAATCCCTCAGGCATTGAAGGGAAAAAAGGCCTTTCAGTTTCATACATAATGGATCTGTAGCAAAATTAGCATTTCACGAAAAATGTGAAGTAGTAGAATGAAAATACAATACAATTTCTATTTTCTATGTTCCAGATCACCAGTATATTCCATGATCAAATATAAGGTCATCTCCCCTACACCAACTACATAATCACTTTGAAAATTCTCTTAGTTATCTGTGGACTCAGTTACCTACCTATGACCGATGTCCCCTGTGACATGATGATAGCAAAAAGTGCCCTCTACTACTGGAGCAATGGGTTACTTTTCTGTTGCCCAGCTATTTCTGGGTTTTATTTTTAATTGTCAAATGCCATGGCTTTTCTCCTGTCAAGAGTTTCTTTTTCTGTGTACTTAATGTAACATGCTTACATACAATTATGTTGTCTCTGCAGGTACAAATATAAGAAATTTTTAACTGCTCTATTCCAATAAACATTCATATGAAAAAGGTGATAAGCCTAGGTCATTAAGCATGCACACGGCAGACTGTATTCAGCACACTAGGTAAATATACATCTATTTAGGGCATCTGACATTTTTACCTCCTCACCAGCTCATTTCATTCCCAGGACTTTTCCACAGTGACAAAATATGCAGAGATCCCCACTCATTTTAGCTGTATTCCACACTAAACCTGGCTGTGTTTGAATCATCCAGAGTTCTGCCATGAACCTCAGCGGAACAAGGATTGCAGCTTGTTTCTTTTGTAACAAGAAGTTGAAGATCTCACCTAAGCCAAGACTTTTCTATGAATTTGTCCATTACGATTAGGAATAGAGCAAGGAATAGCCTTGCTAACTCCCATGAAAATCTTCAGACAAGGCCTGTGCGTGGTGGTGTGATAAAAAAAGGCCAAGAAATCATTCACATGTGAAGACGAGTGGGAAAATGAGTTTAGCAGGCCCACCCACAAATGGTAAGATCTCGCCTTCCCCTTCTTTTCAGGATTCTGTAGCTCAATCCCATGGCTTTAAAATGTGAAGCAAAACCTATTAACATGGGCTTTATGTTTCCTATGGAATAGAAGTTATAATGCCAGTGAGAAATCAAATTCAGAGCGCCATGACTTCGAGATGTTTCATATTCTGAGCCTAAATTTTGCAAGAGTTATTCTTTTTCCTTCCTCAGTGAGTAAATATACACTTAGAGTAATTAGATGCAGGTTAATACTGCAGACAGGCATACTTACAAATCAATATTTTTGGTCAGGAAGAAAACAAATAACAATGAGTTACTAATTCATAAGCATCAAGTTATCCAACACATTGAGAGAGCAAGAAGTTACAATTTCAGGAACCCATGCTCAGATTCAGTAACTACTACTACAGGGAATTCTGTTCAACTGTTCATTTCCAGGATATACATAAAAAATTTTTTAATTCAACTTTTCAAAACATACTTCTTTGTATGTTTTTGGCATTTTGATGCTATAAACTTAAATATCAAATAGGGATCACAGTTGTATTTTCACTCTTGATGTCATTATGGGGCTTATCTTTAAAATGAAAAAATGATTTATGTTTTCCCAATGGACCAAACGGAAATCAGCTGGAAAGTCAAAAGAGAAAAATAACACCCTCCCTTAGGTTGAGCAACATGGTTCATATTTTCTCCTTCCAACTTTCTGCCTATGGGAGCATCTGTCAAGCCTAAGTCAGCACCTTCCCAGGAAAAACTCGTAAACATGTTATAAGACATTTCATTTTGTCATCTACCTAGGCACACTGGATTAGTATGCAAATCAGACAGCACAAGAACAGACCACAGCAGCAGTGCTAATGCTCTAAGTGATCTTTCACTGTAATTAGAATTTGTTTCATCACACTAATTTGACATGGCAAATTACTGAAGCTCAGATACGGGGGTTTAGTAGAGCCAGGGCTCTGGGTGCGTACACAGAAACTTGCCAATAAGTCCATTTGTGCATGGGAGTTATGCAACATTGTAGAGAAGTGACAATTAGCAAAAGCTCTGGAAAAATATCAGTTTGTTTTATTTTTAATCTGGTGGCTTGATGGGTTATATTTTTTTCTGCTGCTACGTTATAATGGTGGTTTGGAGATCTTTGCCTCTCTGCTGTTGAGAATTCTTTCAAAGCTTAGGATAAGCTATACGGTACGACAATTATACAAGTTTAGTCAAGTCTGGCCCAATGGTACACAGTATCACGCTGTGTTGTTACACAGGAATTCAAGGGGCAACTTCACGCTTTCTATTTCGCTGGATGTGCTAGCTGAAAGCCATTCCACAGAAACAGCAAAATGTTGGGCTGAAGACAGGGGCCGGCTTCTTTTCTGTACCCTTCTGCTCCAGATCTTGCAAGCTCAGGAGGGTTTCTGAGTAAGAAATTAGAATCAGCCCCCTGTCACTGCAAAGTAGTCCTGAAACTCAGAGGATTCAAGGATGGCTGGAGCAGATGGGAGCCTGGCAGAGGTCTGAGGGAGGCCTGGTTCAGAAAGAGCACTCTCCCAGCTTAGAAGGAAATAAAATCTTTAATTTAGTAATTAAAATGAAGGTTTAACACTGTTCTTTGTTTTCCTAAATCATTTATCCCGAATATTAGGTTAAACAAGTTACGTGACCTTTGATGCAACACACTGCTTGTTTGGACCTGCTGAGATCGTCGGCCAATAGACAGCATCCGGCTACATGCAATGACACATCTCTTTCAGTCAAATCACAGACCCACACTCCATTCCCCAGAGATGCATCTTCCTTTCGCATCTCACACTCCCTGAAGGGAAAGGGTTGCACAAGCCAAAGAAGGGCTGCCCTGAAATGCAGTCTATAGAACTAAGACAAAATTCTTATTCTGTGATTCTTTGTGTTATAGCTAATTCAGGATCATGACTGTGTATATGATAATAGCAGTTGTTTATAAATTCTGCATTGTACAGTGAGATGCTAAGCTGGAGTTTATTTAGTTGGAAATTTTAGGAATAATGGAATGGAAAAAGATGTAGCTAGATATGCATATTTAATCTAATTATCTGTTCACTGACAGGATAATGACCTACTACTTCAGTTACATAGCTTGCATTGCTTGTATATTTTGACACAGTCCTCAAGAGAATTTAACTTTTCATTAAGAAATGCCAAAGGAGCCAGTCTATTGGACAGTTAGAATGAAACACACGGTACTCAAAAATAAAGCAAATACTAAGCAGTGTGGAAATCCTCACTATAGATCCTGAAAGATCAGATTTCAGAAAGGAAAAATCAAAACTGCCAGAAATATAAGCTGCCCTTCAAACTAGGAGACATCTCTTGGCATCTTCAAGTTTTGCACCTCTCAAAGTGGTAACAAACATACAAAGCACTGAAACAGAATAAATCTTAGTCAAAATTAACCAAGAGAACTCCAGAGACTCTGGAAATAGACCTTTTCTTTCCTTTTCAGGTAACAACGTGCTGCCTCTGGGAGGAATCTCTAACAAGAAAACCAATCCATTCCAAACTTAGATTTATTTGGGGGCAGTTAAAAAGTTGCTTCTAAGTACGCTCCAAGAAGACGGTAAAAGAACTCCCCCACACAGAAAACCCATTTCTCCTCTTTGAATCAACTTTTGGAACCACATTTTTTGCTGAGCTTTGTGTCTCATGCCCCATAGATCTGAAAACCATAGGATGGTGAATTCCCTAGCAACCGCACAGTAGAAATTGCATGGCTGTGATACAGAGAAACGGGATAACATTGAAGAAGAAAGGTGCTTTTGTGTGCACTCATACTCAGAGAATCCTTCTTGAATTTAAATGTGGGCTGCCTATTCTTTTCATAAGGATTTTCTAGGCCTATTTTAATTTTTTGGGAGGTGTGGGGGGTCTCTTCTCGCTATAGGAATCACTTGCTAAGCAGCGACAAGGAAAAGATTAGTAGTTTGATTCCTTATCCCCAGAGAAGCCTGATCAAACAGGTATACACACACACACAAAGACAGAATCTCTGTTATTTATGATAAAAATAAGCTAATATCACCTGCTTCTGCAGCTAACCAGATAATGCTCATATTTAAATCATAGAAATTTAGTATTAATTCCTATTTGGAAGATTTTTAAAAGAAATCTAACTACAGTCTAACTAGAAGTTGGAGAGATGATGGAAGGGAGAATATATCATTCATCATAATATGTACATAAAAATGCCTTTTTTAAAGACAGAGGAAAAGGCCATACTGTAGGGAATGTTTCATGGCTAGTGGGAGGGTTAAATAAACAAATGATAATAACACCAATCAGACCTCTTTGCTTAAAGCCTGCAGAGTCAATCTGCTTCTGACTGTGGAGCTACCAACCAGCAAAGGCAAACTAATTAGACACAGTCAAACACTTAGGCAATCACACCTTGTGAATGTAAGCGTCTTCCTGTCATTTGGCAAGTCTCTCAGCTGCCTCTGAGCGTGAGACAACAAATCCCCTGCAAACAAGATCCTCACTCTCCCTGTTAGTGAGATCTAACAGAGCACAATGGCTGGAGGTGAAAGGTGGCAGTCTAGTCAGGTAATGACATCGTCTTGAACAGCCCACATTAAAATAGTGGCACTTGTTTAGACTAGCCTATTTGCACCTACCTGCAGAGGGCCTTTTTAATGTAATTATTAGCCTCTGCAGCCCTGCTTAGGATTTGAAAATATCATTCATTTTCATCTTGCTTCAGCTACCGCTGCTATCTCCTATTCAATCCCAGTCACCTCATCTCCTCACAAGTAAGTGTAGAAACAGAAGCACATGAGAAGAGTTGAATTAACAAGAAATAAGTTGGCAGGTGAGCTGTGTGACACAACAACAAAAAAAAACGCTAAAAGATTTGACAATATATTCTAATCACTACCTGACTGCAGCAGAGCTGCAGGCATTGAAATAGCTTTCTGGGGAAAACAGAAAAGAGAGTAGAAGAATGGTCTAAATCCTCTTGTGTGAAACCCAAGGGTCAGGATCCAATCCTTATGAGCCCTAGAACAAATATGTAATTATTGTCTTTCAGAATTGTCTTATTTTCTCAGGATTTAACTATTCACTATTGACAAGATATGACAAGTATATTCCTGAGGAGTGAGATATGTAACTACCACCAATTCTAGCCTGACAAACCCAGACACACAATCGACTGCAGAAGACCCAAACCAGTATAAAATAGGGTCAGCCACAGACCACAGCTTCCATTCCGTTTCCTCATGAGAATTCACGTTGCAGTGGAGAGGTAAAGTGAGTTATTTTACCTCGCTGTGTCCTCATGTTCAAATATTCCACAAGGAAGGTCCAGCAGAAGGAAGGGTCTTATCTTGGGGTGCCTCAGAGTGCAAGTGCAGCATTTGCCAGATGAGTGGGGCAGGATGCATTCCAAGAGTACACAGCAGTATGTGGCCAGTGACAGTTAAAAAAAGGCTCGAGAGAATACGGACTGGTCCGAGCAGAGAAATTGTAGCATTCACTTCCTCTTGCCAGGGGAGCACAAACCTTCTCAGCATGTCAACTCTTCTGGGGACATTCTTTTCTGAAACCAAAAGTTAGGTGAAAGATACATGAAAGAGAAAAAAGAATAATTTCTGCTTCCTTTGTAAAGAGAGTCATTTCAACCTATTTTAAGGTGATGTCACCAAGGAAAAATTTAGCTCTTGACTTGTCTAGCTCATTCTCCTCATGGAATAGGATAGCATGTTTACAAGACCAGTGCTAATCTCTGATAAAGAGAAGGACTTCACAGAGGCTGTGTGGAAGGTTTGCTCAGTGTGATGCTTTGTCTTTTGGTGCAGTTACTATGGGTTCTATTATTTATCTTGCAAATAATAATCTCTATCAAAAATTGTTTCAGTGAACATATTTTTGTACTTACCAGGTGCTCAGATTTCATTTCTCCCAGCACACAGTGGTTTGACAGAGGACGGCGTTCAAACGTAGCTATCATCATTATTGCTATCACTGACCAGCTACAAGGGCTCAAGGAGCACCAGACAGGTATAGTACATCCCAAGCACTGCTGATATCTGCTTTGTTTGTTTGTAGTTTTTTTCTCTATCTGGCTGTGATGGATGAGGGTCCTTTAACAACACTTGCTCTGTAAGCTAATATTATGCATCTGACCTAAAATGACAGCTGGAATCAAGGCCACACTTAGAGATGATCATGCCCAACACAAAAATATAAGTGAGTTCTGGAGGGTGCCAGCCCTGGGTCAGTCTCAGCTTATTTGTCAAGCTGCCAGTTCACCGCTCCTCAGTGCTCTCCTTCACTGACTAGCAGAAGGCACTGCTTTCAGGGGTAGTAAATGCAGCACACTGAGAGACAAGCAGTTGGCAGGAGTCCTTATGACAGGGGTGGCAAAAGCAAGACAGGTAGCCAGATGGATCTGGTGCAGCCCAAGGCAAGCACTAAAGCAAAGGGGTAAATCAAAATCAAAGGGTTGCTCTGTCCTGATGGGAACCTCTTATTACAGTGACACTGAATAGAGAAACCACATATTCTGCAAGCTCTTATCTGAGCTCTGATGCTGCTGCAGTATCTTTGGCAAGCCCTGTTGTGCAGTGACATTCTAAGTCATTTTATATTGCTATTATTATTACTACTCATGTCAGCTTATCTCTGATCAGTCCATCCGTCCTTTCCCACTGGGCCTCACTTTGAGACTTGGGGTTTCCATTAGCATTCACCCACCCCGCTGCCTCTATATCAATTTGCCCTTAAACATTTGTACCACTTACCTAGGAAATGAGGCCCTACACAAACTAAACTAATTGATTAGAAAAGAAACAGGATTTTCAGACAGAAGAATGATCTTTTATTAGACTACTTAATCTACCTGGGAAAAAATGGCAAGCTCTCCAGCCACCATATCCTTAAACCAGCTGTTATATCAATACCCTGAAACACCACAACTACTATTATGGCAATATGTCTATTAGAAAAAAATATTGCAAATGAACCTGTGGAAATCTGTTTGATATACTGAAGACTAAGAGGCTGAAAATAATTCATTTGGTCTGGATAAATTATTCAGTGCTATTGCACCACTAATACTTGTTTATTTATACCTATTTATACTCACACATACACAAACATACCCACCCCAATACACTTACTTAGCTAAATATTTTAATTGTATAAAATATTAAGTGATGAATACATTATTAGCTTGTATACAACTAATTGTATTTTTCAAGCAAAGGTAGCAGGTTATTGAAGCACTGGTCTGTGGGTAAATCTCTGCAGTGACACATAACACCATAAAAAGCAGCTGCCCCATGATGTTAAAATGGCCTTTGCTCGCACAAGCCTGTCAAAATTAGGATGTAACTGATCCCTAACCCTGTGACTATTTTCCTCTTGATACTGAATCTTGTTTTGCAGTGCATTTTATACTTGTACCTAGGGGGTGGCTACTTGCAGGTTTACCCACAATTTAGAGGACAGGCCAAAGAGCACCTGCCCTTTTAGAAGACCAGTGACACCAGCACTAAAGGCACAATTGTCTGTGCAATGGAAGAGAGTCTGTCCAGCCCTCTGGCCCCAGGCTTGAAGTAGGAGCACTGGAGGAAATGAAGGAGCTGGGATTTTGCCATAGCTGTTCACCCAGTTTCTTTCCATATTTCACTTCAGCAGTCAGACCTGAATAGAGAGAAGGGAAGTTCCTGGAGCAACCAAGGAAATGGCTCAAAAGAGACCTGAGGCAAATTAAAGCCCAATTTAACTTTTGCTTAATAACTTCACTTTATTTGGATGAATCATTTATGTGGTAAAAAACTTCAGCTTACCACACTAGAAAACTCAATAGCCAAAGCGCTTAGAGGATAGAGGAGAGGAGCATGGAGGAAAAACTCCAGTAACGGAGTTAAGGAGCAGAAGTAAAAATCTTTTGACACAGAATATTAGAATTATAAAAGAGGAAAGCAGAAGGGTCTGCCCTCAATCCACAGGCAAGAAGAACATTTACAGAAAGGGTCAATCAACAACAAGGGATGATATATCTATCCACTTGTAAGACTCAGGAAAAACTTGGGCCACACTATGCCACTGCAGGTGGGCCCCAGATTACAAGCCAAAGACCTCATGGAAAGCCTGTAGCAGAGTGGGGACAAGACCCTCAGTGCTCCAGCTGCCCCACTGGCTCTGTGACCATGCTCTCTGCCTCCCTAGATGCATGAGGAGGAGTGTTTGCTGCCTCTGCACTCCCCCTGAGCCTGCTTGTTCCATGGATTATGGAAAGGACAACTTTTCTTGGCTTGCAGACACACTTCCCGATTGCTGAGCGCTGTTGCCATCAGATCCCTTTGTAACTGGACCTCTCCTCTCTGGGTAGGAAAGTAATGAGAGTATTCAGAACAACAACGTGAAAGGGAAATCACAGCCTTGCCTTTATCGCCAAGAAGAGGCTGAAAAAGACGCTAGCCTTTTTCACAGCACCCATTGCTCTTCTTTTGGATTGGTGTTTAACTACATAAATATCTCTTTCAAATACATAGGAAAATAAGTCTCATTCAACACAATGGCAGACATCATTTTCCTCAGTCAGGAAAAATTTAATCTATCAACGTGTGAGAAGCAAACTGCAGGGCAGGAGCAGTTTGTCAACTACAGCTTTTTCAAAAGGGACTGGAGAGAGTGAGCACTTTTGCTCTCTACCAAGTGTAAACTTAGAAGCAGAAATCAAGTCCACACCTAATTTTTTCTGCTGCCTCCCTTGTTTGCTTCTTAAATGCAGAGCAGGGAATATTAGGTTCAAGTAGTAGCCACAGGAAAGGGGAAAGTGAGTAGCTGAGACTGAATGATAGTTGATTGCTGTGGTCTCTCAGGTTTTATCACATTAGAATAGGTTTAACCCTTGAAAAGCTGGTCACTTGTCATCTGTGGTAGGAAAACTGCGCTTTGTTAGAGGGGAGAAGAAAGAGAAAAATGCACTGGTGCATATGGTATACCATTAATAAGTCTCACACCCCATAATAGGAACATTTGTACACAAATGTGTTCTTTGGGATCTAGCCAAGAGCAGAGCACCCTAGTGAATTAGTGAATCTTAATGCACAGCTAATGAGTTATTTTTGGTAAATTTGGCACAGGAACTTAATAGAACCAATTTGTCCCCCAAAAGCTAAATCATTTATCGCTTCTTTGGAGGTGCTAAGTGGACCTAGAACTTTAGGATGCTGTCAATAAAAATTAAACTAGTCAAAGCTGCCTAGTAATTTGTGCTCCTTTCCACTACTATTTAGAACACAGGTAAGATGTATAAGATGCAAGAGTTTGTTAAATGAACCAATAGTGCTATTTAACTGTGCTCCAGGGCTGATGCTTGTTGTCTGAGGTGGGTGACCATGAAGAAAATAGGCTATTTTTATTGGGAAGCATCCAAAGTGCAAAGCTCTGAAAAGATGTTGAATTTCCCATGTCCTAAGCACTTGGAGATGTGGAGTTTTGGTTCAGCCTGTTACAGACTACCTATAAATTCAGATATGGAATAAAGTTTCACATCCCTCCAAAATAGAAAAGTATTCAACTCAAAGTGAAGTTGAAGGAAAGGCTGGGAGGTTAATATGAGATTTTGGTTTGAGAACATCTCTGGTGGCAGAAAAAAATCAAATTATTTTCCATTTAGATAGTATTTCTCCAACTCAGAAAGTCATTGCTGGAGACACTGGCCATATCTCCTATGGGAAATTCCCCTTTACTCCTCCCTTTCAGGTGTAAGCTGCCATTAATGTCCTTCCTATGTTGAGCAAAGGAGCTGCATATGGATGTGCAAAAGATATCCACTGAAGTTTCTACTTAAATATCCAATGAAAAATGTATTTGGGTAGGGAACTCTGGTTTTGAGTGCTATAGCAATTGTCTGCATTAACCAACCAGTCTAAGTGGAGTGCACTGAATAGGAAATGAGAGTAAAGCAAAAGTTAGAGCTATGCCAAACTACCTGAGTGTAATGTGGATAGCAGTGAACTGTGACTCATGTCATGTTGTGTTATGTAGCATCAAGTCACTGTACAGTGTGACACAACGTAAGCAACATGAGTGGCGTGAATGTGACACAGCACAGCCTTTTTTCCTCTCTCTTTCCTTTTTCTTTTTTTAAGAGCATTTTACTTTTAATCAGATAGCTGCTGTCAATTCAGATAACAGCTGCCTGACCCAAATTTTCAACTGACTGAAGTGGACGAATACTGAAGTGTGGACATTCTACTAGGAAAAGTTAACATTTCAGACTAGCATCTCTGTGCTAAAAATACTCCTGTCTCTTTCTCTTGCCCCCGCCCGCTCCTTCCTCCCCTAACACCAGCTATGTTTTCTTACTGATACTGAATCAATCATTTCATTTCTATATTACAAATCTTAAAACAATACTGGCAAAAAGTATACTGGAATTTTACTTACTCATGTTTAATTATTGATGTAGGCTTCTTTAAACATATTTGGCTCTCTGAAGCAGCTCTTTAGAACTGTGTTCCATTTCTTATTGCTTACCTATTCTGTTTGTTCTCTGCCTCCCTGATCCTTTTCGATTTTCTGCAGGTTAGCAAGTGCTGCATTGTCTGCTTTTGAAATGTGTCTTTAGGCATGCTTTTGTTTGACAAGGAATGCCAAGCCTGAGCTGACAAAGTCTGTTTGAAAATCTTTTTCCAGGTATACAAGATCAGTAAGTCTGTTCAATGTATTCTGTGATTAGTATTTTTCTTCAGATATTTATATCAACATTTCAGGTTTAGTGAAAGATGTTTTCTGAGCATACCTGTCAGTGGGAAACCAACTAAAGGTAAGTAACAGTATCATTTATATATTCAAATGTATAAATATATTTATGGTAAATAGTTGACATCTCTCTCCATATAACTTAAAAGAAAAAAGACCTTTAACAAGCACTCAGTCACTGTTCTTTTCACAGGTTGAAACAAATATCAACTTAGAAAAGCTGTCTTTTAGGTATTTTGGCTCTAGCTCTTTGCAACCAGGATCACTTTAAAAATAATATTTAGATTTCTGCACCCCACCTCCTGCAGGGGTGGGGGCACTGGAGATAATGTTTGTCCTAGATAGCAAACTCTCAGGTGAAGGAAGCCTTTATATACTCTGACACCGCACACTCATGAATTCCAAATAGATTTTTTTTTTAAATGAAGACACATCTCTCGGCTTTTACCTCTTCAGTCACAAAACAAAGATCATGCCCTTGACAAAATAGGTTGGTGAAAGCTGTAACCAAAGCCTTCCTAAAAGATGCAGACTGAACAAATGTGGTATTTGAATGCACAACTAAAACATGTCTCCTATTTATCACGGGATATTATGCCATCAAGAGAGAGCCTTCCACACCAGTAACCATATACAATTTCCTGAATCCTTGGAAAATAAGTACAACAGCCCCAAAGCCTTCATCTTTTATTTGTACTCATCACCGATTTGCTATTGCATAATTCCACTGTCTCCAGCTGTCTCCCCACTAGGGCTGGAGCCTGATACACTCTTGATCTTTACTTTGCATGGAGACACCTGAGCACAATGACGGAGCAGTTTACCCCACCGTGCTGGAATCCCAGGCAGCTCCTCCACTCAGAAATGAAAGTCTGTGCAGAAGGTTTGACACTAAATGTCAGTGAGTTAGCAAGGAGATGAACTCCAGGCAGAACATGGACCTAGGTGAGGGATAGAGTCTTTAATGTAATATAGAATTTTCCTCCTGATGACCACAACAAATCTTTGTTGGAAAGCAAAAGGCAAATAAGGAATTTGTAAATCTCTCCTACGGTGAGATAAAGCCTGCTCCTATCTAAAAGACAGAAGAAATTCTTCAACAACAAAGTCGTCTCATTTCCCTGTGATCGAAGTCTGTAATTAAGTTACAAATACAAGTTTATTTTTGGGGGGAGTTTTAAAGATATCTTTGTTTTTCAAAAAGGACTAAACCAAACACCTAAATTTGCACATGACCTAACCTGACGGAATCAAAATCTAGATCCCAATTTTGCCACCTTAACCTAAAAAGGCTTCATCACAACTAGATTTTAAGACTCTGTTCTCTATTAGCAAAGTCCACCCTTCAGTGTCCTGTACTCTCCAGCAGGCATTGTCTGCACCTTTTCAGCTAAGGGCTCACCTAAACGTTTCCTTTTTTAAGCAATAAGTGGTCTTCAGTCAGCAATAAGCAAAGAATTTCCTAGAGCTACTGGGTATATTAAAATCCCTTCATCCTCTCTCTCTTCTTCTATAAACCACTAAATTCTAAAGCAACATCAGAATAATAAAAGGCAGCCCAATGCTACCAAGGCATGACTTTGTCAAACCCTGATCATGAGAGATGAGCACACACACTCTATGTTTTTTCCAAAAGGGCGGGCTATGGCGTTGAGAAAGACCAACAGAGCCAAGATTGGAACCTTTAAAAATATGAGTCACTTTACAAATGTATTTTACTTGACTTCCTTAAATATTTCAATTATCTTAATGAGAATAGTGGAAAATATCCATGGAGGTAAGAATATGTTGCACATTCCTTGCTAAAGAAAATAAATAATAGGAAATGTCAGTTTTTATGTAAAACTGAAAACCATAAATATTCTAGCATTTTTCTATTACAGTAAAAGTACTGATCTAGCACATTTGAAACTGGAAAAGAATAACAATTGATCTTAACTTTGAAACATGCAAAAGTATTTTGCTTATGATCTTTTGCCATATGAAATGAAATAGTGAATTTAAACGTACAGAAGTTGATCTTGTTTAAAAGGTGCTTGGCTCTCTAATTACATGAGAAGTACCTTTCTTTAATAATTTATTAGAAATACGGGGCAAGATAAAGACAAAGTCTAAAAATACCCACCATGTAAACTAGTGTTGAACTGCTCTGCTAAAATTAAAAGCTGAAATTCTTTGACTGTCTCACTTTCTAGCAGAGCACAAGAAAGGAATATTTTAGTTAGTTCTCACCCTCCAGGCAAAGTAGTATAAAACCTCTGGCCTGATTCCAACCCCATTATCAAAGGACCACTCACCTAATCTAAAAAAGCAGCTCTTCATCAATTTATCATTAACAAGAGCATTACAATATAATGTAGGGAAACGGCTTTCCACCAGGGATTCAGTTAATGGGAGTCTAGAGCCACATAACAAGCATGGCAGAAGATACGCCACAGTAGGTGAAGATAATATACATATATTCTAGGCAAAGAATACTGCAAATAACTTCTCTGCTGTTGATGAGCTTTCTGCAAAGGTAAATTTTTTTAATATTTAATTTTAAAAGTTTAACTCTCATTGCATTCTACAGCAACATACACCACTGCAAAATAATTTAGTTGCTTACTCCCTATGAAAAATATTGTCATTTGGCAATCAGTGAAAATGGGACCGGTAGGCTGTTGTAAGATTTTGCAAGTTAGTGTTGATTCTTGCTTGCTGTCTATCCTTCTACCTCTCACCTCAGGAGTTCAAAAATCACAAACCAGGCATCCAAAATTCAGGAGACGGTTAAAAATATCACAAGATACTATGTGAGTGATCTTTGGCTTTTTATATTCCTAAACCTCAGAAGGAAGGTATGTTCTCAATCTACACCCATAGCTGTATGGGGCAAACACTTTTTTTTTTTTTTTTTTTTTTTAATACAAGCTGAATTTGACATACTCCTATGAGTGCTGCAGCTGAAGTTTTAAGAAAAATGCTCAGTATTGTTAAGGAAAGTCATAAAATCACAGATGGTGATTCTCTTACAAATATCTGGGCTGTTGTTACATGGTCATTAATGCCAAGTCATTGCTCTACTGTAACCCTTAGCAGGATTAATTCAAGACAGATCAGGGCAGGTAAATAACCGCCTTTTGTACCACTTAGCAAAGCCCACAATACAGAGCTGGTGCCACATTTCTAAGCTAACATCGGTTGGGAGGAAAAAAAAGAGACCTGTTCTAGCCTAAAATTTGCCAACGTAAAGTTAACCCATTGAAGTTTCTTGAACAAAGAGAAACCAGCAGAATCAGTTTGTATCAAATCAGCGCTTTGTGTCACGAGGCTGCAGGTTTTTGGGGACCTTTGGCAGGAGCCATGAAGCTAACGATATCACTAAAGTACGGCCTCAATTGAAATAAAAATAATAAAAAATACATATGGATAGAGAGAGTAAACTGGAGCTTGACAGGTAATCCAGAAGAAAAAGTCACATACCATTCCTTAAAAGAGTTTCACTCTAAAAGATGCAATCGTTGGTATATTCCCAACATTATGTTTCCCTAGCATATCGGTTTCAAGATTGCATTTATAGGATTAGAATACTCTAAGACACTTAAAAAGAGAATTTTGGATTTATCCGGTGCAAGTGAGCTATTTTCTCCCAGCTGTGAGAAACCCATCTGTTACAGGATATACAAAATTTTCTTATATTTAAATGCTTTGTTGCACTGTTACAGGGCCCAAAGAACTACACTGCATCCCAAATAGGGTGAAGGTAAAGAAAATTGGGGCCAGGGGGACGGGGGAAGAGCCACAAAATAACTCCAGTAGATGAATGGGTCTGATGAAATCATGAACCATATGGTGTTTACGTCACTTCAGGTAAAATCTAGGAGTGAAGTTATATATCCTGAAAAAAACACCAAGTGGTGCTCTACATAATAGTTCATCTGATCAGCAAGGCAGGTCATAGCGAACACCTCACCTCACTGATCTGGCTTACTGTGCTTACTCCCTACAGACTAGAGACGAGTTCAAGGTCGCTACCTTGAAACTCTAAGTGCGCTGCAGGACTGGCCCTACCTACCTGTGAGACTTCCTTTCCCTTCTTTGACTACGACCTTCCGTGACAGCTGTGTTCCTCCAAACAATGAATCTGTCAGCAAACAGCCAAGATGCTCCTTAGAGAAGGAGACACAACTTTTGGAGCAGATGGATGTGGACTATGGACCTTCCTCCCTGAAGAGAGGAAAACAAACTCACTTGTAAACTTCAGCGTAAACCTCATCTTTCCAGCTGAACGTCCCTCAATAATTTCTTCAAACAAGGCAAAACCCTATAAAATAATCAAATTCTTCCCAACAGGCTGAGAAGAGACAGAGGGGAGTGTTTCATACACAAACAATGCATTCACATACACACACAGCTCTTAATAACAGAAAGTGTTTTGATATTACAGTGTGTGAGGCTACACAACACTGTTCTGAGACCAAACAACACAGTTACAATATATTTCAGGAACAAAATCGGGAGTTACATTGTACTGAATCAAATATGCAATATGTACACACTGAGATACTGTGACTATTGCTGCTGGCCTCTGTGCATCGCCAAAAGGTGCTGATAGCACAATATATAGCTTACAAACAGAAGTAACGTTTTTTCTTAAAATATTTTGTGAACTATTGGACTAGAGATACTTGCTCCCTTGCAAAGCTTCTTGTGGTTACTGCTAGCACGTTTTGTTTAACGCTAGTTTCATCTAATACGGCAAATCCTTCACTTGGACTATTTCCCTTCAAATGAGAAAGAACAAGACAAGAGTGAGTGTGATTACCCAAAGTCTTGCCCTGTCAATATTTTCTAGATATTTTTCTCCCTATTCTGACCTGAGACAAAGAGTTGAAATTGAAAAAAGTACACATCAAAATAAATAATGTCAGTAGAAGTTCTCCACTTCAATACTTTCAAAATACTTCATTTTTATTTCAGCTTTTTAAATAAATGTTTTGTAATTCTATTCACCAAATATTTCAAACTAGACAAATGATTTCTGTCTCACTTAGAAGCAACCAAAACAGAATGCTTAAACCCCAAGAAATATCTTTTGAAAAGCTATTGACATTTATTATTTCCTATTAACTGTTTTGAGGAACTAACATTTTCCAGTGATAAATCCGTTTTGCCAAAAAGCTCCCAGTCAAACTTTAACAAATAATGTATTTCTGGAAGGTCTCAGGAGAAAGTTCTGAGTGTTTTTCTTGAGGAATCATTCTGTTAGTGCCGGAAATTAACTTCCATGTGTGGCAATGCCAGCGTCAAAGTGCAAGCAGGGGGGCCTGGCCAGACTCAGAGGATACACAGGGGACCCAGGGCCTTCCACGAGCCATCACAGAGCCCCAAAGCTTTATCCCTCCAGGAAGGGGTAGGGAAATGCACAGATTGCAGCACCTTCACAGGAAGAGTCTGATTTAGGAAAACACAGCATCTTTATCAGATAACGTATCTAACTAAGGAAACTGCAAGAACAGCAGCTAAGGAGGAGAACCGGGCTGAGGAGCTGTATGAACAGCGTAGGAGGCTGGGATAAAGGTTACTGAAGGTCAAGTACAGCCTGTGCATAGCTGCTGGCACAAAATTGCTGCTGCATGCCAGGAAATCATTCCCTCTCATCTTTCTTAGCCTGTCACATCCTATTTCACTTACTGGTTCTTCTTCAAGGTGTTCGTCTTATTTGTCTCCTTCGGTTTGCTGTTTATCTCCATTTATTCTCAGCATAATTTAAAACTTGTTTGAATTCTATGACTGGTGGGTAAGCAGGGGGAGAGCTAACCTGTGTAATGATCTGTAGAATCTAGGTGTGAAGGAGAGAGAGCAAGATTAGTAGAAGTGATTATAGCAGGAGTTGTGATGGGAATATCATTTCACCAGAGTGAACAGTGGGAGACTGGCTGGCCTGTGTCTTGTCATTTTTGCAGAGAAAACTGAAGGAGCTGCATTACTCTGTGTGAGCTGTGTCCGGGAGCTATAAAATTGCCTACTGATGAATAAGCTGGAAAGTTATCTGAAATAAAGTTTAAAAAGCACTAAAATACCTCATGCAATTCCAGCTTTATGGTAATGTTAGATAATTAGCACCAATGGGTAAGAGGCAAGAATACGCATACATTGAAAGTAAAGCATTAGCATATATTTAGCAGATTACAGTTAAACTTATCATGAGTTATCTGTCTCTGCTGAAACAGTTCTTCCAGCCGAAAACTCGGTCCTCCTTTGGAAAAGGAAAAGTTATTAGGACTTTATATTTAGTTTGCTAGGGGGGTTCTTTTTGAAGAAATTTAAGCTTGCTATTCACGAATGCATTGTGAAGAAAACCTGTAAGCCAGCCTGGTGCTCCCCAGTGAAATCTGGAGAGGTGGCCATCTTTTTCAGATAGCTGCCTCATTGACTCAAGGCCTTGCCCTGATGTTTCCCAGCACACTGTGTGCAATTCTGCTCTTTTTTCAATTGCACCTTCACTCCCTTGAGCCAACACGTTTTGTCCCCTTCAAGAGCATTCTGAAAGAGTTTTTTATATTTTTTTCCATCCATGATTCTGCTTTTTTATTGCCCTTCTCTCACCTATTCCCCATGCTCTCTTACTCTTAGACTAAAGAGTTTATTGAATAAGATGCACAGCCAATCACTGAAGCAGAGACGGGAACCCAGGGCTCTCAGGTAAAAAACATAAGGTTCCTCCTGTTCTCTCTCTGCCCAAGAAAGCTTTTTTTTTTTTTTTTTTTTAAATGAAAAGTAACAGCTGCAAGAGACTGAAAAGACAACTCGTGCACCTGAAAACAGCTTACAATCAACTAAAGGGAAGAAGAAGCTGTGAGCTTGAACCAAATAAGGTTAACCCTCAAAAGCCTGCTTTCAGGCTTCATTTCTAGGGTGTACTTAGGGGAACAAACAAGGCATTACATTCTGCACCCCTCCATCTAGCTGCATTGAGTACGGAAGTGCACAGCTATTGTGCTGTGCGTACGTATAAAGCATGCTCTGAGTCCACCTACTGTATTAACATCGCTGAGATTTCAGCAGTGAGATTTCTAGCTTGTGAATCCAACCCAGGCTAAGGAAGAGGCTCTGCTCTGCCAAGCTGCTGGCTCACACACAAGCAGTACTGTAAATGCCTGAGGAAGCGAACTGGTGAGCCTGTGGGACCAGGCTCTGTTCTCGGCATCCCCACCTACATTTTATGTAAGCGGCTGTAGAGCTGAACTCTGGCCTCTCACTAGCCTTATCTGCCTAGTACAGAGTATATTTACAAGCTAGCTATGTTACTGGGATGTGGTGAGGTTCACTGAGACAAGGCCTTAATAAGTAACACTTGACCTTACTGCCTGCCTGATCCAACCCTTTGCTTCTCTATTTCATAAGAAAAACATATCTAGGGCAGAGCAACAGAATGAAACATATCCACCCTAGTCACATCTCTGATAAGAGTGTTAAGACAAGGACAAATATTTGAGAGAGACTGGCTCCTTGCTCCCACGTTCTGCTGAGCTTTGGATTTGATGTCTACATCTACACTGTGGGTCAAGTGCAGATGGATCTGGGACAATCCACCTCCTCCAGAAGTAAGACACCATAAGCTGATCAGCTGTGCTTTGAACCTGCAACAGGAGCTCCACTTCCTCTGAATTACATACTCAGCTAAATCTTGCCTTCACAAGAAACAGAACCTACCTCCTCTTGACATCCTGCCCTGGAAGATGACATATCTTCTCTGGCCATAATCATGACTATAATATCTTTTAACTTCAGCGTTGTAATCTGCCAATGCTTGCACTGTGCAGATTTTTAATCCTGATGCTAACAATTTACTAGGTAACTGACACGAGTTACATATTCTGTGCTAGGAATCTCCTGGGTAAATGACTCGATTATATTAAACTTGTTTCCTCAATGGTCTCTGCCATTGCTAAGTTTGTAAAACTGTTTACATGATCGTGCTCTGTTTTTATATCCTTGACAAAGTATGAATTCTTATTTCTTCATCTGCTTGTTTTGGGAAGTTTCAGCAAATACCTTAAAGTTACTTTTGAATTAAGGGAGAGGAAACACAATCCCTCTACTTGCTCAATGAAAAGAAACCTAGGACCTCAAACTACACTTCTTCATCTACACAGTCCTAGAAATAACGCTAAGTGTTTATCATTTCATGTTATATGACAAAGCCTTGTCAAAAATACTTGCGTCTTCCAAGAAGAAAAATGTGAAGGAAGAAGAAGAAACACCATCAGGAAAAGACAGAAAACAAAGTGTAAATGGAAGTAGGCTCCAGCTACAATGGCTGTAACATTACTCATAGATGGAATACTTGCCCATATTTTGATGTATAAAATCTGCAATTAAATTTTAAATGAAATTCTCAAAACCAAAATTTGTCATTAAAGGGCAAAGATATTGAGATTTGTGAGTGTGATAACTCCACTGTTATCTTGGAATCCTTTTTCTTCTTCAGAAGGCATTCCAATTTCTGTTTTAGACAGATAAAGGGAGAATTGTTTGGTATACTGACTAATGCTTCTCATGTTGCTACAAGTTTCTTAGTGGATGATATATTTAAAAGTGAGACATACAGAAAAGTATTTTTGAGGAACATACCTTGTTTCTCTTCATATATCTGGAGTCTGGGCAGCTCTCTTATTCAGAATGCAGAACTGGAGACCTAAATTTAAAGACAGAGGAAGTCAGTGTTTCTTTGTGACATTGCTAGGATACGCAACCAGGAGTCAGGAGATCAGAAGAGCTCGTGTATCTGCCTCCAATAGGCACCGTCTGCATCTGTGTAGAACTTATATACTGGTCACAGTGGGATGTGGCAGAAATACACTAATCAGGATCAGAGGCAGCAAGGGAGTTTCTGGATAAATCCAAAGAAGGCAGGCCATCCAAGAATATCCTCTTGCCAAACTGCTAGGGAGGCACAAGGACAAAGTTGAAACTCCCATTTTGATACAGATTTAATTATTTATATAAAGTCAAGTGACCCAGTGAGAAAGACTAGCAGAGAGATGCACTCAAGAGTAACCAGCAGACTAGAGATTAAAATGTTAACATGAGACATGGAAGAGTCCCTGGTCTGGATTTGTCAGAATAGTTTCATTTTTCCTATCCATTTTTTTAAGGTTTTGGGACATCAGAATGGGAAATGCATTTGCCACCCAGATCTTCACATTATCAGAATGAGCTGTAAAAACACCTAATAGAGGTACCTTGTAGGCAAGGAAAGGAATGCAGAAGCGGAGTATGGTAGGAGACTAAGAACAGGATCCTTGCATTGATTTTACAATTTTTCTCCTCACTAGAAATAGCGAAAGATAAACAAAGTAGAATAAGGAATAATGGCCTAGTTGCTACAGACAGATTTTCTATGATGTCATTTAAAATGCCATGAACACAGCAATGGAAATAACATTTTCTGTCTTTGGTTCATCCCAGTTGCACCTGTTTTAGATAGAGAGGAACTGCAAAACAAACATAAGTATTCATTCTTACTGGCACGATTATCAGTTTGAGCCAAGAAAATCCTGCTCTTCTGCCCCTTGCTTTCCCTGATCACTGTGAATTGGCTCCATTACATTTCTGTTACATCCAGAATTACCAAGAGTAGAACATTCGCTTCTTTGGAGAGTGGAGAGGCTTGCCTGAAGTTTGTGTACATTGATTTGCTGAACACTAGAGCGATACAGATACCTTCAGTGTTTACTAATGTAACATTTGTCCACATTTTGCTTGCTTTTACAGTACCTTTCTGTAATGTTAAAAAAATAAGAAAAAATTTATTGAATGCCTTTTCAATCAACTACAAAACCTACATAAGCCGAATTTTTCTTACTTAGAAATAAGAACACTAGATATTCTTGAAGAGCTACAACAGGCATATACTATTACAAATAACTGTACATTCAAGAGGCCATGGGGATCATGCTTAGGAAAGGTTTGAGTTTGCGGCATGACACCAAATCAGAACTGGGATTCAAATACAGGCTTAGTATCAGTAAATTCTAAGTAAGCACCAGTCAACTTCAGAGAAGAACAGGAACTTGGTAACTGCTGAACATATGATCATTCCAGAAGTGTGTCCATACATGAACCTATTGGAGAAAAGTAACCCTGGGAAAGCTAAGCCTCCAGGTTTAGACAGACTTTAGAAGTTTGATTCCCAACATCTGCTTGGTTATTTTTCAGATTTCGGCGTGAAAGTTGTGCAGAACCTAAAAAAAATACAGTACCCTCTCTCCAATCCACATTTTGTAATAGAGCACAGTCTTTACAGAATCAATACATTATTCATGGGGAAGGCAATACTACTCTTAGACCCTGGGGTCTTGGGCTCCCCCCCATGCAAAAGATCTAACTCAACACAATCAATCCAGCATGATAATCCCATTATACTCTACTTAACCCAGATTGCCTAACAGGGTTTGAAAATGGATTAGTGGATGATGAGCTTGTTTTATAGGGGATATTTTCTCCCAGAAAAGGAGATTGTAATTGCTACTAGCTGGTTTAAGAATTAAATGATCCTGGGTAGGAAAAAAAATTTGTATATGTTCTCTTAACTAGCTAGACACTGGCTTGTGATGACTAGAGACATGGGCGAAGCAAAGCATGAAAAGAGGCATCAATCAAAATCATTCCTGCTAAGGAATAGTGGATCTTAGACTCTTACATAGAGAGTAGAAAGAATCTGGATTGAAAAGAAGGTGGCAAAACTTGCTTACTCATGCATAATCTCTACACATCACCTATGAAGGAGTAAGCAAATTTCTGGAATGGCTGTGAGTCTTTGGCATTACAGCAACTCCCATGATTCATACTGATAGGCTGAGGATATCCTAAAGCATTTTAAATTGTGGAGACAGAAAGCTCAAAGCATTTCTGGAGACCAAATGTTTCATTGCTTTCTATTTTTGATGACTATGAGACATCCCAAAAATCCCAATGGAATTTATTATCTATAACGATGAGATCCATTCTTATTTATCACAGAAATCTCCGCTCACTATCACAGCACTGTAGTATGGTCACTTCAGACTTTGTATTTGCTAAGATAGCTATGTTTATTGTGTGTGCATGCATGCATTCTTTTTGTGTGTGATACGCCTCCGCAATAGAGAAGATGGCTGAAAACACTTCCCGGTTGGACTGTGGAGAGAATTAGAAGCATAGGAAGGCTTGCCTCTCTCTTCTACCTGGATACTTCATGGGAGTCCATGAAACGGATCAGAGCTGTGCTCTTCTGGGAGGTCGAAGGGGAGATCTCATTCTGTCTAATGCGCTGTCGACCATCTAGCTTCTACAATGCCAAGGCTGGAGGCAGGAGTAGTCTGCAGAAGACAATCTATGAATATTCACCCAAGTAATAAAAAAAATAATTGTCATATGCTTCCTGCCTATTATTGAGAAATATTCTAGATCTGTACTATGACAGTTTCTCACCAAAGGACAGTTTTGAGATATAACAGAACAGTCATTGAACAGGAATTTTGATTTCGCAATTGAGAGAGTGCATATCAAAAAACTTGCTGCCAAGACTTACAATATTTCAGACAGAGAGAACAAATATATTCTGAACCTCCTATGCATCTACGTAAAACAGCTCATATTTTGAATATCAGACCTTTACGGCAAACTGTTCATAGGTAAGCTCTAGGCTGAAAGAAGTTTGTATAAAACATTTGTTGAATAAATTCAAACTAACATATTTCTGGATCTAGTACAGCAATTTGTAAGAACAGTATCTACCACTGGCAAATATGGTCACTTACACTGGGGTTCTGTGAGAACAGACAGAACTCTAGAACTCCCAATATTTTACATTACTGCTGTAATATATCTCCCTTGTTAACAAAAGGGCAGCATGACAAATATATCGCAGGAGTTCTGCTTGGACCCCTTTGCTTAGCACATTTTCTCTCCTTTTATTCTTCAGTACTTTTTCCCTCAACATGTTTTTTGTTTTCTGTGCTGCTACCTGGCTCTTCCTTTCCAGACAGCCTCTTCCTGACAGTTATCAGAGTTTAACATACTGTTCTGGGAGGCTCGTGAATATTGCTCTTTGATTTTTAGTGCTTTATGATGAATGGCTAGGAATCATTGCTGGAGAAAAAAAAAAAGTTTCTGAAAACCTTTGTGCTATTGAATTCTGCCTGCAAACTCTTCAGCATTGGACTGCTTTGCTATAGGACTGTCATTCTGAATGTTATCTGTAATAAACCTACCAAAAAAAAGAGTAGAATGTATTAGTGGAAAAATATGAGTAAAATGATACAAACCTTTAGTCCTATTAGGATGCATTTGGCCCTTTTTTTTTTTTTTTATGTTTTCCTTCTTTTTTTTTGCTCTCTGGTTTTTCAAAAGGTCTTCCCAGATGTGTTTAAATTTGAGGTACTCCGTTTCTTCAATACTTCGTCAGTTCACAACAGTTGCTGGTCTGAACCTTCATCCTTTTTTCACTGCCTGCATAAAAGCAGGGAAGCAAGAACTCAAACGAAAACTGGAGTAAAAAAGAGTTTTCAGCTCAGGAGAGAAACATGCTGCCTTCTACTGCATTTGGCAACCTGAAATAAAAACAGGGTGGGAAAGACAGTAGGAGGAAAGGGAAGAGGAACAGAGCTCTGCAGTAGAAAGGCACATTTCTGGGAGGGTGTGAAGAAAATACCCCTACCTCTGGGTTTCGCTAGAGATGTCCTTTCAATCCAAAACCTTTTGCCCAGTGAAATTCAAGGAGTGCATAAACTTGTCCAGGATTTCCAGAGCATAGTGATGAAAAACATCCCAAGAGGACTGAATTTAGTTCTTCGCACCAGGGCAAGGCATACGAAGCAGCTCAACACCTTTTAGAAGCCATGGCAACTTGTCTGAGAAACTCTGGGCAGAAGTACAGCCATGCTGTTACTGTGTGCTGCCATCACATCCACACAGCTGGAAATCCATCTTGAAACTGCTGGTGATGAGCCTTCAGTAACACCCTGCAGAGCAGCAGTCGTCCCTGTGGGTAAGACCAGTCTTGGTGACGCTTCTGCTCGTGACAGAAGGGCCATGCAGACCTAAGTGAGAGCTCTGGCTGGCAGATGGCGAAGCAAAGGGAGTGCTGTGGATGCCCTGCTCACACTCCACCATGGGGCAGCTCCACAGACCTCAGAGGTGGTTGCATTTATGGCAGCTCTGAGGAGCAGAATGCTGGCCTGGCTGATCCACGGGGGATGAGGAAATATGACTTCTTCTCTCCTTTTGGGAAAATAAGCTTCCTGTCCTTAGTGCTTGGTGAGAAAACCGTTCAGAGTTGTGAATATAAACATCATACAGCAAAGTTTATATTCTATATTTCTTTCTTCTTCTTTTTTAAGGCAGTAACTCAAGAGATAAAATATATGAGGCCAGGACACACTGTTAGTTCAAATGTAAAAGTGATTTCCTAACCACACCTACATCCAAAGCCTTAACTGCCAGAACATCAGAGAAGTCCGTGGAGCATTGCTAATGTCAGCAAGAGAATTAAACCAATTTATATCAACTGAGGTTCACATTCTTAGAGCTGGACCTCAGTCCTCTCTCTTGTTCCCATGACCCTAAAAATACATTTCTCCTGTTCTCCTTCCTTTTTTTCTACATACTATAATTTCCCAGTCTGGACTAATGTCAAGCTGGCCTATCTGAAACACACTGAAGCTGATGGTGCCGGCCACAAAGATCCAGCAGTCTAATTTGAAATTACATACAAGCATACATTACATACAAAGAGCATAGCGGCAAGTACCAACAGAAGGAAAAGCAGCATTTTGTGGTAAACACACTGTGGGGTAGAAAAGCTTGAATCTATCATCTTCATCTTGCTGTACTTCCAAGCCTCAACTCCAGAACAGTTTAGAAGTTTCCCCTTCTAGAATTCATGGGCTTAAAGCACATGTAGAGGTGACTTTCTAGCATTTAGCTTTCCTGAACTCCATCAGCATGATGGAAAAATACACAAGAACATATTTCATGATATGACACAGTGTTTGTCAACTTTTTAAAATTCTTTGACTCCGATTCCAGCATGTTCCTCTACCCTTGTTACTAATTTGTTGCAAAACTGAAGTGCATAAGCTCATGTATGCTGTTCCAACGTTCACAGGAACAAGGAAAGAGTATTTATTTTTTAAGGTATCTAGGCTCAGAAATTAAAGTAGTTGAATCAGAGGAAGAAAAACATCTTTTGATATCAATAGCCAACCATGGCTAACGCTCCCTCACCAAGAGGATCCACTCATGGGCCAAATGCATATTTACCAGGAGGAAGAGGAAGTAACGTAGGAAATATAGCCAGCCTGCTAGCATAGCGCTCCAATTATATGATAGGACTATCGCCACTTGCCTCTGCGCATCCACACTCAGATTGGAGCTCTCACAAGAAGCTCAATATCACTTGCCCAGATGAACTAGGGAATATAAGTCGCAACAAGAAAAAAAAAAATAAAGAGTTGCTACTAAATTGCAGACAGCTACAAAGTACAAATCCCAGAACCTGATGATGACTGAATCTTCTGAGTTTAAAAAACATTCCATTTCTGTCATTTTTGCTAAGTGCACATTATAAAAAGTGCCCTTATTTGAAGGAAGGCTTCCAGCTATTTCTTTAATAGCCAAGGGAGCAAGGAAAGCATTATCTGCATCTTGGAAAGGGATGGGAACAGCTCCAAGAGGATTGTTTTTCCAGAGGCAATGCTCTTACACAGCAAGTCCTCTTGGAAACTGTGGATTTCCCAGGGAATGCTCCCAGGAGGCAGAACTGTGGCACCGCGATGGAGCTGCTCAGCTCCCTGTGGCCTGCTATCCATGGCTGAGGTGCCAGTAAGGCTGGGGAATCAGCAGCAATCCATTTCCCTCCGCGTTGCCTCAATGCTACTGGCCCTCAGTAATGAAAAGACACTTTCAGTTTGTTTTCCAATTCATAGCTTGGTGAGCTAAACAGCTTGGTGAGATAAACTGCAGATAGTGAGATTCTATCCTCCCATCTGCTGGCTCACAAATGGAGAAGAAAAGCAGTAGAAGTCAAAATCAAACTAGTAAATAGCATCCAATGATGTATGGCTACACGATGGGCACTCACAGCACACACCAGTATAATTCTAGTTACGCTTGTGTAGTGGGGTGTATGTAATGGAGATTGCACCAAAGGTAACTGATAAAGTTCCGTGGCTGGTGCACAAGTTAGCTAAAGATACATCAATATTTGAGTCCTTACTGAGCAGCATGTTAAAATCTTCCACACAAAGATGTATCATTTCATTAAGAACCCCCTTTGCCCTGTGAAATCAGTGCCAGGGTCTCAGACAAGCACATGGCTTTTGGTCATAAGGTCGTGATTTCAAAGTCCAACTTCTTTTCTCCATTGTACCAGATCAGTCTGATGGATTTAGCAGGATTCATGGGATTTTTATTTTTCTTGAGAGTATACTGTATTTATAGGCAAGAAATACTGCTTTTTTTTTTTTTTTGTTTTGAAGACACTTCTATAAAATAGCTCCACCTTTTAGGGGTCTACACTAAATTTTTTAATACTGTAGAGAATCCTTGATTTGCAAAGGACTACTCAAGAGTAGAATATCCCACCCTTATAACAATCTCTACCCTTCAACTTTTGTAAACTTCTCTTCACAAAGTTCAAAACTTTCTCTGTTTTAGAGGCAAACCACTCAAAGCTTTACATTAATTTAATTTCTTTTTCTTTCATTCTGCAGGGTGTGTCACAGTCCGACCCAGAGGGGCGAGCACCCCAACAGAAGGGCATGATAAAGATACTGGATAGGGGACCGTAAACTAACAGGTTTGGGGTGGCAGTATAGGTGTTTGTGTAGCGATGAATGGATTCACAATATCAATAAACAGATACCCCTTTAATAACCATTAACAATTAACAATAACAATTATAACAGATAACCTTGGAAACATCGAGATATATATGTACAGTATTTACAACACAAGTGGACAGATAAAAAAAATAAAGATGTGCACACACAGGGGGTAGTAGGTTTATCTGGAGAAAACAGGATACAAAGACGGAAACAATAATGATAAAACATGCCTGAAAGGCCACGTTGGGTATCGCACCTCTCCCCGGTACTGTGACTGTTTTATCAGGCCCCACCGGCAGGTGTGCCCTCTCCCCAGTATTAGGACTGTATTAGTGCTTACGTGTCCGCTGGACCCTGATGTGGCGTCTCCTCTGGCGGCTTCTGGCCCGGTGTCCCGAGTCAGGGTCGGGGGGCCTTGTAGCCTTTAACGAGGCCGCTAAGCTGTTGCTATAGTGATTTCTCAGCTCTGGTAGTGATTTCCGCCAGCTCTTCACGCCTTCTTCGTTCTTCCACTCCGCCGCCATCGCCACACACCCACACATGCGCGAGGCTGCAGCCAGCCAAATGGTGACCGTGGCCATATCTCTCAGCGCGTGGTGCAGGCTGACTGCTGAGCTTCTGATCCTTCATTGGAAGGTGGAGCTGCCTGGGGACTAAAGGTGTGAGGTCCCCCATCGGGGTAGAATGCCACCAGCTGCACTTGGGCCAAGCAGACTAAAGCTGTTGTCCTGGGGGTCATGCAGACTTCAGCCTGACTGACCCGCCACAGCTACTAGAGCTTTCTACGGGCTGTGGGGCTACAGGGCCTATTTTGGGGTAGGGGTTATGAAGCAAGGGAAACAGCAAAGATCCTCCACACAACAGGTCAGTTTCTGGCAGGAGTTTCAGTTCACAGCTATTAAACATTCACACAGAGTTTGGTTTCTTGCTTGCTTGTTTTAAAACTAGAAACAACGTTCAGTCCCATATTCAGAATGTGTATGTCATGTTTCAGCCTGGAGCATATTTTTATGGTTAAGTTATAAGCCCTTAAATTAAGAATTTATCATAAAAAATGCATGACAACTCCCTGGCAATAACACTGCAAACAACATCACTGCAATGATAAAAATGATTAAATGATATCATTCTGTTCCAGACATTGCCAACAGATTTTGTGTTAACTGCTTGCAATTAAAGGCCTAGCTTTTTTAATAACAATATATGAATATGAATTCTGTCATTACTTTTGTAGCTTCCAAAATAATATTAAAATAAATATCTTAAATTAGTTCAGGGGAGAAAAAGTAACACAAATATGGAAATAGACTGTATCAGAATTATAAAAATCCTAGGCAATAGAAAGCTCAGTCTTAATAGAAATCTGAACATTCTTATTACATGTTACCCAGAGCAGGAGGCATGAGAAGCTTTGTATGCTACTAACCTGATTTAATATGTCTGCCTTGGAGGGCTGAGCATTTTGAACGTTATGCCGCCTAACGCCTAGGAGAATCCTAATAAACTGGCGGACCAAGATTAAAATAAAGAAACAAACAAACCAACCAACCTCTAGCATGACAAAGAGCAGCAAGATTTCAACCTACTGAGAGCAGGCTGTGCTTCTCTTCCAGTCTCTTCCTTGCTCATCACAAATAAGTTTGCTAATTGCTAAATATAAAAAAAAAAGACACTAATTAGAACAGTAGCTTCAACATCTGCACGTACTCAAAGTTAAAACTTAATTAGTAGTTAAAACTACGCTGTTTTATTGATGTGTACTTAGCAATTTTAGCCCTTTAAACATTAAATGGAGGTTTACTTAGGAAGGGACATTACAATGAAACATTTAGACACGCTGCTAATTTTTCCCTCTAGTTAACGACATCAGCCTTTCTATTGACATAGTCGCTAGCAAAGAACGAACAAAATGAGAAACCTGCCAAACACCAGCAAATATTTCCACCTTCTTTCTAGAATACATGATTGCCTCAGAATTGCGACTACTCTTATTTCAGTTTTATTCTTTTCATTCGTCAGCAAGGGAATTCATATACTCCAGCCCCCTAACAATGATACTCAGCTAATAAACTCTTATAGCCTTTTTCTATCTATCAAAACCACTGCATAAATCCCTGGCTAGGAATTCTTGCCACTCAGACACACGTACGACTGACCTCCCTTGAGAGCAGTGAGCAGAACCCAGTGCCAATCAGCAATTAGAAGATAATGGTTCTAAAAAGCCTGAACCTGGGAGTTATTCAATTGCTCTGCCAATGATTGCAGGACTCTTTTATATGCCTGGTAATTAAGTAATTTAACAAATTAGTTTATTGCTCAGTACAAAAGATTTCCATTTCTCTAGTCAGATTTGACATCAACACAATTCAGTCTCTTATCAGAAGATGCCAATTGTTAGTCCTCATTTTCAAAGGATAAAGAAATCCATGAAAATATTGCTTCATAGCTCAAGGCTAGTTTGAAAGCTGTCACAATTTGAGCATTACCCTCCAATGCAAACATACATACCTGATTCACCATTCCCTTAAATAAAGGGAGATCTTAGTTCACAGGACCAGGCAACAGCAAAGCTATAATTAAAGCAGGTTATGGACACAGGGATGGCCCTCACTCAGCCAGTAAAGCATGAACCTGCTTTTAACCTGATGATGAATTTCATCAACCCCCCAGCTGGGACTGCATGGCACATCCAAGAGTGCCTACAGAAGCTAGATTGCTATTACAGAGAAGCAGTTTTAAGTACTGAAGGCAATGAACGTTACCGCTTTCGTTCACAGTCCTATATGTAGCCAAGAGATTAGTGTTCAAACATAGTCTTAAAACCTGTGTTTTCTAGTTGATACAAGTATTAAGGACTCATCTACATGACAAATATATGTTGTGTTTAAACAGCAGCAGGAGGGGTTATGTTAGTGGAAGTGATGACTGCAGTATTACCGTCATAGTAGCCAAGGGGAAATTGTGTTCAACTTCATGGATTAAATCCTGGTGGAAAACAACATTTTACTTCTGTGCTCTAAGTATTTTCTTCTAGTGTAAGGAGGCCTGTCAGTTGTTCTTTACAGCAATTGAAGGAAGGAATCAGACAGATTTGCTGTGCTAAACAGTTCATTCAGGGAACTAAGAGTTTGCATTACAGATGTAAAATCTCCTTCACTGAAGATTTTTAAGAGCAAAAGAGGATAAACAGCTGTTGGGAACAGGCCAGGTATTTTCATTCCTGCCTCAGTGCAGGTTTACTGACCAGCTGTTTTTAAGATGTCTCTACCACAAACTGTCTTCAGAATTTTAGTATTTCCGATGATGGTCCTGTGTCCTCCTTGTTCACACCGATCAGTCGTTCACACCAGCTAAAATATGAAACACAACAAAAAGATCCTGTGAGTATACACTGTTACAGAGCAGGAGAAAGAGTCAGAAGAATACTGCTGGGACTGAGAAGGCTGATCAGCCTTCAGGGGTGGCAAGGAAGGTGTATTTATTGGGAAAGAAACAATGGTAGAACCTCCGTAAGATTCTCTGAAGACTAAGTCATGATTTCCTGATTTTGACAGAAGAGAAATTCCTTTACATTTCTGACGGAGGAGGAAAAAAGGATTTTAGAAGAATGGGGAGTTTGTTAAAGCTAAAAGAAAAGTTATTAAAAGAAAAGTCAAAATGCAGAACATATTACTAATAAAAAGCTGGTTGAAAAGTTGTATTGTAGGATAGCACAAAGAAAATCATGGTATCAATGCCTAATATGTCATGCAAGTATTTTTAATGAACTTTTTTTTAGTCCATAGCTCAAATCCTGACATTTATTATTTCAATGATTTCAGATGCTCTTTCCAGGATTTCTGTGAAAAAAGGTAGCCATTTTCAAACCCTGAGACAAATTGGCTCCCGTATGTAAGTTTAAATTATCCATCACCCTGCAGGAGGATTCAAGCAAAACCGAAGGCCATCTTGATGAATAATCAAGGTAAATTTGTCACATTTTTTTTTTTTTTACCATGCTGCATACTTTCAGAGTTTCATAAAAAGATCCACATAATTAGTTTAGCTTACCAGGAAAAAAAGTTGAATGACAAGGTCAGGCTCTTGCCCTTTCAGTAAATTAGAGAAGATTGCCATAAATTGCATAATATAATGAAACACCAATTTGCATATTTGCTGCTATATTAAAAGGGATCAGTTTTAGCTCGCAAAGCAGAACAAATAAAAACATGCATTTTAATAACTCAAATTACTCCCAGGAAGTGACCCTCAGCAGAAAGCCTGATTATCACTACTTAATTAGAAGCCTTGGAAATCTAAATCCTCCTTTAAATCCTATTCTGTGTACAGTGAAAGATGAAGCCATGAGTTTTGTCTTAGATTCAATATTTACTCTTTACTAATATGTTTGCAGGGGAGACTTTCCAAGCATTATGAAGACATGCAAAAAAATTAATATTCAAAGAAAGAGTGCATAAAACCTGTGTTGGCTTGCAGGTGCAAAGCAATTAACAAGCTGGCATTTGCAGTGCTTTTAATTAATTAATTAAAAATTCAAAGCTGACTTTCATTTCTTTAAATGTTTGAACATTTTATCCATCAATAATGAACAACTACGTACTGCTGTGCTACAGCAGCTGGTAAATGAAAAACTTAGTCCAACACTAAAAAAGTGCATAGGAATTTCATATTTTGCTTTCTCCTTGCAATTTAAAAATAAAATATAGTTTGAAACTCTGTATGACGTGGCAGTGAATATTGTGTATCTGCTTAGTGGTAAAAAATAAACTGCAATCTACATCACAATTCAACCCAGAAAAGGAATTAAAATCAAAAGTTTCAGTATAAAATGTATTTTTTTTCCTAAAAAAGAAGTTCTGTTTGCTTGGGAAGTCAAGGAATTTTTTTTATATGAATACAACGTTCTGCCTTGATTCTTAAAGGTTAAAATTATACTACAAAATGAGATTTTGAGTCATTTGTAAATGGATGCAAATAATAAGTAGAGAAAGATGATGTGATTAAATTTACAGGCTGATATCACTTGCATGATAAATGTATTGTTCTCAGCAGAAAGATTTTGGTCAGTATGTATTTAAAAGACACCATCGTTAATATACTTAAATTAAAACATAAATACTACATTGCTACCTCACTAGGCATTCACTCAGCTGGAACTAACTGTATTTGCTTAATCTACAATTTTAGATGTATTAGCAAAAATAAATGTTGGTGAATGTAAGAGCCTGATTACATATCTTGGGTAAATTGGTGATAATGAGTCAAGAGACTTTGTGTTCATTCACATATATTAGAATAAGAATCATTATGAAATTAAAGCTAAGATTAATCCTGCTAATGACACCATGGAGCATCTGGGAATAAGATAACCCAGATGTCAAATTCGCTGTGATACTGTGCTGCTATTTGATAGAGTAACCCCTTGAAGTGTTCTTCTAAGGCAGCTAGCTGGTACCCCACAGTCCCAGCACTTGAAATGCAAATGAGTGACAAGATAGACTAATAATGAGAGCAGATTCTAGCAGTAAGGAAAATGAATAAATTAAAAAAAAATCTGAACCACTGATAAGAACAAGCAGCAGGCAACCCAATGTCCTCAATTAGGGTGGATGACATCTGCAGTGTACTTCTTTCTAATAAAGCCCTCACTCTGTATTCCAAAGCACACGATTCTAACACTGTTAACATTTTAATGTCTTGGGCGTGCATGGTAACATTAATTACAAGATGATTTGAATGACTTCTGAATCTCTTTTATGTCTTCCACTGAGTAAAAATCTGAGTTGCAGCTTTGATATCATAAATAAAACGTAGAGACCTGCCAAGCATTAAAGCTCTCCTGAAGTAACTCAGATCTGCTAAGTTACATTAAACCTTTATAGCTAAGTAAAGAGCGTTCTCTATGAATTTAAAGAGGGTCAGTGTCTATACATTTTAATGGCAATGCTTTCCAGCTTTCCAGCATTTTTCTTTAGACTACAGATGTTGTTTTTAATTACTAATGAGTATAATCTAATGTTTTGTTGAGCTCAATTTACCTTCTCCTTAGCATTCGCTCAGGAACTTATACCAAGATTTACTGACTTGCTTCCTTTCTTGTTCCCTCAACCCTGGGTCTTGTCTTCCTGCTGACTGCTTTGTTCCTTGTCTAGAAAGAACAATTGCCAATGAAAACACTCTGAAAACAAGACCAAGACTATCTCTCTCAACTGAAAAAAGCAGTGTAATTGTAGCACAAGGCTCAATGTAGACTTGAGCAAACCAAGAGCAATTTAGGGTCCCCACGGGCTTTTCTCGTTCACACTGAAATGCAGTGGTACCTCATCTTCATCACAATTGTTAGCCATGATAACTCCCCACTGCCTTGCCATCATTCCTGCATCAATTGTGTAGACATCCTCAGCACAGAGGGGCGGGGGGAAAAAAAAAAAAAACACACAAACTGCCTACTTTTGTGGAGGGAAGTCACACAACAGCCCTGATTCTGCTGGTTCTGTACTGCCCCGCATCTTCTTTAGGTCATTACAGCAAAACTGAGGAGAAACCTTTCCACACATTTTGGTGTCCCATTTCACCTTAGTCTAAATGAAAGGAGCAAAGGCATGAAGGATTAAGCTTATATTTTCTCAAGTGAGTGTCTGAAGCAGACAATAGGCTTTCACTACTGTTTGGAACAGAGCAAGAATCTATTCTGTCTTATTTTATTAGCTTGGCACTACCAGTAACATTAGCAAACAGATTCCTGTTCGTGGAACTCTCCCTGGAGATGGCTGAACCAAGATGCCAAACTTTTCTTCTCGTAAGACTTCACTCCCCTACAGGTCGTCATACACAATTCATTAAGAGCTTTGTGAAAAACATCACTGTAGGAAGGCTCTTGCACATTTGAAAACTGCCATTTCTTTGAGGCAAATTAACAAACACAAATGCTTTGATTTTTTCTTTGACATTTGGACACCAGTTGACCAGTGTCTCTGTGCTAAGGGTGCAAGACAATTGACTAATCTCAATGCACCATTTACAACAACAAACTAATAATATGTCAATCTCCAGTTTAAGATTTGTGGCAATGAGCCACAGTAAGAAGCTGCTCAAGCCACGCAATCTCATCAAGGAACTCCTCCTTCAGAATCTTTTATTTGTGCCTATTTCTGATGATATTTCTGGAACACCACCACCAGCCTGTCTTCTGCTTTTTTGGGTTTCATAATACATGTTTCTTCTCTGTCTCTTTCACATATACACATAACCACACACACACCTTTTTCTTGTTTTTATCCCAAGTATATTGAAGAGACACTTACTGGACCAATTAACATTTTGTATCAGTCAAAGACAAGATAATTGAAGAGAAATTAAGAGGAAAGCCAACTGGCCTTAGAATCTATGCCTCTAACTATATTTTTAGGTGCATTTTAGAGGGTAATTTATACAAACTCTGATTTAATGCGGATGTTCTTTCCTTTTTCAGCCTTCACAGCCTCAAGAATTAATGAAGCACTGAGAAAATTTCAGAGAATATCTTGATGTTAATAATTTTAAACCCTTCCTCTGAGGAGCAGCGGCAATTATTTCCATCCTTACTTAGTCACAGTAGATCTTATCTTCCACGTAGAGTCAGATGCTGGCACAGTTATGCTTGTTCCCTGTGCCAGAAACGGGGGTGATACATGATTCAAAATCTGAAACGTTTTTGTCGATATAGTCAAAAAAGCGTATCCCTCTAGGTACTTCAGCCCTTGATTTTCTCAGACAGGAAAGTAATTCACATAAATAAGGTTACATAAAAGGCACAACGCTCTTTCCCCTGAACAATGATATGATGACACTCAAGTCTTCAGTTTCCCATTGAGATCCATAACACCTGAATTGCAGATAGTGCGACAATTTCAGGAGGCGGAATACAAATGGGCTGTGACTACAATTATAAGCTGATGCATGGGGATGGTCAGTAAAACAGCCAATTGTCAGCTATATACTTTTTTTAAAAATTAATTATACAATATGAGGCCATAAAGACTAGGTTGTCACACTTGAGAGTTGGGGCTAGCAGACTCCTTGTTCTGGACAACAACTTGATGTTGCAGGGACTTGGTCACAGCTTGGACTCCCACAGCCATGGCCACAGTCAGAACAACACTTCTGGCTCCATTTGTTCCAGATTAGATCCTTGTACCTGCTGGGTAAAGGTTGTTCAGCAATTACAGTTATGATCACATCCTTTTAAGAGTTAGATTAGGTACTATCTCTGTAGGTCAAGTCAGAATGAAGAACCTGCCCAATAACCTGCCACACAGAGAATGCTAGATACAGCTGCATTCCAGAGAAGGAAGAATTGTATAGTTTAGCCAGCTGACTGCTTAACCAAGCTGGTGGACTATCATCCGTGATTAAGAGCACCATATTTCAGAGTACCACACTTTATATCAACACTTGGCACGTGAGGAATAGCAAAAGGAGCTGGAGTTAAAAAACCCATCTTAAATCAAAATTGTATAGAGGCACAAATATTTACTTTAGCTTATGTAAGACCATCAATTAAATCAACACTGTACAAAGAGCCAAAAGCTGAAGTGACTACTGAAAGCATCCATCAGCGCTGTCCTAGTTGTTTATTTCATATTGCTGGGGTTCTGCCTCCCCATGCTGAACTGCATTTAAGGCACTGTTTTTTCAACCATCGGTCTGTTACCCCCACCTCTAAGACTGCTGTAGAAAGTTCCTTCAAGCTCAGGTACTTGGCTTAGCTAGCCTGATTTTAGCCACCTCCAATTCACTACACCAGGGCTGTATTTGTAACAAAAAACCATTATGAATGTGCAAATCAAAAGGATTGAAAACTGATGGTGCAAGAGCAGTTCCTCTACAGAGAGCAGTGGCCAGGAAGAGGCAATTCATGCAATTAAAGCCATGTATAGCGCACAGCTTTACCTTGGATGTGTTTTCTCAGTTCTTGAGGGGCATACCACTACTGTCCCCTTCCAGCTACCATGGAGAGAATGAGTCCATTCACAGTTGTTTAGCAACATGACTGAAATAGGAAGCTCTGACAAGGCTGGGATCATCTTATTGCTGTTAGACTTATTCTTCTCCTCTCACCCAGGAGCTATCTTTATCAACAAAACTTCTGTGTCACAGGAAGGAAGCACTAAAGACAGATACTTCTATCCACATTTTTGAGGATGAATGCTACATCCTATAATTATTTTTATACTATTTATATTCAACTGTTTACACAGACCTTTTCACAAAGGATCCTATCTGATTTTGCTGGTGCTTATGTTGGAAATTTCCAGGTTTCACTCCAGGTCTAGTCACATCCCAAACAACCTTTGCAATCAGCTTTTTAGCCTTTGTAAACAACCAGTTAGCCATTGCCACTCTACTATTATTCTTCAGTAGGGACAATTTGGATAAAAAGAAGTGCCAGAACACTTACAACTGCAAAAAAAGTAGCAGCTTAGCACAGAGATGGACTGGCATTCCAGGCTGCTCAGCTCAAAAATTAGTGTTGCTATTAATTAAGCACTGATGGTACCTTCACTGCTCTACATGATGAACTATGAGGAGTCTCACCACTAAAGAGTTCATAAATCTAAGCCATATATGTGTGTGTATGCATGCACGTGTATATAGATACACACACACGTAATTGTTCAGAGTCAGTTTTTATTCCTTCTCAAACTAAGTTCAGACATATTTCCCATATTAATGCTATTCCAGTCACTGAACCCTCAATCTCCTGTGTCTTCAAGACACTGCTTACACTAAACTGCAGTTTGTTTTCAGCTCTGCTTTTTAACTTATGTGATTGCTCCCCTCTCAGTTCTTCTAGATCAGCTATGCAGTGCAAGGGGTTGTAGAGCTGGAATAATTCACTCACAGCCTCACCCACTCAAAGTATTGAAGCTTGCTCAAGTATCCCAAAAGCTAGGTTCAAAGAGTTCAGCATCCTTACACCTACAGAGTAAATCTGTACAATCAGTCTTAGCTATTGCAATGTATGTGCAACTAGAAGCATGTATTATTAGGAAAAAAATCTCTTTGATTTCAGTTCATGAAACGAAACCACAGGCTGTAAATCACCCTCTTCTGCTGTCCTTGTTATGCATGCAATGTCTTTGTGGATGGTCTTTGCTAAGAGACAGCAACTGATCTTGCCTCAGCCTATATTGCTTGTCCTATAAACCAGCATGCCAACATATTAATGACCGTTTCAGGTGACTTTTGAGCAGGAGTGACCAATGTCTAAGTGCCTTCCCATTTCCTACAGAAATGATCTCTTCCTAAGAGCAGCTTTGCACCATCCTTTGCCTTGCCACTTCTCTCTGAATTAGAAGCCCTTCATTGCCCACTTCTGCAGTCACCAGGCAGTGAGCTGGAAGCCTGCAGGTCCCTGACCTCTCTCGCATGCCATCTCTTGGAGAAGGCTTGCTAAAGTGCCTTCATATAGCACTGCAAACCTGAACTGGTTTCACCTAAATCCAAACTAAATCCAGAATCTGAGCACAGCTTTAAAAAACAAACAAACAAACAAAAAAAAAACCACACACACACAAAAAAACAAACCACACACCATCAACTAACTGGCCTGTATCACTCATCCGAAAATTCTCACAGATTTGTTTGCTTCATTTCATCCATTAAGAGATAGCAAGACACACCCCCTTGCAAAACATATATGAAATGATCCCAGTATTAGTGCCAATTCAAGTATACAGCCATTGAAGGGCTTTTATTTACAATAACAGCTTCATTGTAGGAGAAAATTGGATAAAATTAATATGCATAAAATGTGGCTTTTTTAATGTCTAGAAAGCTCATAATGTAAGCACAGGGCCAAACCACACAGAGACAGAGCAGGAAAAACTGTAGGTTTAATAAAAATATCCCCTTTAAAAAGGTAACTATATAGCCTACATAGTAACACTTTAACCAGGTAGGCTTTGTAAATCACAAGCCAGGAGGTCTAAAAACAAGTATACAGGGAATTTCCACTACAAATGTATAAGTCACAGTTACAAGGTTTTTGCCTTCCCTTGGCACCTGGGCAAAACTGCTATTAATATTAATAGCAGATAGGCATGCATGCAAAGGAGAAAAACCCCTAATTAGTGTCATGGCACATGCACCATTCCTAACAGGGAAAACATTTTGTATGCCTTAATTGCACAAAATTGGCAACAAGTTACCATATACATCTATATTAAAGGTTATAGAAGTTCATGAATTCTCCTGTGGTAGGGAAAGATGCCCGTACTACAGAGTTTAGGTGACAAAAGTAGTCTGCATGTGTTATCCTTACAACCTCTTCTACCTAGCAAAGGAAGCTCTCCAGCAGCTCACTGACTGCTGCTGCTCAGAGAAGGGAAGCCTAAGCAGTCATCTGATTTCCATTAAAGTAGAGATTTTTTTCAGCATTCTCTACTCAAATAGATCTTCCTGACCAATTTCTGCTGGCATGTGGATATTGCAAAACTGCACCCTAAAAACATCCCGAAGCCTTACGAAAATACCATCGTACTGACCATGTTAAACAGTAGGATCTTCTCTTTCTCATTTACAGGAGGTTTATTCATATAAAGCATTACTACAAATGACAAGAAAGTCAGTTTGGTTGCAAGAAAGACCCTTCAAGGTCCAAGCCATGCCTGCTACGATTTCTACTGAAGACCTCCAAGAATTAAAATTTCTGCAGAAGTATTTCAGAATGTTTTTCACTTTTAAGTTGAATACTTTTTCCTAACTGAAACATTAAAACCAATTTTATCCTAAGAGCAAAAGCAGAGCAGTTAAGTAGAATTATATGAGTAATAATTTTGATGGCGTATTTTTTACAGAGAAAATCCCTACATTCTTATAATAACTACCTTTTCAGACTTTTAAGTGTATATTACTTAAGCAAACATGCTTTTCCTCCTTGAAAATATCAGATCAAGTAATTCCTCAAGTAACACTGTTGACTCCTCACTGATGCAACAGTCCTAGGCTTTTCTCCAGAATTTCAAAAGAAAGTATTGTATTCAATGGAGAAAGGAAATATTGTATGAAATGCTTTCACCTAAATACTTAATCTGAGGTCAACAAAAACAGAAGACCGGCATCAAGATGTTGAACAAGAAACATGACTGGCTCACTTGATATCTAGTTCACTGAAGTGCGGAAGTTTCTTTCAAAAAGCAATGTTCTTTCCTAGACTCTTCTCCCCCACTGCCTTCAAAAGCGGTAGTCCTCATTCTTCTTGAGCCAAAAGTCTGGAAGTTGTCAAACTGAATCTCAGAATGTGAAAGTTCAATCATCTAGTAGCTCAGGTAGTGACAGTGTATCCACTCTACCACTTACAATGAGACAAATCCGCCCATGTCATATTTATGGATAGACTGTTTGGTCCTTAATGCTCAAATTGGACGAGCTTAATGTTTCCCTGACTGGTCTACTGTCATGTCCATCTGTTACGGTGGCATAGTGCCCATTCACAAGGTGGACTGCCAGTTTTAACCAGTGTATGGATACTGACCAAAGGCTGGTTTAGGAGGAAAGCCTATTGGATGTAGCTAATGACACCTTATTTACAAAGATCCTCCCGGTGTCAAGCAGTGCCAAATTAAGCACACTTGCTACGTTACAAGGATCACATCTGTTAACAAATATTGGCACTTTGTCACTGGCATCTGCCTCTTTTGTTAATCTGCTTCAGTACTGAAAAGCCTGCCTGAGTAGAAGAGGTGTACAAGCTTCATTGTATCAGCATAATCACAGATTTACTTAATAGTAAGAGGCCAAAGTCTGCTACCATAACCTCTGTGCACATCCCTCTACCCAGTGGGTCTGTGATACTCTGGAAAAAAACTGCAAAACAATTGCAGAATTATAATACCTACTCAAATAAATTTTTTCATGTGTGAGAGTTTATTCCACCTATTGTCATCAGTCACCAACAAGAAGGATACGCAAAATAACTCTACAGAATGCGGAGAGGCAACTAATAAAGTGGAAGAGATGACTGTTGTATATTCTTGGCACAGCTGAATTTTTAATCTAAGCAAAAGACTGAATAAATACCTCAGCCCAAAGGAAAAAAACAAAAATAGGAAGTGCCTAATATGATCTTCTTCAGGGCTCCTCTGCTCTTATACGGTCTTTTAAACTGAAGAGTGTAGATGTTTTGAGGCATGGACAGCATAGGCCAGTACAGAAAGGCCTCAGCTCCTGAGGCCGCAACAGAATTTCCATTTTAATTCCATGTTAATTTAATAATTAAATCATTAATTTAATTAATAATTGTTTCCAGGCTCCAACATGATTAAAACAAAGTGGAACATGTTCTCCATTTATAACTACCGTTGTAATGCCAGAGTCCAGGCTCACAATCCTGAGTGGCTCGCTGTGAGTCATGTAAGAGATAGTAAGTCCAGAAGCTGCCAGTCCTTGTCAACATAGTCTCAGCAGTGCACTGCATGTGGCTGGAGAGGAGGGAGGCGGGCTCCCCCTCCAAGAGGGTAGGAGTATGAGCAACAGGGCTCCTCCCTTTTGGGAACTGCTGCCACACCTCTGGTTCCCTGACTGGAAGGCAACTAGCATCTGCACTCCTGGTTAGGCCCTCCTTTTACCCTTGGGCCAGGAGAGAACCAGAAGGCAGATGGGTGAGGCTGAGGATGGGGAACCACAGGCCTCCTGCCTTCTAGGGTATACAGGCTCCCAATCACTGCATTCCAGGCTGGTTCAAGGGTGTCATGGCATATACAGTGGAAGCAGAAGACAAGTATTAACCCTCTTTCAGGTATCTCACCATAATGAAGAAACTGGGACTCTCTTCTCTTTGCTTTATGCATGAGATGTAACTGCCTGGCTGACCACACTACTGCACAGTGCATCACTGTGGGCAGTTTAGGATAGGATGGGCTCTTGGGCTGAATTATTTGGAAACAAGCAGCCTTCTCTGGAAGTAGCTAAAAGACTAGCTGAGTTTTCTTGAAGGGGTACGGAGGATTGCAGGAGTTTCCTTTGTGTTGGCGCTAGAAAGGAGAAACTGCATGTCCATCCTTCTAGGGCCTCAGAGGTCTGAGAATAGCATGGTGCTATTGGGCATGAAATAAATCTGTTGGATGAAGACTGTGCAACCATTGAGCTGACTTTTTTTTTTTTTTTTTTTTTTAGGTCCCATAAAAGCCAAACCTTCCTCAGAAAGGTAAATGTTGTAAAGTACATCTGATCATGCTCTTCAACAGCATCCTAGCATTTCATTTGCTAGTGAACAGTGTTTAACCAGTGAGAGGTATATGCCAAGGGACTGAAGATTTTGCCAGAGGATCCCAGGAAGTAGTAGCTTCCATGACTGCTTCTGATGGTTCCTTCCTCTTCAAGGCACCACGTCTCAAGCAGCAGAAGCAACACTTCACTAAGTAAAAAAATGAAAAAACAACAGAAGAAACAGGCATCTTATATTGTGAATAAATCAGGAGAGTTTCCCCAACATCTCCAAAATAGCTGTCAGCCCACACACCTGCAACGGCTTAAAACAGACAGACACAGATTAAGAGACATATTTATTAGCCAAAAAGCCCACATTCATTGCTCTGTTTTGAGGCCTGAATAAATTCTAGCCTGTGACTATCTACTCCAGCAAATAGTATTTTATATATAAATATAAATATATATGATGATACAAACATCACACTCCAACCTGGAATGGATTTATTTTGCTTAAATAGTCTTGAAGAACCAAATGGCATTTGTGATAATGTCATCAAGAGAAAAATGGTTGACTGCCTCCTGGATTTACCTGGCATGTGAAAAAATCAAATTCTACAGATAACAATAATGATATTCCATTTATATGAGTCCCATCATCCAAATCAACCCTTGTGTTTTGCTAATGACACAGGAATACCTTCAACCATTAAGCTACAGCCAGTAGTAGAATCTAACAATTTAAAACAGGGAATGAAAAGAATTTCAGTCACTTGGCAAACAGAGTCTAAGGGAGGCACAATGCGATTAACTACAGCTAAACTTCTGAGTTGGGTGTGTCCTTGGCAAGTGTGTTGCAGCCTGCGTATTCATATTCTCAGCGTCCAGCTTTCATCTTGCCCGCACAGCTAGCAATCACAGCAAAGATGTCATTTGCAAAGAATTCACCTAAGACAATACTGCTTAACCAGGTAAGAAAGTGAAGTCTTAAACTACCAGAACATTTCCTAGCACATATAACGGTTCCAGTCCAAACACTAATTGCATTTGTTTCTTGCTGACCCAAGACATACACTGGAATCACTGCTAAAAGTGACATATGCAGCTGCAGAGCCCAGATAATTTATATGTGCCTAAAATTAATTGGTGTTAAGTGTCTCATCGCTCAAATGCTTTCCCTAGATAAAGGGGAGGATGTGCACCTCCAAAAGGCAATTCAAGTTTTAAGTCAGTTACACAGCACTTTCTAACAATCTCTCCCTCCCCCACAACTGGAGAGAAAGCCGAGGGTGACTTAGTCTCCTCGGATAGATCCCTAATGCTTGGTGGCAGGAGTCACTTTTCATTTGATGCACCTACTTCAGAGAAGCAAAATGGTTTTTCTTGGCTAGCAAAGAATCAGAAAATACCTGCTTACCTAACCCTGAATGCCAAATTGCGCTTTATTTCAAGGGTTCCTTTCCAGTCCGCCAGCCCAGGTAGGCTGTCTCCTGGGCATTTGCATTCCTGGCTCTGAGGAGGCTGAGCGGAGCTCTTAACAGGCTATCCAGGATGGCTGGAAACCCTGGCAAAGCAAGGCATCATGCTCCAAACAAGTTACCATCTAGGAACCAACACCAGCACAAGGAGGAGGTTGTCCAGTTTGAAGACTGGACTCCACAGGTACCTGACTATACAGGCCTATTGATGCTCTGCAGCAATCAAGATTTTTGCTGAATAAAGTAATAATGCTGACTGAAAAGCAGTGGTAATAGAAAAAAAAAATTAAAAAGGCTAATAGACAAGTGAACCTATTCACATTTTATTCTTTTACGATAATAAAATAACTTTAAATATTAATTTATGCACATTTAAAAGGCTAAGGCTAGGAGATGGAGGCTGTAGGGTAAGCATGATGTCCACAAACCTGGAATAACATCCATCTAAACATAATTCATATTTATTAGTGCAACAAATCCTTAACATTCCCTCAAAAAGGCTTATCAAACCAAACTGTGTCCCAGCCCAAATGGAATTAGAAGCGTTATGTCAGAGAAGGCTGCTCTGCTCAAAGTGTCCTTAAAGTGATCTGCATGCATTTTCTTCAGGTCTGCGGAAAAAGCCTCTTTTTATACATTTTATCAAATGCTGCCCTCTAGTGAGGAGATGAGGCTTTCAGATGAACATGCACAGACTAGAACAGCCGTACAGTCTAGACGAAAGACTTAACCAAAATAACCAAGCAACTTACCAAATGGAGAAAACAGAGTCAAATGAGATGTCTGGGTTACTAATAGCAATTCTTAACATTATTCTTACATTCTTATATTATTGCTGGTGATGTTTTCCTCAACTATTTTGTAAAAGGCTGAATTCGGTGCATTTAGCTCATTATACTATCTTCTGAACCCTCTACATCACTAGCATCTTGTCACACCTGTAAATCTCCATCAGGCACTTACATTTCGTATGCTGAAGTTTTACTGATGTGTTTAACTATTCTTGACACTCTTCATCATCATATAGGTGGGAGGTTTCAAAGTTAGTCCTGAACACTAAATTAGTCTACAAGATACCACAGCTCAATAGCACCCCATACTTACCAAAATTGGGTAGGGGAAGAAAAGAACGGTGAAATGTCTGCCACCATGCTTGGTTCATGCTATTCTTTCCCCTTTTCTCATGACAGAGATACCACCAATGCTTTGTTTTCTTACCTAAAATTTAAGCTCCTGCTTCTTGACCAATGATGAAAAAGAACTGCCAAATACAGTCTCAGAAAAAGCAAGGAAGTTTTCATAAACCTCAGGTATAACCAAAAAGACCAACACAAGCTAAGCCTCTCCAGCTTACACCGTAGCATGATATTAATAGATTCCAAACGCTTAACATTTACACAGAGTCTATATTTTAATAGTATCGGTTTTATTTTCCAATCAAGTAGCAATTTGGCCTATCAAAGTAGAAATAGTTGCTTCATAGTTTATGGGTGGCATTTAAGTAGAGGGGCTTGTTTTTCACAGGATAATTTTCCTGTAAGTGCACACTGATAATATGCTCTAAAGCATAGCCTTCCTCCTTTTGTAATTCTGAATGTATTGTATATGCTAAACAAGTTCTTTCAGCAATAAAAGAATAATCCACTGCTTATCACCTCAGTTTGAAAGCATATGTACAACAGGGACACAACGAAAAATTTCTTTAGAACTGTGCTCTGCATTATTTCCTTGAAAAACAGAACACTTGCATTTGAATAAAGGTATATGAACTAAAACAATACATAATATTAAAAATGGACTTTTACAGTCAACAGCTACCAAGTATGTGTTTCACCCATTACAACAGGCAGGCAGGCAGTCATGTGAATTAGTTTCATTGAAGCCTGGTCCTTCAATCCATGCTTAGTAACATACTGAATTGTAAGATGGTATCAGCATTCTATGCAAGGGGAGTAGCCATATTTTGGCAGCTACTAGAAACGTTTTGATTCTTATACCATCAGCTACCAACACACCCAAAGATTTTCACTTCAAAGCAAAACACCACCAAAGAACAACAAGACTTCAGAAGAGCTATCAATTCTCAGGACATCCAGTTCTGGGTGGCTGCCCTCATGCAGCCTTGAAAGGTCTGACTTTTGAAAGTGTTTAGCACTCACCTCTTAAAAACAATCTCCTTTCCGGTTTCTCAAATGAAACACTACGCAACAGAGATGCATGGTGTCAGGACACACTTTTTTAAACTGTTGGTCCTACTCCTTTTGAATTGATATATATATAATCTACATCTGAAAAAGCCAGAAGTGGTGCAAAAAATTTGGGGGAAAAAGGAGAAGAAAATATTAAGAAAATGGAAAATGTAAGATTTAGCTCAGAGTATTTTCTGTAGGAAAACATATCCCTACTACATAAAATTATCTTGTAGATATATCAAAATCAGGGCTTTGTATCATTCAAATAGCTTTTGAAGGCGTTAGTCAGAAATGCTGCACTGCATGAGAGAGGATATTTCAGTGACTGTTCATGCATAACCTGCATAGACAACTCAGTTTGAAGACATTTGACATAACTCTGTTGAGGGAATTTTCAGTGGAGTATGCAGAGACACAGCTGCATGACTCGAAGTCAGAATGAGATACAGACAAAAATACTACCCTAAATCAGGAAATCTGTATGATATGTTCCAAGTTTCTGTAAGACTGCAAAGTAAAGTGCAGGAATCATTTTCATTTTTTACAAAAGGTTGCATTTGTCTTCATTTTATCTTACCTTCTATGCTATGAGGCTATTTTCAGTAATATTCCATCCCCAAAACAATAGCTTGCTCACTTTCCAGTGAACACGTGTACGACTGGGATTCAAGGAACAAAGTTGGCTGGTTGGATCATTAACTCTCCTTGGTAAAGACCTAGTATTTGCAGGGAGCGTGAGGAAAACATCAGTCCATTGCTCCCCAAATGCTCACTGAAAGGAATCCATAGACTGTACGGTAAGCTTGAACAGACTTAATTATGGCATATGAAGATTAATGAACTCCATAATTTAAGTAATGTAGAAAGTACTGGCATCCCGCAGAGTGAAACTGAAGCAAATCTGAATACATAGGGCTTGGCTCTGGCAGAAAGACTCTCAGTACTATAGGACAGGAAACTCAAATCCTGGTGGCATCTTATCCACCTTACCAGCTGGGCACTTGAGCAACACAGCAAGCAAGGGTAGTCCCTGGTGCCAGTTCTAGTGGTTTTATTCCAAACTGCATTAATTATAGAAATATTCTAGACTGTGGTCCTCTGTCAGTATGTAGGGCATTATGGAGACTGAGTCAGTGTAGAAATGAGGCTGTGCTGAAAATGATTCTGCCCAGTTTGTGGAGTTGCTCGTTAAAATCTGCCTCCAGCAAGCTACAACCCCCACCACTGCTCTTTCTGTTACCCTGGCTGTGTGACTTACACTTAACTTCTGCCATTCCCCCTGCCCAGTCAGGCATGGATCTGCCACCGCCCATGAAACTTATTGTCATTAGTTTGACAGCAGGCCTCTGGGCAGAACCATGCACCAAACTCCGATATCCACCCTTCTCCCTAGTCTATGGAGAGCTGCAGCAAGGCCTCTTCATTTCTCTGTTCTTTTCTGCACACTTTCTATTTCCTATCTAACTAGCACAGAAGTTTAAAAAACCACTTTGTGCTGGGTTTCTGTGTTAGTTAGACCTAAAACCCAGACACCTGCTGATTCCATAAGCTTCCTGTCCACAGAAACTTTGCTGGAGTTGGAGAGATTTTTCATTCCGAAATGATGCCAATTGCAACTTACCCCATTGCTCACAGAAACATTAAATAAAGTTCACAGAGAAATATCTTTTAACCCTCCTATTCCACAAATAAGCAGTCAGGTGCTTTGCATGCTTTGAAGGAGCACATTGCAACAAGTTTGGAATACCCAGCTGAACATAAGGAAGCACTTCTTCACTGTGAGGGTGGTTGAGCCCTGGAACAGGTTGCCCAGAGAAGTTGCACAGCCTCCATCTTGGAGATATTCAAAACCTGAATGGACAAGGTCCTGGGCAAGCTGCTCTAGCTGCCCCTGTATGAGCAAATGGGTAGGACTAGATCATCTCCCAAGGTCCCTTCCAATCCCAGCTATTCTGTGATTCCATGAATTCACACCAGCAGCAATAAAGGGCATTCATTTTTCTAAACGCTTCCTTGAGAAGAGTGTCAAATGGAACATTCCTCAATCTTCAGACAGCCCTGCAGCACGGCCCTGCAAAATTACCCTGATGAGATGAAGAGAAGTAAGCCAATTTCTTCTAAGACTTATTCTACACCTGGATTGTGCATCCTGGACCTTTTGAGTTCCGTAACTACTGAAGACTACCTAGCTAATCTGTTTATCCCTGTAAACACTGGAGATAGTTTCCTAATGCACAGGAATCTGAAGACAAAAGGGTAAACCAGGGGACTTCAGGTCAAATTCTATCTTTCAAAAATTTGTGTTAGAGATCTAAAGTACATTAAAAAATTATTTTTTATCATTTCCAGAGCTTAGTTTTTCTGTAAAGAAAAAAAAAATCCATTATGCCACTAGCCAGTCAAGAGACTCAATCACTCCTCTTGAGATAGAGTGCATTTTCAGTAACAGCACATGTAGGCAGGTGCTTTGTACAATTCATCACTGACCCAACACTTCAGCACCTGCTCAGCTGCTGTCTGTTGACTGCTGTTTACAACAGAAGCCCACGATACACCTCACGCAACTGGCAGCACTCTGGCAGGCATCAGACGTACTTGGCAGAGTTCAGAGTAGAGCTCCTCCCATGCTTTTCTTCATCTTTATTTACACATATACATATGACCAACCCTATTTAGAATTTGATTTAGGTTTCACAGACTATATGTATTGGTGTATATGTATATATATATGCATGTGTATGTTTACATATATGTATGTGTATATCCTTTATAAAAGGATATTTAAATACATAGTCATGCAAATATCTGTTCAGAAAAATACTGAAAGACTAAATTTGACATGGTAAAATTGCTACCAAGGAGAGTATCCAACCCTAGATTCCCTTGGATAGAGTAACTATTCTCCCTGATTTCAGTGGGAGAAACTCCACTCTATAAAAAAACCTACTGCCTGTCAATTCTGTTCTCCTGTTAATATTTTGCAGTTAAAAACAAGTAAAAGAATACGAAAAGAACAATTAGATCCTGTTACGGGTGCTTCTCAGCTTTGCTTATCACTTCACTTTTTGTTTTCTGAGACTTACCATAAAAACAAGTTTTCAAAACCAGCAGCTGCGTGTTGACTGTTGTACCACTTTTACCAAAGACAAATACAAATTTGTTTGAAAATTTACTTTAAAAAAAAAAAAAATGCTTCCAGGTTAAGACCCTGTATGCCAAGTTTCAGGCCAGAGTGAATTTTTATGGCCGAGTTATAAACCTTTGAAAATAAGAAACTAATACTGCAAAGACTTAAAATAATAGAAAATGTTTCACATAATATAAATCTATAAGCAGTGTATTATATTTAAGTCTTAATATCTACATGCTTGGATTATCTTATATCTTGACAATCATACTAAGTAATCTTGCCTCCTTTACCCTTCCTTTGATTCAGTGTTTCATTCTTATGCATTAACAATGCTCTGGGCCATAAAATACTGTATTAATATTAGTTTGTCACAGCAGACTAAATTTAGAACAACTCATTAATATGGGAGAGTAAAAGGCATTCTGCCAGGAGTGTGAGTGACTCCATAAGCTCTTAAGGCTATAAGTTATGCAGATATGCCACTTGAACTAGAGTGCTAGCAATTCTTTTTGTTACTAATAAGAGATTCTATTAGTTGAAGCCGATTCTATTTCTAATTAAGAAATGTGGGAAAAGGCAATTTTACCATTGGCTGTATCTCTGATGTGTAACTGGAATAAGCCATATACCATCTTTCTCTGCTTTCTGGTCAGATAGGATTAGTGGCACATGCACAGAATGAATTTTCCCCTGCAGTATACAGGAAAAAAAACAACTCTACACTACAGTATTTTCTTTGCTACAGTCATAACCTGTTTATCTAGGGGAAAGTCCAGCAATCAGAGCCATTTCAAAACAAACCTTGCAATGTTTAAAATTGCCCCAGTGAAGAAAGTTTTGATTTTTCACACACACAGTCTTTCATATGTATAGTTTCATGCCAGTAATACCTTCTCAAAGGTTGTCAAATATTAATTTTTTTAAATTTAGTCCCTTGCTAAGCTACAAATATTCATGTTTAACACCAAGTAGCAGTTCAGGGGCTGACAACAGTATGTACCTTTTGAATGATGCATAGAAAGCAGCAGTTAGCACAAAGACAAAGCCACCAGATTGGTCTCAGGGAAACCCAGTGTCTGAATTTTTCATGATTCCTCTAGCACTTAAAGAATAAGAAACTGGCTACTACTGTTGGGAGCTCAGCATTGTGAAGGTCAGAGCCCAAAAACATGCAAGTGAATCAGGTTTTGCCTGGGGAAAGTGGAAAGGGATTTAAGCTGCTTAAGAGAATTATAAAGAGTTTTTAATGTATTTTACAAACACTGTAGTAGCTAAACAATAGCTATAAAAATGAAGAGAGAATCACATCCACCTACTATTCATTGCTTGTAAGTCTCAAAAGATAGAGAAAAGACCTTTGCTTTATATCTGAAGGCTTATAGTTAAACTTCCAGAGATCGTTCTTTTTCTTATAGACTTTCTGCTACCCTTCTTTTGCCTTTTAAGAACCAAAACGACTTTAGAAGAAAATTGATAAATGGAAAATGTAAAATAAATTCAATAATTTCTCCTCTATGCTTACAAAAATGCAACTGGAGTGAAAGTGATGTCTTAATTACTCCATAGCCCCACGGCTTGTGTATGTGTTTATTTTCCACAACAGACAAACTTTATTTGATCTTATAATAATTACTAGAATGTATAAATTGATTCCAGAACAAAAGAATTAAAAAAAACAGTAACTGCTTAGAAAAACATTACAGTGTTTAAGCAACTAACGGCTTCACCTGTCATCATCTAGTTAAGCTCTTAATGAGTTATTTTCTATTCTTGGTCACATCTGATCTTTTTTTTTTTTTTTTTAAATACTATAAGTCCTTTTGAACAGCTGGGAGTTAAAGCATCCTTTGATCACAGTATTCTGAATTTTCAGTCAAAACGACATTTTTGTCCTCACTTGGGTTATTTTCACAAGTATGTTTCCTCAAGTATGTTTTTGGGCATTACTTTGCAGGCATACAAGGAACCTGAACAATTAACGTATACATTTTCACATAAATGTTTATAAATTTAGTAAAGGGAGAAAGCTTTGCCACAAGAAACCTCGGCTCTTTTGAAGGCAGTTTTCTAATGATGACCCTTGGCATGCTGGCCCACATGGGATTCCTCTGAGAAGAGTCTGATGAAAATTAGTCTATTCTCATTTCAAACAGAATTTTGCTGAAGTCCTGATCAGAGCATCAGCATGGAGTCCAGGGAGACAACACACGCTACTTGATTCACTCCGCAGCCTCCCTCTCCTGGTAATTGTTGCAGGAACACATAGTGACAAGACTATAGGATGTGAGGGGTCTGAATGTACTCAGGCTGTTACTCTCTGTTTAAAGATTTAAACCATCAGGGTATGATAAGGCTTTTTGATGTTCATTGAACATGGAGCTTGGGTACAGAAGAAGGGGAAAGGGCTTCACCGGAAGGCAATCATCTTTCAGAGCCACAGTAAGACTGAGAGAGGTGGGAAAATCTCAGTCTCAGCATAGACATGGAACAAAGGGAGATGAAAGGGCTAGGGTGAAGAAGGGGCCAGATCTGGCTGTGAGGCAGAACTTGCACTAAAAGATAGTTCGATGCCTTAAAAAGCAGAAAAAAACACATTTAGTGTTCTTGCTCCATTAACATACACTTATTGGCTAAAATTTAACTATTCTGCACTTTTTTTTTTTTTTTTTTTAAGAGTTTATGTTGACACTAGGTTTAAACAATGCCTCTGGCTTATTTTGAAATTATTTAACGAATGTACTTTGTCAGATGATCATCATTTCCTAATTATACAGAAAAGTATTAAATGATGAGCTATTTTAAAGGACGCATACAATCTCTTCTTTCCTAAGGGACAAAACTGAAAACACATGCTGGTGCAATACGGTGCTTTATAAAATATATTAGGGGAGCGGTGGGAGAGAGAGAGAAATTTTTCTTTCCTTGGCAACGTGTTTTGAGATCTGTAGCTAGGAGCCCTACACAAACTTGAAGTGTTATCATCATCACCAGGTAAGGTTGATAAGCCACAGTTTCATCACCCAGAACAGAATGATATTTCCAAGGATAATTAAGGGCCTAATCCTGCACCACGAATGGTGATGAGCACTTTTGACTCTAATTAGTTTTAAAGAGAGATGAGAGGAATCAGCGGGTCACAGGATCAGGCTCTTAAAAAGAAAGAGAGATTTGGAGGAGACATCTGCACAATTACATACACACACGCACACACACACAAAGAAGAGGAGAAAGACAGTTTGATCTGTGCATCACTTCTATGCATCACTTCTATGCTCTGGGAGTTTCACAGCACCTCTGCTGTACAGCACTATAATTTTGTGGGTCCAATAGGCATTTGCTAGCGTTAGCTGCTCTGAAGTAAGAGAGAAAGTAAAGGATTCACCTAGAAAGCTGAGTGTTAAGCTGATCAAAGTTAGAGTTACAGGGATTTATATGCACCTTTCTAGCTGAGAAAGGCTGTCTGCTTTTTTACACTAATCTCAGTGGACCAAATTTATCCTGATATAACTCCAAGGATATCAGAAGAATTACCGTAGAGATGAAGCAGACCCAGTCTTCCTGTGATGTTATTTATAATCTGTATGTTTTGCTCTATAATAGCATATATAGTTAAGAGGGTTGCCTGACTGCAGCCACTTACAAGGGTGCAAAGTCTACTGACTTCAGCGAAGTTAATTCTGAGTTTGATGAAGGAGATCCACATCAAAGTAGTAACAAGAGCTATTCCTAAAAATCATTCCTATATATTCACTGATGCTCTTGACTTGGCATTAAAAGCTGTACTAATACCCACATTAAGATCTGTGGTACATTCTCCTTTAAATCTAAAGTTTGACATCCTTTTTCTAACAGCTAAACACCTTCTCTGCATCTGTTATGAAGCAACTAAGTCCTACATCACATATGCGTAAGAAACAGTCTGTTTCCATGAAAGCGTTCAGCACATGTTTGGAATCCAAGGTTGGCTTTCAAATCCAAGGTTGGCATTTTCAGAAGCATTTAAGAGACTTAAGAATATAAATCCTACTGAAAGTTAATGAGACTTGTATTCTTAATCAGCTAGGTTTTCTGAACATTAGATCCTATTGCACTCCAGCAAGAGTTAGCTGCCTCCCAGGTAAACCTTTGAAAATTTAACCAACAAAATAGCACTGCCATGAAATTAACACAAATAACAAAGAAGTTGGGTAAGTGAAGTCTTTCTGTGAACAGCTCACTTGAAAAAATGATAAGACCTCTAAAAAGTGATGGCTCTCTATCCAGGACCCTCCCTTGATTTCATGAGGAAAGAGGTACTCTAGTTAATGCACAGATGCCCCATGTGACAGCGTAAAGAGGGCCTATTTCAGCAATCACTGTGTTGGTCAACTTCAAATCAGAAAGGAGCGGGACTTTCTTTTACCATCACTATGCAGAGAGGCACGTGTCCAAACTTGTCCACCATCATCTATGGTGACTTAGTATGAAAACATCAATTCATTCTGAGAATTGAAGAAAGTGTTTTCCTCTTCTGTCTTTATTTTGAACAGTGTGAATTAAACAGGAAACCTAAGTACCTTATAGGAAGCTACAGATAAAACCAGAAGATGCTGCTATGCCATCCAAATCTCCATAGGCAGATTTGATGTGGTGTTTACGTAATAGCAGTTGCAGGAAACAGAAGTTGAAGAACAATTTTTCTTTCATGGAAAATGTATTCTCTTTCTTCCATTTCCTTTGGTTGCTGCCACACAACATATTCATCTGCAGCCATCAAAGAAATTATGCATGGAGCAGTACCTCACCCAACCCCCTGTGGCTTCAGCTGACACTTTAGAAGCTGGGATCCAAAACACAGTCCCAAACCAGCGATGTCCTAGTTTTTCCATACAGCACTCCTTCCCCAAATAAGTTAAAAATGCAACTTTGAATGAAGTGACAACCAACACTATTGAAAAAGGGTCAGAGCTTGCATGATTCATTGCAGTCACCACAAGTACGAAATTTAAAGGAACCAAAAAAAGCCACAGTGGGATTGACCACATCAGCCACAGCTGAAGGAAGCAAGTTCTCAAGAACAAATTGATTGGAAACATAAATTTAATCTGAATTCCTGTGACACAGTCAATTGTGGAATAAGTGCTATAATAAAGACTACTGCAGCAGGAACAAAACTTGCACCAGTTGCTTTTATGTTATTATACTTCCGGGTGCTCTCACAAAAACTCTCCCCAGAAAAATCAATAAAGCAGATTGTGCCCAGCAGTCACCCATTACAGAATTAAATCCATATGCCAACACAAAACAATGAAGAAAACAAAACTAACAAGGGATCCATTTGGCTTTGTTTGACTTTGCCTGCCAGAGAATGAGAACGCAAGGCTGGGTGTAATTTAATGCAAACCTTGGCCTATCCTGGTCATGCATATGACTGACCCTCAGGGCAAGACCATCAATTTTCTATTAAAGATCAGAGAGTTGACATATCAAAGTCAACATCTAGCTGAATAACTGCAGTAACTTGATAATAATTCTTTTGTGGATTTCAGAGCGGCTTTTCGGTAAAGTATCAGAAAGGTAGCAGTTTTCAATCCTGACCCAACAAGATCTGAATATGAAATAAAGGATTTGAGCTTGATCTCCCCATGATGTGAGGATGAATGTTCTGGTAAATGTTAACTTAGTGCTCTGAATAGCTCAGTAATAGATGGGTTTAGGCAGTAATAGGTTTAAAATGTCAACTTATTGAATAATAATTTCATGTTGTACAAATACTACATGTAAGAAGGGATTTGTTTTGCAAATTTTGAAATAAATGAATGGATTTGTGATGTCCTTCAGCGTTCTGGTCAGAATGGTATAAGAGAACAGAAATTAGTTTTGCATTATTAACATCCCTCATTGTTTCCCTGCATTATTCTAAGTATATGTCATAACTTATGGGTCTTGTTTACTCTTTACCCTTATGTACCTTCATGTATGTTTTAGTCCCACGAAATGAATGATAATTATTTGCTGTGCAAATAAATAATAGCACAGAAAAAAGACACCTTAATAGATCTTTCTCATAATTACGTTACCCAAACTCAAATGGACAGTGTTAAAACATCATTATCATTTATGTCCACACAATTCTTACTGAAGCAAAATCCATTAGATTCTGAAGCAATGACCATCCAACACTGCCTGGTTGCTAGCGCCTGGACTGAAGCATTCAAGCACACTATTTCAGCTATTGCCTCCTGCCTGAGCACTGCTGTTAAGCAACCTGTAGAGTATTGCTAGCATACTCAGGAAGGTGATGCCAAACAATTGACCATATGGCAACTTGCAGCATAAAAGCATACCTGGTGCCTTTTTATTTTGTAATAATGTTTTTCTTTATTCTCAGATTGCTTCTACATAAATCTTACTTTGAATTACCACCTATGTGCATGTTCACATTGATTTCAAAAGGATTCTCATTCTAGCTTGTGTAGGTTTTAATCTAGCATCCTTTAATTAATACAAAATTGCCTGTGTTCAGTCCTAGCAGTTTCTTTCATTTGACTAGCTCTGAAATGACTAGTTGATCTTTAACTTTGTAATCAAAAACCAATGACAAACTGCACCAAAACTGTTCATAAACTCATTCTCTATGATTCAGAGAGACACAAAATAGGGTTAGCTAAGCTCAGTTATTCATTTTATTTCCTCTTAATGAGTGTCAGTAGCTGCCCAGCTCATCCCTCAGTAAGAACCCATGTAGTCAGCTGTCCCGCCTTCCAGACCTGCTGCAGATCTGGGGCTTGCACCAGTTGTTTTCGGCCATCCCATGGCCTATTTTGCACAAATAGCTTCATGTATTCAGATTTCTTTAAATCTGTCAAAGTAGCAGCAGCCTTTATATGACTGGGCAAATAACCCTGTCTCAGTTTTAGATCGTGAACAGAACTTCAGACAATCAAGTGATTAGGACACACTTCAGTTAAGCCCGCTTTGCTTGTTGACCCCAAATTTTCAGGTAATGTTGCTGTGATATCATAAAATAAAAGGTGCCAATTTCAGTACAATGTCAAGCACAAAGAGGAAGGGAAGACAATGGGCTGTGGAAAGCAGTTGTTCACCCTCATACAAATATCTAAGAGAACAATACAGGGATTACAGGAAACCATAAGCCAAGTAAACTGCTTTTTGGATAAGTATTTTCCACTTCCAAGGTTGCCCCAAGGCAAAAGTTGCTCTTTCAACAGAATTTTATTTTAAGGGCAAATTTAAAATTATAATCAGTTGCAATGAGCAGCCAAATCCAGAGGGAGGGCTGGATTCAGGTCCTAAGCACAGTCCCTCACGGTCTGGCAGCAACACCAGGACAGCACATTTGAGAACCCTCCCTTCCTGCCTCCCCCAAACAACAGCCTCCATAGAGCTTGTGGGTCGGACTAACAGAGTGACTCTGCTCTCCTAGAGGGAGGACCAAGTTAAGCAGGAGACACTGGCTAGCAACAAATATTTAGATAAAGCATTTTAATGCTGATCACAGAGGTGAATGAGCTTTCAAAGAAATTAGCAAACAGAGCAACCTGAAACACTATCAAGCTGAACCCTGTGCGTTTTCCCTTCCCCCAACTCATGCTTCAGTTTTGCCTGAAGACTCCTTAAATCTATCTATCTCTCTATATACACATATTTATAGCTTTTCAAACTGAAAAATAAAACAACGACAAAAAACCCCAATAAAATGCAACAGAGCAGCCCTGAGAGAATCATGGAGGAGATTCTTCTGAGAGGACAAGACAGTTTTAGCCCAAGATGTGCCAAGCTCTACCCTAAAGGAGGACCTTGCAGAGAACAAGCAGATGATAAAAAAGCCCAGTATGCTCAGCAGGAACCAAAGACATCAAGACGCTCGAGCAATTAGTGCCACTGGCACCAGGAACTTCAGCACCAGAAGAATTAAAGGAAGATAAGGCGTTTCAGTAAGCAGGATTTTTTCTTTATTATACTCTGGTATCACCCTTTCCCAGAACACCACTGCTTGTTTCTATTTCTTGGTTTCATTAAATGCTAAAACCTGAGACAGTCAAATCAAAGCTTCTTTCCTGTAGGCCACAAATTTGTCCATTATTCAGGGCTGGGGCATGATAACATGGTAAATTAATAGCTTGACTACATCCCACAGTCCATCTTATCTCTTGGATAGTTCAAGTTACAAGGACATGGTTAAGTCTGGCAAGTCCTGGTTATAGGGACTGAGATACATTTAAAGAAATCGAAATTAACCAAAAAACTATAGTCATATTTTCCTTTGGTCCACTATTTTTCAGCCGTAAATTTGAGTCTCCAAATCTCAGGTTGCTTTTACAGTAAACTTTAAATACCTTAGTGATGTAATGAGCATTTTGAAAAACACTCACACAGTGTACGTCAGGATAAATGGTGCTTTCAATATCAGCATTTCTTCCAGCATATTATCATGTTCAGTTTTCCATTTTTTTAATCACTATCCCAAATCAAGCACTATGTTCTGGCCTACTCAGTGGGCTGAAGAAAAGGTGTTGCTGAGACAAAAGGAATTTTGCAAAGTTCAGGCATCTAAGTTACTTTATCTAATTAAGTTATTTCCTATCTTTATTGAGATAAAATTAGTACTTAAAAAAAAGTATGAATACTAATGTGGCTGCAACATTGCATCTCCAAAACCCAAACAGTCATGTGCAGAACACCTTTGTCTTTCTTACAGATCTAGACGTGCTGATCACCTTTATTTTTCATTGCAATTATCAGGTACATAGAAGTGAAGTTACTGTACTTCCAGAATTATTTAGACTCTTTCTGCCTAGGAATCCAACAAGAATACAACTTTACGGCTTTGACATTTGTCTTCATTATGGATATTCCAATGAGCAGCACACCAGTAATGGCCAACAAGTCCAGTGTGTCTGGGATGTGTGAGACCAGCCACACAGGCACTGCAGCAATGACTGACCTGTGGACACACTGAACTGAACACACTCAAAATGTGCCAGATACTTGGAGCAGCAAGTCTGATGCGCCCCAGACTGCACCAGGGCGACACAGACCCTAAGACACAGAGGTAACCAGGAGTTTCCAGGCAGAAATACGGAAGCATTAACAAAAGTTTCATTGCTGTTCTCCTAACAGCAATGAAACCTTTCTCTCCAGATTCTCTGCTTGCTCCAACACAGCAGAGTGGCCAGAGGTCGTAACTTAGCTTCCTGCAGCCATTACCATCTTCCATGTAAAAACAACTTCTAAGAGCACACAGCTGTCCTCAGATAACTGACCTACAGGTAAGTGCAACTACTGCTGGCATATTCAGGCTAAAGCTTCTTCCCTCACTCCATAAGAGAAAATCCAAAGATTTCTTAAAAAGTTAAGCTAGCATTATTGGTGAAAATAAAATAAAAGCTTCTCCCTCCTTCCCGAGATATGAAAGGTAAGATACTATTACTAAAGAGTCAGACTAGAGCTTATTCTATGCCAGTAGAAGCTGAATAGCTTAACCCGGACCAGGTGACGGGTGAGCCCTGGGGCATGGACGGTAGACAGACACGATCGACACTTTCTGGAGCAGGCACATTAACCACTGAAAAAATCCTAACAGGTTCTAAATTCTAAAAGAACACAGGCTCTAACCCAGCGCTTTCCAAGACCAGCACACAGGATGAAACGCAGTTAACTCGGGAACAAAGACTAAACGATATGAAGCTTTCCATATTAGGATGAGAGTAGGGGTGAATAGATGTTCCCTCTCAAAGTCTGGCTACTGATAACACACCCTGCTTGCTTTGCAGGAATACTTCCCCTGAAGTCAAAGGCAACTGCTCTTGGCAGTAGTACTACACCTGGTGCTACCTACAGAAGAGGTGGTCTTAAGGTCCATGCACTGTCATAAGCCAGAGGCCAATGCTGCTCAATTATCAGCCAAACTTAATAAAACTCATCCTTCCACTGTCAAGAAAATCTGGATAGTGGGATATGCCTCAGAATAGGATCTTTTATATGACAATTCATCGAGAATATACAAAATGGAGAAAGGGAGGGGAGGGCCACTGAATTTACATCATCATGAAATCACAGAATTAGATCTTCTATGGAAGAACTTGTTTTCATTTTTTGCAGGGTTTTCATTTCCCTTTTTCATATTAGAACATGACTTCTCTTGTTAATGAACATACACTTCTCCAAAGACTAGAAATGACACTCACCATGTTAGAAAGGATTCAAAACAAAACCTTTTCTAAAAGTAAAGGAGAAGCTATGCTTATAAGATAGCCAGCCCCACCTGCTCTGTTACACAGATGACATTCTCTGAGAATGTAGGATTTACTGGCGCCATGAAATCCTTCCTAGCCATGTCCTCTAAGCTTCACAAACACAGGTCTCAGGTTTTTAACACCGTAGCCTCACACTTGGAGATAATTTACCAACATCCAGAGCCTGCCACTGTTGTTCACATCAAATATGCAAGTCTCATCCATTGGCAGAATCTAACCTTTTAATTTTACATTCTTGAAAATAAAGCTTACATCAAGGGGCAAAGCCTGCGGTGTCACCTTCCTCCTCTCTGCCTACCGCATGCAGCTCCTAGTGCAGCACCGGAGCATGTCACAGATCTTTGCCCTTAAAATGAGAAGCACCATAACAGCTATAACGCTAGCCCCAAGGATGTATGGGTTGTCACGAGTGTGGGTTTAGGCACATCTGCCTGGGCTTTAGGTCAACGAAGCTACAAGGCCAAGATTTGGCCTGTTTCTTTAAACAACCCATAGACATTAAGCAGCATCCTCAATGGCTATGAAAAGTAGGTATTTTTCAAACCAAGTTATGCAGTATTTATACAGGAATGCAGCACAGCAACCAAAACAACATTCAAGATACAGAGGAACATAAACTGCACAGCCAAAAATCAAACTGCATTTTTCGCTGCAAACTTGTTAAACCCACATGCATTTGCCTCCACCAAAATATTTCATTCTCTTTGATTAACAAATCTTTCTTAAATGAGGTTCAGTCCTACCCAAATGTAAAATGGATGTGTATTTTTTTAAAGCACTGAAACTGATTTGCATTTCAGCACATCAATATGTCTATAGAAAACTTTAATGAAAAAGGCTCAGAGCTTCCAGAATATTTGGTCTCTGCGTTGGTTTTGTTGGCGCCTATAAAGTTATCTTAAAAAATGAAGGCAAACCAGGGATCCATAGGTAATCTAAGTAACACAACATTCATGCTTGTTTATATCAGTATTTTCAGCTAGTACATATCCATGATTTATTTGCAAACAAATTAATTAATGTTTCAGCAGCTGTTTGCAGCCAGTCTGTGATCTAGTTTTAACAGCGATGACACTTTTTTTTATTCCGCAGGGGCAATTTCAAGTACTCATAGATTATATTCTTACTATCAGTCCAAATGATAAAAGAGTAGTGAATCCTGAAACAGCATTGCTGACTTTATAAGATCAGTGTGCTTCCACATACCCAGTTATTCCCTAATGCCATCTTTCCTGTGTTATCTTTTAATTAAGGCTGCATAATGCCAGTTTATAAACAAATCTCGAAGTGAGATCAAAAACTGACATATTTTAAATGTTTTTCATTCTCTAGTTTGTGGTCTCTTGGGGGTATTATTCTAAAATGTACATCTCTGTATGAAATCACTTTTTTATCGCTTTGTGTATAATGAAAAGAAATGTTTGAATATTGTTCTGTAACCTGACAATGAACAAACAAATGAAAGAACAAGTGCTGGGTAGCATTAAAGATGAGCATAGTATACAGTAGGTAGATCACTGCAGAAAACATTAGTATACGTTGTGATTTTCTCTTGTTTAAAAAAAAAAGGGGGGGGGGGGGAAGACTTCAAGACAAAATCCCCAAAGCCTCGCTAGGCTAAATTTCCTCCTTCTTCTTTGAACAGACTACACAGATTTTGTTGACTAATTGAGATCAATCCCAGTTGTAAATCGCCTCGCTATCCTACAGATTTAATTAAGCTACCAGAGGGAGTTGTTTATCAATTAACACTTGTTACAAATTATTAGTAATTATATGGACTTTGCACATATACTTCAGCCAGTAAAGACCAAGCCATACTTCCCTATGACAGAAATTAATTCAGATATGTATTATTTCTCTTATAAAAGAAAAGCTCAATCAGCACAAAAAATATAGAAATTACATTGGTGTAGTCTAAGACCTAAGGTAATTCACAGTATTACTTTTAACTAAATGCAACAAATTTTAACATATCTTGTGCATACAGACAGCAACTTATATTATGTGAATGAAGTTAGTCAAACTTTTTAAACAATGGTAGCTTTCTTTAAAGGGCTGCATACGTTTCACTCTTCAGTAACAAACATCTTAAATAAGGAACATTAGGTAAAAGTTGATAATGTATTCAAACATTAAAGCTACCTATTGCTCCGTGCAGTACATTCTGTGATAATTTTAATTGGCTTAATTGAGATGCACAAGTCTGATTAATGTTTAATTCCTTTATATTAAAAAAGAGAGAGTCAAGTAGTTCGACATTTCTTCAATTATGTTAGATCTTTCTAGACTTCAAAGGAATGTTACAGTAGACAGCCACATACTGGATGAACTGATTAAAGAATAAAGACTGCTCATTATAATCTAAGAGTACAAAATTGGTTGGTGTAGCCTTTGAAAGTTGAAATTAAGAGCTGTTGAGTTAAAACTCAAGCTACAGTAATTAACCCAATTTATAGCCATCTCTGCTTACCTGGTTGACTAGGATTAGTAATTTGAAGTGATCCACTAGATTCACTGGCTCATTTATATTTCATTCTATGACCAATGACACACATTTCTTCCATACTAAAACTGTCATTTATGAGACATGGATTTAGTGCCTGTACTTTTTTTTTTTTATTACTTAGGGTAGAACCGTGATAATTCACATTAATGAGCAGACAGCCTGTTCAAAAAAAATCAATGTTTTTTTTTTTTCTCCCTCAATTACTGAGTATATAAGTAGTAAGAAGTAAAAGATCACAAAATACTTTGGAATATCACAAGTGTTGTATTATAAGTATCTTGTATTAAATTTTATATCGCTACTATAGTTGCCCTTTGCTAATACAGTTTACCGACAAGCGGAAGGGAACAGTCTGTTCCTGTGGGAGATGTGGGATATAAGTGAATAAATTAAAACTACTAGGCATTAAAAGGATAACTGAACTTCTACCGTAAGATTAAAAGAGTGGGTTGCAAAGTATCTTTCTTTAAAACTAGTCATACTGGTAAGAGTTTTAAAGTTTGTCTCCACTAGCAATAAACGCTTAATCAATTGGTTTAGAAAAATCACGGCTTTTGACCAGAATAATGACTTGAACCGCAAAGGCACTAACTATGCTTAACTGAAGTCAGAATCAGCTAGTCCTCAGCTATTTGGTGTCTGGAATGCTTCATTAAGAGAAGAAAATCTAACAAACTATATAATGAATTGGCTTATAAACAGAACTATGTTGCCAAGTTATTCACAGAAAGTAAAACCTGAGCACTAAAAAGGAGTCAGAACAACAAAGAGAGAGCCTGTTTAGCTGATTGAAAGCACCTGTGTGTTACAGCGTGTATTTGATAATTATCCTAATGATTTGATCAAGACTGTCGTACACATACACTTATGTGGGAGCCCTATACCCAGCCACAAGTATAGGAGCTAAATGAAACACACTCATAGTAACTGACTTACAGGTCTGTAAACCAAACAAAACAGATGAATAGAAGCTTTGTATATGTAAGCAGTACAGTGGTTGAGGGCATGTCAAAATGCACTCAGAACTTTGAATGCAATATTTTTCATAACACTGCACAAACCCATTAAATGTAGCAAAACATGAAAAGATACCAACACCTGATAGTTTCTCATCTGATGAAAACTCAAGTTCTACTGACATCAGCTGGAACAACAATTATTTTAATACTCCTGGAAGATATGCTCAGCTGTTTGTAGCACCTCACTGGTACTTTGTTATATTACAGATTTAAGGAATTTTGCTTCTTCCCCTTTTGCACATTAAAGCAGAAGCTTACTCAGATACTGAAGCGCAGGCGCTGTAAGTAATCCATACTCTTGCCCTATCAACCTCCTCCACTGGCCCAGCTTCCCCTTTCCTTTGTACAATAACTAAAAAAAATGTGATCAGGCCTTTACGCTAACAACTTGCTTCAGATGTCACAAATTAAGCAAAGCAAGGAGAGCGGTGTTCACGTGAGACCTCATATACCAGGAGATAATGAAAATAGGGTTGGTTAATTCATAGAAGTCAGTCATCTTTTCTACAGTAATGCCACAACTTGTCTGTAAGACATTTCTCATATTGCAGAAGATATCTTTTGGACATAAACCAGAGCATAAAGGTATAAAGGATATTTGCCAACTGCAATTAAACAAAGTTTTTTTACATTTCTATTCCTAAATCTGAGTGTCCATGTATCCTATTAAAGAGATACCATCTTTCATCCCAGAGGCAGTTACATTTTATTGATGCATATCATATTTTTAAAGCACTGGGAATCCCTTGGAAGATAAGACACTATTTCCTAAGTAAGCTCATCAGCATCTGTCCTTATTTTGTCACTGCCTGATCTGCCAAATTACATGTTGCAAGAACAAATAAAAACAGCAGCCTACAAACTTTAAGTACCTTCCTGATCTATCCTGTATGTTTAGTATAGATAATGGGAAGTGCTTGCAGTCATGGGAATGCTCACCTGGATACATGTTAGAGAGCAAACAGGCTAGGCTGCAAGTTGCATACTCGTCTACCTGTGGCAGGGAGCTCTGGCAGATTTCACATCTAATTGTGAAGTTTCCTTATCTGCTTAAAAATGTTCCCGAACCACACAGTACCTTTGAATTTTCATTGTTGGCTGAATCTGACAAAACTCTCAGTATCACATATCTCTCTCACTCATCTTGAGCAGATCTTGTTAGTGCACATTAGAACTTGTTAAAGATTAATTCTTAAAGCATCCTCAAGCTTTCTTTTCCAACAAAGGAAACATCAATTATAGGCTCACACATAAACTTTGCCCCTATCTTGAATTCTTGCTGCCCTTTATAAATCTTAGATTTCTTCCCCTTGTGTGTGTTCAAAGGAGAGATTTTATTGCCTCCAGGGGTTGTTAAACTGATTGCAATACCACATATTTAGAGCAGTTCAGTGGGAATTAAGCTGGTTCAATGCTGTCAGACCTAGAATATAGCTGTCAAATAGCATTACAAGTAAAACACCCTTGATAAGAAATAATGACCAAATGTCAATCTTTTTTTTTTTTTTTTTTTTTTAAGCCAGAAGCACTAGACTTAGCTTGCCAATGAAAAATGCAATATTTTGCACATTATGGTAGCATGCTTTTGTGATACTACATAGTTAAGGATATTTCAGTTTCCAGTTTATCTTTTTTAGATGATACAATTTGATCATAAAAATATGTCTCAGACCTACCTAGGGTTTAAAGCAGCAGTGCCTAAAATCTTGCTTTAACTCCTTTGCTCTTTTCTGTAAAAAAAAAAAAAAAAAAAAAAAATTCTAAGCGTTAGGCATGCATAAATTAAAATAGCCTTCTTGGCTTAGAGCTGCTTTATACTGTTTCAGCATAAAGGTTCAAGTTTGGGAAATCCATAACTTCACCCTACAACACAACCTATTAGGTACTGTTACTTTTCTGACCTGTGGATTGTTGTTTCCTTTCAGCCACTACGTTATGTACACAACTGCTCCATTTCTTATGATTTCTTTTGTAGAGCCAAATATTTGTCATTTGAATGAAGAATTAACATGCAATAAATATTCTAATACTTCAAAACTTACTATTCTAATATGTAGACACTAATATATACCTGTTCTAATGTGTAAACACTTATTCTAATATTTACGTCACAAGATGATAATACAGCTTTTATAAATGTGTTCATTTTTGATAAAGCTAAAAACGTATGACATTGTTCCCATACATAAATGAGCAATGAGACTTTAAAACCTAAGTAAAATAATTACCTAGACACAGCTTAAAACTCATTTATCCAGAGGAGATGAGGTTCAAAGTAACATGTCTGAAAACTGGTTAACATAAAACAGGAGGTATTTCAAAATGCCTGCAATAATTTGAGGTCACAATTTCAGCCAGAATAATTATTTCAAGAGTCTGTCCAGGAAGGATGGGGAGGGAAGGACGGTATGCAATAGAAGGACAAGGAAAATTTAATGCAAGATCCTTTAAAAACGGATTTTAAATCCCCAAATATGGTATATAGTTCCCTAGGACCCACTGATGTCTTGTGAATGAATGAATGGTGGGAGGAAAAACAAAAAACACAATCCAAATGTAAAGCACAGTAAGACTAAGAACGTGGAAGCTGAACTCTGTTCACCATGGCATTCAAAGGGGGCCACCTGTTGACAGCAGTGAAAGCCTTGGCATATATGAGATAAAATTAGGGCAGTATGTTTAAAGTACATGAACGTTTTGACAAAAACCTACAAAAAATACTAATGGTATTAGAAGGAGCGTTAATATTATCTCTCAACTTAAATCTGCAAAATATTTTCTGTCTCTGAAATACACCATAAAAGGACAAACAGCACCTTTGTGTTTACAGACTTTTACTAAAGTTACATCCAAGCTTCACATTGTATAAGCTCTTTTTCCTGCTTTTTATTAAATCACTATGGAAAAAGAAGCCAAATTAATAACTACCTGAGGTGTAACTAAGAGAAATTTGCATGTGGCTGGAAGAATTTGGGTTTCAAGTATGCATATAGAAGGCAAAGAGGACAAGACCAAGGAATCACTTCTACTCTGACAGCTTTGATTAGACTGTATAAAGTCTCAGCATGTCAGAGCTGGTGGGCCAGTATGAGTGCTTACACACCTGTGCGATTCCTTGTTTTCAATGAATCCACAGGATATGAAAGTTGACTGTAAAACTGAACATTTGAACAGAGGACTTTTTTTTTAACGGCAGATCTGTGTTAGAATTGAAACCCATAGTAAAGCATGACTATTGCCAACTGCAGATGCTGATCTTCACTATCAATCCAGAGCTTTGAGCCCAAACTGCTCTCTAAACTAACTGCATAGTATTATGCAATACTAGTACCAGACAGCCGCAGTAGTTAAAAAGTACAGCATTAAAATCACTCTAAAGAAAACACATGTTCCAATATACTTAAATTTAACTTTCTGCATTAATGATCGATATTTATTATTAATGCCTAAACTACTGCATGGGGTGTTCCCTTTTGGAGGAATTCATAAGAATCAGCTTTCACTTAGAGTTGCAATTTTGCTTTAACACTTTTTCTGTTCCTCTTGTAGAATGTTTACAGTTCAGCCTCTGCCTCTGGAGGAGTAATTGATTTTAACCTTAGTGCCATTATTTCATAACTACACTTAAGGAATGACAGGGCAATAGCATGTCATCACTGAATAATATGAATAATTTCATATTGTGACATAAATGAGGCATTTATCCAAAAATCAATCCAGAAATGCAGGCAAATCTCTCATTTCTTTTTTCTTCTTTAAATGAAGTGGGAGATAACGCTGCATGATTTCATCATTCTTTTTCCAGTTATAAAATCGAGTGTGCTGTCAGTAATTACAGATTTTGGCATAGAATAGCACAAGTTTAACACTACTGATGTTGAAAAGTTGTCCTTTAATTGGTTTTGCAAATGATTTTTTTTTCTGTGTTGCAGCTGCTTGACAACTGGCTTACCCATACTGCAGGAAAAGTTTTCTTTTTTAAAAAAGTTATTTGTATTTTAATAAAAAAATTTCCTTGCAGTTTTTTGTTAATTTTTGATCAGCAAGTAAAAGCACCAGCCAATGCATCAAACTGACATGAACACCATTTAGCTTAATAAAAAAAAAAAAAAAAAAACCTTTCATAGAAAAAAAGGTTTGAGCTTTATTTAAAATTAGGACTTTGCTGCCCTCTACCTGTCAATTTCCAAACTACTTTAGGAAAGGGCAGAAAACTCAAAACTGTGTGCAAAATCCCAGATTTTTCTCAATACTAAAAAGAGAGCTCAGAATTCAGTGATGACTACATCATCTGTCTTGATCTCAGGCAGAAAATCAGTCACATTCATTGTCTCTATCTATTTACTTTAGATAAACTAGGGAGTGTTATAAAACTCTTTGGAAAACATGAAAAAACAGCCAATCAATTCTTTGCTTGTGACTAAACAGAGGGTGCACACCAAGCACAGGAAGAATGACTTCTACAAGCTTTTAATTATATTCAGCTGGAAGCCACTTCCCCCCAAAGTCATTCATTCATACCATCATTCATTACCAGGGCTGCCAGAGGGGCTTCCCACAGGCCAAAGCTACTTCATTTCTTTTTCTATTAAGTACTGTGTTCATTGCATGCTGGAGAAGATAACAGCCTTGCTTCTACCTCTGCTTTCTCTCACAGGTTGCCCTCTTAAAGGCTATATTCTTCCCAGCTTTTGGTTTTGTTTGCTGTGTTATGAAAAGCATGATCTGCCAAAGACAGCGGTAAGAATCAGTCTGAGCCCCTGCATCAGCTGATTTTGTGTGTGCGTGTGTGTGTGTGTGTGCGTGTGTGTGTGCGTGTGTGTGTGTGTGTGTGCACGCACACACGCTAAAGTGTTCAACATCTCCAGTTGCCATCTCTGAAACAAAAGAAAAACTCTTCCTTCCTTTTGTTCTTCCATCAGAGATTGATGTCACCTTTGTGCAAGACACCTGTGGCGACTAGAGAACTAGCACAACTCCTACAGCACAAATAAGTCACCAAATGTTGTTAGTTAAATGGGAAGAGGGTTTTTTTTTTTTAAACCCTTCCTGTTTAAACCTGTAGTTTGTTTGTTGGTTCCTCTTAATGCCCATTTAACTAAAACACAAGGGGGGAAAAAAATCTCTTTGAATCCTCTCTAGCCTTTTACATCCTATCCTCTCATAGTGGTGAAAGCCTTCTACGTCCCCATTTATTTCTGCAAAATATGTAAACCAAGGCAGTGTTCTTAATATTGTGACAGTTAAGAACAAGTAGAAAAACCCAAGTTATGCTTGTATAAAATAAAGAGCTAAGACTACCAACTTCCACTTCCTTCCACCTCACCTACACCTTCAGATTGTTTGGTAACAAGGCATCAGCCAAAAGTAGGCATAGATTAAATAAGGAAGGTCCACTGCATTTTAATGAAGCCCTAAAATGAAAGGTATCATTTAGACTACGAGTACTGCACACCAGAGCTTACCACGTCAAATAGCTAGAGCAAGTACGTCATTTATTTCAAAACATAATGAAGTGTTTGCATCTAGGGAATATAAACAGACAAGGGAGATCCACTGTTATTCTACTTTGGCTTTGAAAATCAGTAGGAAGGAAATCAAGAGAGGGTATACCTTTATATAGCTTTGTTTACTCTTCTTCCTTTTGTGAAAAGCCTTCCTTCACACATAGGGAGACCCCATCAATGGTTGCTCAAACTTTATGGCATTAACATCAACAGTCCTGAATGTTGTTACTGAACGAAAGGAATCTGTGCGTGGAAAAAAATGTATATATACAAACACATTACATATATACATATATATACACATATTACACATACATATATTGTATATATATAAATATATACATATATGTGTATGTACGTATTAAAAAATTCATTAGGGTTCGCAGCAAAACTTCCGAGAAACTTGGCAGGAAGATAGCGCTCCTGTTTTGAATAGCTTAAAAGGATGCAAGAGGAGCATGCACTATCCAGAGACACAGAATCATTTATAGGTCATGGTCCAGGTTCTACTCTGTGATAAAGCTAAGAAACAAGCAATGATCATCTCAGGATTACACCAGGCTCTGCTTCCTATCACAGCTGAGGATAAAGAGACTCAAAGAAGTTCACTTGGGATCTCATTTTATTAACCACAGGGCTGCACAGAAATGACACCAGCAGGCTCCAGTGTAAAACCTTAAGACAGAGAGCCAGACAGACTTGACAATTTGGACCCTGTTTATTTATCCTGAGTTTATAACAAAACCTTTTTTTGTGAACTTTATAGAAAAAAAGGGCTTTCAAGAGCAACTGAAAACTAGATTAATTTTACAAGTCACAAAGTAACAGTTTTTGAGAGGAAACTACAGAGCGCCACTTAGGAAATACACAAACACTGAGCGAGCGCCTCCTTTGCTTAAGCAAAAGGAGGAATCAAGGAAGAAGGAGCCAAAAAAGTATCCTTTTCAACAAAAGCACATGGATACAAAGTAAGCATTTTATTTAAATAGAAACTCTGGGTTTACTGAGTCATGGTAAGAATCAAAATATTTGATTCTGTTGTAGGCTTTCTCTCTTGGAACCTCAAAACACTTAAAGCTGCTTTATAATCATTTATAATTCTCTTATCCAAGTGAGAAGTTTAAGTAAACTATTATTAAATGATTATCTCTAAAACATAAAAAGTCTTCAGAAGACCTAAATATAACCAGAGAACCCTTGATCTCTGTTCAGAGGGAAGAACACTTCCCTCTCATACAGCCATATATTCAGGTTTTATTTTCCACTCCCTGTGCTTCCAAATAGAGGTCGAACAAATGAAAAACTAGAAGTACCACAACAAAAACTCTCTTTGAAGCAATCCTTTCCCAACCCATAGAAGCTCTCCAAATTGGGATGCCAATGTGAAGAACTTAACTCTATGGATTTTAATAAAGCATTTTATCTCCATTGTTAGAATCCGGGGCAACATAAAGTTTCCTCTCCTGAGAAAATTTTGTGATGCTTTATGACCCTTTGGGATGAAAGAAATACAAGTCTTATAAGCACAATGAAGGATTTTTTAGTACAGTTGTACTCTATCATGAAAGCTCAGCAAAACTGTAAGTAGAGCTATATTGCTAGGGTGCATAGCAGCAGGAGAGTGGAGCTGCACAGAGAGAAACATCTTACAAACATTCTGCATTTGTATACCTGTATAGTAACGTTAAAAATGCTAACCAGCTTGTTCTTATGATAGCCTACCAATAAAGTCCAGGAGTTCTACAAAAGATGGATATTGACTTAATCTTAGGAATAAATAAAAATCAAACCTCCTTATAATTAGGATTATTTTTCTGAAGTTAAGAAAAACAACTCTGATAACTCCAGAAGAAGCTTGTAAAAAACAATTATGACCAGCCAAGCTCCATTTGGAAAGATAATATGGGTCCTATCAGCTAAACAGTGAAAAAAAAATCTCTTACACAAAGTGGTTAAGAGTGAGCTCTGAAATAAAATGAAAATGCTTCTACAATCTTGCATTCTTCTTTTTCCATTCTGAGTAATGGTACAAGCATGTACATTTTAGTCACTTAACATCAGGCACTTCAATTTATGCAATATGAAAGATACACTGAAGTTAAATTTATCTGGACCTAAGTGTTCAATACTTTAATCGCATCTGGATTTAAATATAGTTTCTACCTTAAAGAAAAAGCTAGGAAAAATATTTAAGAAAATTTCTGAGGAACTGAAGAATGGATCATGCCTTTTATATGTTCTTTTCAAGGTTAATACTTACCTCTTTGTCCACATTTAGGTTTCCAGGAGAATTTTTTATTGATACAGAGGCTGGAGAAAACAGAGTGAATGAGCAACTAGAAATAAACAAAATAAATCAGTCCTGTATAATGTAACCTTATAGCTTAGATGAGGAATTAGAGATAATGAGTGGTAAAACGAACACCATGGCAGAGGGGGAGTCAGAGAGGCAGAAGGGAAAAAAAGGGGTCAGTATTGACTTAGGATACTGGCGTCAACCTAAGAATTAATATTTGGTTAACAAGGCTGATACATAGAAAGAACAATTACTAGATAGGTGGATTCCCACAGTGTTCACAACTCTGGGCATACCTGCTGGGAGGTAAAATCTGGAGCCAGCAGTATTTATTAGACAGTTGCTGCCCAAACTGGCTTACACTTGAGTACTAGAGATGTATGGAAAAGCAAATAAAAGCTATGAGGGAGCAAGACGAAAGGAGCAACTCAGGGTTACCGTTATAGCATGCTCTGTGGGCTTGAGACACAAAGGAGATTCTGAACAGAGCAAAGAGGAAATGAAAATAACATATCCTAAGCCATAGGACTTAGCTGCTTCTAATTTTGCTATGTTACCTCAGCATATTAACAGGGAAATTAAGTAAACATTTACTGACAGGAGAGAGAAAAGTATAGGCTACTGCATCCAGATAAATATCAGGTAAAATTTACGTTCTGAAAGCCACAAACTCTGTCAAGTAGGAAGCTGTTCGTTGGTTTTCTGGCTGAAATAAGGGCTCTTTGCAAGAGTAAAGCTTTCACCCAAAAAAATAATAAAAAAAACCCTCACATTTAAAACTTCCTCTCTGTTAACTGACACCTTGAACATTTTAAATAGCCTCTTACTTCAGAATACTTGTTGACTTTTTTTTTTTTTTTTTTGGAAAACTATTATGTATGGAGAAAAACGTCTAGAAAGTTATTAAATTAGTTTGACAAAGTTCTTGCAAGCACTTTTTGAATAAAAAACTCCAAAAAAAGAAAACTCAATTGCTTGAAAATCTGTAGAATGGAAACAATGTAATTCTGCTTCCAGAAACTCTTTCCTTATCATTTTGACCAGCTCTAACACACAAAATTCAAATGGTCATGAATCTCCAGCTGAAAGAAGTTTCTACAGAGCAGTAAGAATAAAAGTAAAACTAATTAATTTTGATGCAAAGTTTATTTTAGCTACTCAAGAGTACATTATTTACACTGCCAATTTACATACCATATACTTACAAATCATATTTAACAAAATCAACATCATAACAAAATAAATATTGTAAAGCTCTTACAGGCAGCACATACAAATGTCCATCTTCATATGACGGACATCTGTGTGATCTTCTTCACACGCACAGTGCTTGGCTCTTAAGTAAAAATGATTAGCAAGCTTTGCTAATCATTGTGCTTTGGCACAAAACTCTGTGCTCTGAACATTCTTTTAAATAGTCTCTTACAATCACTAGGACTTTGTGCCCACGGAATTTTGCTGCAATTAACAGTAAAAAGACAATAAATATTTTAGTATTTTCCAGTATTTTCAGAGTGTGAAATACACCTTACCTTATCTAGGTGATCTGGTGACCAAAAAGCAGCAATTCTGTAGGCATCTATTCAAAGAGCCTGCTGAAGTTTAATAATCCTTAACTGTTGCACTGTAAATTTAAGTTTACTGGGGATGGATTTGTATGCTTCCATATTCGACCGGTACAACTGAATCCTTTGTGTAAAATAAAAAGGGTATCTACGGACTCAGGGACAGTTCTAAGTTTTAAATAGGATCTTCTCTTTTTGCCTTTCTGAACCCCCATCTGAGGGAGGACAGACTGAAGGTCATGAATGTAGAGCTATCTTTATATACAAAACTGAAATATAAGTTAAATATGACTTTGAATTCCCATTGGTTTGTCCTCCGGAGCCTACAATTAACTGTTCTTGCTTGTTCTGACTGACCAGCCTCCCAACAGCTTTCCAGGGGAGTTGGACCAGACCCAAAAGAAAACTACCAGTTCTTAAACATACGTGCAAGACATTAATGTGAAATTATACATGAAAGGTAAACCAACTTTGTTTCATTAAGGCATTCATTTCTTTTCCTTATGGACTACCTTTCATAGAGCATATACACAACTGTATTTCCATAATATCAGATCAACTATATGTATTGTAAGAGTAGTACTGAATGTTAGACGCTTCATCTATCTTACTGAAGCTGGCTGGGTGTTGCGCTGGCCATGGTGCAGTGAGTGACAGCTTTGCCACTGACTTCAACGCACTGAGAACTTCACACAGAGCATTCTGTTTCTATCAAACATTTGATTATTGCTTTCCAGTAAAAATACTGAATGTGTTTTTCTGGCAAGTAGCAGATCACTGAAACTGAAGTAGCTTAATCTGCTTTAAAGCTGCTGCAGAAAATAAAATCAGTCTGACAATTGTGTCAGCATTAAATCTGCTTGGATAAGCCAAGTGTAATGAAAGGCTGCTAGCATATGTGCAACACCTTGCATTTAAAAATAACCCTTTACACTTGATTAATCTCAAGGTTTAAAACAGATGATGGAGGTTTATAAGAAGACTGAGTACTATTCTTTAAGTAGGCCTTTTCTAAATATATTATAGTTAAAATACACGTCAATGCTTCTATACAGATAAGAAAGCTGCAAAAAGAATATAGCTGAAATGAATACAGTTAGAAGGAGACAGCAAAGGCTATAGGGCAGAGATCATGTTCTTCTATCTGTGCTCTGACATGCCTGCCAGGCCTTGGGTGGTGTGAAAAAAAAAAAGTATAAAGTAATATTTTCATGTGGCATGTGCAGCACAAAGGTCAATCAATCACTTTTTTCAAACTATGTCTTTTTATGTGACAACATGAATATTACTAGCTCACAAGTATGTGGAAAACAGCTGTTATTTTAAAGAGTCAGTGTTGTATTTTAATCAAATTCAATAAAAAGCTAAGAAATCTCTGGAATTAGAAAACCTATACAGCCGTCCTCCTTATCTCTATCCACGTAACAAAGAAATGCAGATTGTGACTGCATTGTGCAGATCTGTGCAGTGAATGCAGCCTTACAAGGTGCTTAGATTTAGCCCGTTTCTTCTCACTTGAAGTTACATTATGCTAGACTTAAGGCATGCTTTATTTACATTCATTCAATCTCTATTGGGAGTTTGTATACAATACATTGGATAATTCTCTAAGTGAACAACAGTCCAGCATCAAGAAGAGTTTCACGCAGAATACAAATAGGAAGCATTAGACGACTACCTCCCAGGGACCCTGAGTTCCCTGGGCTTACGTAGGGGCTCAGGATTGGTTGATCTGTTCACCCTCAGGGGCTGTCTGGAATTACAGATCAGGGACCTTATTGTCATATCCCAGCTGCTGCACAAAGCCGCTAGAAGAAAGGAGATTTACGAGTATTTCAGCAGCACTGAACCAGGGATACAGAAGCTATACAACTGGGAGTACAGTGGCTCTAAATCTGTAGGCATTATGCAAAAAGAAAATGCAGAGTTTGGTGTCAAGGGAGCTCTCCCACAGCAATAGGACATCTTTGTAAATTCTCTAAAGAATAAATTTAACAGTTATTAAAGAACAACACCCTGTTATTGCAGTCACTGAACTTTACATCACAAGGAAAGATGCAAGGGATTTTCAGAAAGACATCTGTCATTTAACAGTGACAGTGACCTCAGCAGTGACAAGCAATGCAAACCCCCAACGACGGAAACAGATTAACCCCTTGGTACACGGTAGGTTGAGAACTCCAGCATTAGGACTGCTGTGCACTGCAACAGAACATTCTGCTGAGGGTTTCTACTTCACACAAGCAGTAGACAGAATGAGGTATATTTTTACAACTAAAATTGCTGTACATGAAATCCCACTCATGAAATTATTTAGCATCATGTAAACACTAGGCACAGTTTTCAAAAGGTGCAAAGGAATTTCAGGGTCAGCAACAGACCCTTCACTGAAGAAGTATTCATGAAGTCCTATTTTAGGACTGAGCACACAAGTAGGTAGGTGAGACTCGTATATTTATATGCATTTCACAAAAACCATCATGCGTTTTATCAAGAGATAATTCTGTCAGTCAGATTCAGAACTGGGACACTAGACATTCTGCGTAGTTATTTCATCAGTAACAGTTACAACAGTGTCCTGCAATCTAACCTGACCCTTCACTCCTATATATAGTTCTAATGAAATTCACGGAGAAATATAGTTTTCCCTTATGCACTAGACGCTTAGCAGATGTTTGTAGGGAGAGAACGAGGACAGGCCATAGGGATTACTCTATCCCAATGACAAGAGTAGTCCCGATGACGCCCTTGGGGAATAGGATTGGACAAGACAACCTAAGGAGTAATATAGTATGACCTTCAACCCTACTTGCCCCCACCTCACTTTCTCTGTGTATTTCAACGAAGGTAATTAGCAGAAGACAAAGTATCTCCCCCTTCTCAGAGGGGCATTATACTTGTTACTAGACAAACCTTCACAACTAAGGAAGGCAACTACATCTGTCCTGTGCTGAACTCTACCGTGACCAATGCTACCCGTAATTGAATTGTGCTGAGCTCTTTCTCTCCACAGAGTCAACCATGCTTCCTGAATACTGACTTCATTGCATAACGTTCCCCTCAAAAGGGTTATTCACATTTTACAGATGAGAAAACGCACAGTGAATAGTCTTGGGAAACCTGTGGTTGAATGAGCCAGAGAACTCAAATCTTGTAACTGTTAATAGCATCTGCCAAGGGAGAAGATGCCTATTTAATGCCACAGACAGCTTAGTTAAGGGAAGTCAATACGAGTGTCCTTTTTTAAAGTGTGTATTGCGGCATTTAACAAGATAATTGTTATTTATATCTATCAAAAAACAGTGTTTTACAGCCAGTGTAACTTTCAGGTTACAGTGACAGACGCAAGGACGAACAATAGGGCAATACCATAAGGAGCCCCACACAATATCCTTAAAATTAGTTTCGGGCTTTGAAAATAAAACACATTAAAAGACTGCCTAAGATTCAACTTTGCTTGAAGAATAAGTCAAAATAAGCTAGCTTTCTAAAACACGTACGCTAGCCCAACCAGGCTAGCTATGTATTTTACATACGCTAGGGATCAGCGAGTAAGACTCTCCATAATTAGACGGGCGAATGTGGCATCCTAGGTAGGATGACTATACAACAGTGGTCCTTTCCAGCCTCATAAATCTATGACTGTAACAGAGCAGGCTGCCGTACTCCAGGTAAACAGTAACATCATATTTTCAATATAGTGTTCTTCCCGTTTCCTTCCTGCATTGCACACTAAACAATTTGCTGATCTGGCCATCATGCTCCCCTCCCCCAAAGGAATTAGCTTCCAGATGGATGTCTGCCTGCAACGCATGATCAGAGTAAAATATTTCAGATTACACAAAGGACATTGAGGCAAATCTGAACTGTCCGCTGCCGCTTCTGTATTAGCCACTTATTTTAGCTGCGTTCTGGGAAAGTCAAACAGGCTCCATCATGTTTCACCTTTCACCTCAGGGAGAAAAAAAAACTGTTTTATGGGAACTCCCTCCCATGTGAAGGATAAATACAGCAACCTACAGATTGATAATACAAGAAAATGAATGAATCTCAACCACAACGCTATTAGCTGGTAATGAGGGACATCCGTCTTGAGACCTTTCTGATGCAAGTAGCAGATACAATAGGGCTGCATATTGACCAAGATTTTCTCATTCCAATGGAACATGCTGACAGCCCCAGATCTTTTCCTGTCTGGGCCAGCTGTTCTGTTCCAGATAACGTGCGACAAACATTCACTTTAATATACAGTAGGTTGTGTTTAACTACAACATATGCATTCTTCCTGGCACCGTATTACCCATTCTTAGCTTCTTTGGTACCCCCAAAGGTTCCCAACAGTCTTGACTTACCTTCACAGTTTTGGGTATCGTACAGAAAATCCTAAAAACATAGAAACAGGTCGTTTGGAATACACATGATCCAGAGTCCATGAGGAAGATACATGGGGGAAAGAAGAGTGAAGATGGCAATTCTCCATAATAACATAGGCACACGTGGCATGAAGACTCAAACGTTTGACCAGTACGGGACCACAAAGACAAGCAAATTGTTTATTTCTTGTTCTCCCATAACACTTGGCATTCTTCAATCCTGAAAGAGGAAAAAATTAGGAAAAGAGAAAAAACCCACCCTTCTACATACAGGTAGAACTGTGTTTTAAACCAGAAAGAATCGCAGGATAATAGGTGGTCTTGGAGTTTTATTGAGAAGCCTTCCTATGTTGCTGCCTCAGTTGATTTTGATGCTCCGGTTCGCCCTCCACTTATTCCTTTTTCTGTGGCATAAGCTTTAAAGTACTAAAAGATGTGATGACAAAAGTTTAGATTTGTAGAATATGACTAGAAGGTCTTGTTTTAGATGTCGGAGTTTATTATATGCATTGTAAATTCACAGGGAAAGGCTTATTCATCGGCAAACTATTTAAAACAGTCAAACCTGCTTAAAGATAGCTGACAAGCTGCAGGGCTCAGTATAGTTAAAGTTACTTCTAAGTGCAAGTACGTAATAATGGAAACATAGGACAATTTTAGAAATTAATTTAAAAATAAATTAAATGGGTGATGTTATTCACTTCTATATTTAACCAAGAACATCTTCACTGCAAATGAACCTGATGTTAAACTGCAATCCCCTCATAAAAATTCAAGGACTTCATTGCAGGCTGTAGAGCTAAGAACATACGGGACTTACCAAGCCTTTCCTTGCTTTAAGCTGGGATGCAGCATCTAGGAGAGACCGAAATTTCTGATGGTTATGGACATTCTTTACTCTAAGTTTCTCTCAATAATCCTAAAAGCTGAGTGAGAATTTCATTTAGCTGAAAGAAAACCAGGTGAAGAAAAAGTCTGGTTCCCCCATTTTAGTGCTACCTAAAAAGAGGAGGAGGCATTCCAGCGTCTGAAAAATATCAGAAGAGTAGACTGACGTTTACAGAAAAGCTTGGTGGGATTTTATAGAAGACTGTCAGCAGCAGAGCGCAAGAGACTGTATAATTAATATTTCAGCAGGCTGAAAACTGATTTAATTTATCCTTAAGTGCCTGCGTTACAGGAAAAACCAACGCAAGAGAATCCGCGTGCTCATTTCAAGATTTTAGTCTTCCTTGTAGCATGAAACCAAGCCAAATATTAAATGGGTGTGATGCTAATGGTACCACAGTTAGCCAGTGTAGTAAGTGTACACAAAAGCCTAGTGCATTTTGGCCGGAATATTCTTAAGACCATGTACAGGCAGTAGTCTACAATATAATCTACAAGGATTGGCGTCTATTATTTTTCTACTGTATTTTACTACTGACTACCTTGCAAGCTGAGCCCTGAAACAAAAAGCAAATATTTTTCGACATTCTTGAGAGCAAAGAGATTTAACTTTTAGTTCCAGAAACAGGTAGTTAGAACATGAGATGAGCTGTGCATTTCTTCAGCATGACGACTACAAATCACCACATGATGCAGCAAAGTTCCATAAAGGGTTAAAAAAAATTAGCAGGTCCCATGCAAGGTATTTCCAGTAGAAATAGAATAGCATTAACATCACTGTTCAAATCAAATTCTTGCAATTCTTGTGCAAAATAAATCCTCACCTGAAACGTTCCATGCAGTTTGGCTACTCAGATCGCAGAAGTACACCATCTCGGCTGAATACAGTTAAGAAACTGAAAAGAGCTCCACAGCTCATGCTCTAGAACAGGATTAGAGAAAGGTCTTGCCAATGCTCTAGAACAGCCTTTTTTGTTCCCCAACGGATGTTTTAAAATATCCTCAGTTACTTAACATCACCACAGCAAAATACCTTATCAAGGGCCTCAATTTTGGCTCCAAGATAGAACCTATACCTACCAGTTGCCTAAACCGCATCCAGTTTTTTTTCTCCTAAACAGCCACATCCCCAAGAAACACTATTAGTAACCAGCCAACAGGTGGAGTGTGAATCACTGAGAACTGCACTTTTAAGTCCAGTGAACCTACCAGTTTTCTCACCTACCTTTCATTTAGTTCCCCCAATGTGTAGTAACGGAGGATACAATTATGTTCCCAAACCATTTGCAGTTTTATGAATTAGTATCGCTCAGTGTAGGCAACATTCTCAGAACAGATCCAGGGAAAGCCATAAGCCATTGCACTCAGTACTTGTGAAAAGAGTCAGGCAGTTGACAGCACAACTGGTCTTTGGGGAATACAAAGGAAATTGGAAAGGTTTCTCAGCAGGAGTTTGTAAATATACCTGTATACTCTGGCAGGTGCCTACATCCAGAACTGCCTAATGTTTTTTGAGTTTATTACAGAGATTCTGAAACAAACACCTGTATCTCCACTTTGTTTTGAATAACTGGGCAACTGCATAGGCAGTCAGCAATCACTTCCACTTCAGTTATTTCCATAAGCTCTAAGATTTTTTTTAATGAATCTGATAAAACATTAGTGACAAAAGAAACCCAAAGCTCTATGAGAAGCTCCTCCTAAGCTTACAGAAGAGAGAATAATTTTCTTTTCTGTAGTACAATCAGCAATTGCCTCAAAAAATTTTCTCACCTAGGTTTAGAGTATCACTTAACATATTTCACAGATGAGAACAGTCTGTTAGTATAAAGGAGAAAACAAACATATGTTTTAGATCACCATTAAAGTCAAGAACACCTAAAGTTCACAGATCCTGAGGTCATACCAGATATGATGACTACAGAAACAAAAACGAAATAATGAGATCTCAGGTAGAAGGGCTCATCTTAGCTGCTTAGAAGTAACTTAATTTTCACTATTGGAAAAGGAGTCACTGCTAAAGATACCCTCCTCCCTCTCCCCCCCAAAAAAAAACTTACAGAAATTTGGGCAGCATCTCAGTTCTCTTAACTACCTCAAAACAAGTTCTAGCATATTACTAAACTCTTGCCAGTTTCTAGAACACTGCTATAGTTCCTGTTAAGGTGTCTGGAAAGAGATCAGCTTCTTCCTCCTGTAGGGCAAGATATCTACAAACAGAACACATAGAGTTGAGTGACCAGGTTGTAAGGCAGAAGGGAGATTACACTTAAAAATTAATGTAAATATGTATCTTTATCCTAGCCTTAAAATGGAGAAGAGGAAAGTGAATGTTTAGACCTCTAGGAAATATTCTTGTTATTTTAAACTTATATATCCAAAGAAATAGTGTTCATTTGGCTACCGGCTTGACATACCTTTCAGCCAATCCCTGCTTACGTTCAGTGCAAATCTAAACTATGAACAGGTATAATAGCTAGGTCTACATCATGCTACTTTTTTTAAATAGGAAAACAAGCCATGCAGGAAGCAAGAGGTCAAGACACCAGACCCAGTTTCCTCTCTCCTTCCTCACAGCATTGTATTTTCAACCCTCCTAGCTACACTAAAAGGCAACAGCAAAACAATTACAACACACATCATTCTCCAGATTCGACAGCCACTGGTCTTTTTGATAGCCTAATATCTAAATCAAGTATTTCCCCACAATACTCTTCCCCCCATTTCTACAATAGATCATCCAAAAAGTAAATTCATTCTCTTTTGAGGTGAGGAGTCTTAATTCTCTCTAACCTCCCTCCAGTCTGTCTATACCACCTGTATACAGTTATGGCTATAAATTAACACAAAGGCTCTCCAAAGGAAAGGTGCACAAATTACATGTATGACGAGATTCTGAAACAGATTGACTTTAATGATTGCCAGGGATTGTGTGGACAGTTACTTCTGCTAAAAAAAGTACCACATTTTAGTGAAAAATGAGGTAAGTCACCACTTAGCTGTACTTAAAATTTAAACCAGACCTTCCAATTCTCATTAGTCAAAAGCTAGATTAGAAGGGACTTCGGAAGAAAAAGAAAAATCGTGCACTGATATGCAATTTCTAAGATAGCCAACTGTAAACAGCATCTAAATACACTGAAAGCATCTGTCCCCTAGACACACAATGAAGGCTAAAGTACAAGTGTGTCCTGGTAGGTGGAATCTGAATACATTAGAATTCAGCAATAAATAACATTAGTTGCTAAGACTACATAATTGTTTCAAATAATAAGCAGTTTTAAGTAATCATAGTATCAATCAAGATAAATGTTTGAAACCAAATTTGTAGCCACTGTGGGGAAATACTTGCAATGCTTTACTATAGACACCTTAAAACAGTAACATTTCTTAAGTATTTTATTGCTACAAACTGGTACATCTTATCACAAAAGCTACAAGGCATATTATAACACATACTCTATTATACAGAGTGCAATGCAGTCTCAAGAACAGCCACACTCACAGCACAATTTCTGAAGTATAATTATTCTGTACTAAGAGGTAAATATTATAAGCTTATGCCATATAGCATTTAAAATATTTACCCCACAGACAAACATTCTTTTCAAGTGATTAGACCAAAAATTCTTATTATATCCAACTTTCAATACACACACCAAAAAAATAGGATGCTTAAAAAAATATACAACACGATGTTTCAATTGGCTCTAACAGTCAGTTTGCTATAAAAAGCTCAACTAAAATAATCTTAATTTCATTTTAAACAAAATCAGAAACACATAGGAATTATATAAACAAGTTCTCCACAGAATGGAATGCATGCATAGAGTGGGGAATCTTACACGACTCTCATTTGAGACTATTAAAAAGTCTTAGCCACTTTAAAACAGAAATAAAAAGCTGTTTTTCCCCCCCCTAATTTTTGTCTTCATTTTCTTGCACTTAGTTATCTTCAGTGTGGTCTAATGTGAAGTCAGTCTGTTCTTCAGTTTCTTCTTCCTCCTCCTCCTCCTCCTCCTCCCCCTCAACAGGCTCATCAGCTTTGTCTTCTTCTTCTGTCTGCTGCTCCTGAGCCTGATCATTAATTTCAAAAGGATTTTCACCCTGAAGCCGAAAAAGAAAAACAAATATTTTGATGTTGCAAGCATAACATAAGATAACCTTTTTTCATTTCAGTGAACAAGAAGGGCAGACACTGAGAAACGCTATGGAGATAAACTCCTGGAAATAAATACTGGAAGCTACGTACTGCTCCTGTGGCAAGAAAAAAAATCAAAACTCATTTGATCTAAAATTTGATTTAAAATTGGCAAAAGTCTCATTTTTATGCACACACACAGTAATACACAATTTTTCAGTGCTGGGAATCAAGATTCTAATAAACTGTTTGAAGTGAAAATAGAAGCGACATTTAGAAAGATCCAAAATGTCTTATACACAAACTTCAGTTTAACTTCAACACGTGGTAAATTAAAACCACATGCTTAAATTTCAACATCTTTTTGTTAAGAATTCTAGCTGCTTCCTTTTTCCCCAATTAAAAACCAATCACAACTGAAACAATGTTTTCCTTTCATTTTTTCTTATCCACAAAATCAGTCTATTCATTCTGAATAATTCCGTCAAAAAGACAAACCCTTCAGTAAATTAAAAATCAAATTAAACTTGGAATCATTTACATGAACTAGCTTGAAATTCATTTGATTGGTGATTGAGAAAAACAAACAGATTTCTCAGGGTATTTTAAATATGTTGACACTAGTTGAATGGTTTCTTTAACCATTTCATAAGATAATTCAGTACAAGATGGATGTCAGCTTTCAGTTTGTTTTCAGTGTTTAAGAACTATGAATAATCAATAAAAAAAGAGTAAAATGAGGCATTAAGAGTTTCTTTCTCAGAACCTCTTTCATGTTCAAACAGCTGATAGAACAAGTCTGATCGCAACATATGACACTAATCACTAACAAGAGCAGGGTTGGTTTCCCAAGAATGTTATTTAAAAGATGATCCAAAAAGAAAATCTGATTACTAGGTATCTAGTCCTTCCTTTTGCTTACTTACAAAAGAAATATCAACAGTTCTACTTTGATTTTTTTGGGGTAGGGTCTTTCAGGTGGCCTAAAACCAGTGAAATATTAGAAAGCTGGGAAAACCTTTAAAAACGCCACTAAACCCAAAAGCTTGCCGTCCTTTTTATTCTATCATCAAAAATACAAAAGGTATAAATCCAGATTTTAAGAGTGCCCCAAGGTAAGCAAAATTCTTTGAGACAATGTTATTCCAAACCCCAAGACAAATCTGTGCGTGCACTTCGCAACTATCAACCTACAGCTCTTAGTTGGTAGTGTTTAATGAGCATAATCAACTGATTGCCCAAAGTTGTAGCTACCACATATAAACCCCAGGAACGAAGTAGTATCTTTAAGAACCGTAAATATGTACAGCTTCGTAAAAGTATATTCTCATACATAAGGATCAAGTATATGGAGAGGTGATATAACAACTTATCCGGGCCCTATGAAACAACAAAACCCCAAATCTCACACTTGAAGTTCATACCATCTTAGGTAAGCTACTATTAATGTCAGGCTTCCAGTAAGCACCATGGGGCTAAGAATACTAAAATGTACTTTGCTGAATTGGTAACAGTCTATTAACATCTAATAACGAAATATTAATAATATCTGTTAGCTCAGTAAATTGGTTCATGAAAGAAGTGTACTGAAAGATGAGTTCCCCATGATCCTCCCCCTCATTTTCAGTCAAACATTAGCCAGAGCCTTCAATTTGGCAAAGTCTTTCAAAGCATAGCAGGCAGCAAATATCCTTAAAACTGAACACTTGCTATCTGTCAGCCAGGCATCCCCAAGCACATTAATTCGTCACCCTTCAAGCAGTTACTCAGTAACTCCATAAGGCACTCAAAATGGCTTCTGCAGAATTTTTTCATGAAATGCAGCAAGGGGGAGGGTGAGTTCCAAATTCTGGTTATGTGCTGAAGGGGGACGTGACTTTTACTCTCTGTATCTTGCCCCAGTGGAAAAAGAACTTTCCCTAATTCAACTTCAGTTGGGCCATGCATCTCTTCTAGACCATACATTACAAGTATGGACATCTCAAGTTGTGCAGAGAAATCCAACAGTGTAAGAAGGGGGGGGAGGGGGGGACGGGGGACACGACATCATCTTGTTTGCCCATGTCAAGCTGTATCAATAGGGACTGTTAAAAAAAAATCACGAGTTGCTGACTTGCAGTTTTGTTCTCCCTTTGTCAAAGAGGTTTGTGATGTTGACGGTCTGCCCTTGCAACTTGGTACAAATTGACACAAATGCCTCTACAGTCTTCCCTGCTCTGAAATCCTGCTGCCACACCGCACACGCAGATCACCACTTCCTGAAACAATGATTTCCCCCCCGTCACAATCTAGTCTGCACACCAACTCAAAGCAAGCTGTGTTCAGTTGTAACCAGGATCATCTCCTCTCCCACAGGACTACAGGAACCAAATGCAAGCATCACATGCATTGGTTCACCAAATGCTGTATAAAACTACTGAATTCCTTCAATCTAGTCATACGGCATCATTGCTTACAGTTGATTATTCATTTGGACAAGGAACAGAGGTATTTACACAGCCAGAAGCCAGATACATCTTATTGACCAGGTGCTCCTGAAAGTGTACTAAGTTAAATCCCCCCAAGAAATATCAATGCTAGGAAGTCTGAAAATGGCAGTGGTCTCCTTGTCAAGACAACCTTGCAAATTTTATCTTAGTTTTTTTAATCTCAGTTTCCCAGCTGACGAACAGCAAATTTCTCAGTCCCCCTTTTTCCAGTCACCCACTAGGGGGCTGCACTGGACAATGAAATTGAACAGCAGGTCATAAGGAGTACTGGGAGAGATGAGGAGAAATACATGCAAATATTCTAATTTGTGTATCTGGTCATTTGCCACCTTCCATAAACACATAGAGGAAAGTTATCCGAACCCGATTCATGCACCCAAGCATACACACTTGCATGATATAACTAATTTAACATTTTAAATTATATTTAACTGCTGTATTGCCTCATACCTTGCCATAGCTACATAACACAACATTGCTTTTTCGGGGGGGGGGACTTGTTTTGACATTAGGCACACAAAAAAACTTAATCAGCTGAAGGTAATTATGAAAAGTAGCCAAAAATGGCAGTACAGAAAAGTCTTCTCAGCTGGCCCAAAAGAAAAAATAAAAAAAAAAAAATGCACATACGTTTCACAAAAAATGCATTCACATGTATTTCTCAGTCCCTGTATTTGCAACACAGGTCTCCAAGCCTTTTAAATTTTCCATTCATAATAACTACTGCTGCTGTAAGCTTCCATTTTTTGTATGCTGTCATGACACCAAACGATCTTATGAAATAACAGCAATTGAGTAGTCTGTGGACAAAACTTTATATTAAAGCCACATGCTACAGCCTTTGCTTCTAAAAATATGGATTAACCCATTTGCAAAGTACTTCAGGCTCTACAATTAAGTATTATGTATATTAACAAAACTACCAATGCTTTGCTAGAACTTGATCTTGGCCAAGAGTGCCTGATTAAAAACTGACCAGACATATATATAAAACGAAAACCAGAAATGAAAGGTGGTAAATCTGAAGCTGGTAATTTTGTTCTTCAAATGAAATGTAAACTAAACTATTTGAGACACTAACATGAGACTGGCAAGATATGTTAGAGTAAGAATATATTCAATGTGTTAGCCACCTAGAAGGCAGAATCAAAAGACAGAGCACTGAGATTAGACTTACTATCAGTACAGAGGAAATAGCGATATTGGAAATGTTATAGATACAATATTCCACTTGTACCATGACCATCTTACCTTGACATATAGCTCATACCGTGCCTTCACTATTGGATTATTCAAGATACTGGTAGCAGTAAGAACACTCTCCCTTTTTATTTGCTCTCTGTAGGCCTAGGAAACAGATTCTACAATGAATAACTATTATAGACCTATTTCATTTGTCTCACAAATTTGAATTCATGATACTGATCAATCACTTTCTCTAAGGCAAATTATTAACAAATTAATGACATACATGACATACTCATTCTTGGCATTTAATTCCAAACCACGTATTAAACTCAGTTAAGTCAGATACAGTTTATAGGTTGTTGCTTTAGTTTGACCAAGAGATATATTTGGGCCTCGCTTCTGTAACGAACTACAACCATGCATGTCTTCCCTCCCACACCTATATTGAAACACATGGTAGCTTTCAAATTATATGCAGTTACTTGTTCTCACCTACAGAGGACACACATTTTTTTCCCCAGAGCCTAATATATTCCATAACTATAAAAGCTCATATATAAATAAGACCTTAGTTTGGACATCTTATTTTATCATCATCACAGCTGTTTTTTGTTTTTTCTTCTACTCATGTGACTCTATCAACCATTCTACCAACATAGAAGTGTATCATTCTAAATTGTAACAGGAACCAGTTCCGTACTGACATCTTCTGAACTGCTCTCACTTGTCTTCAAATTAAAAAGATAACTGAAATTGAAAGAGATGCACCAGTCTTGTTATCTTGCTAGATATATGTTATATTTTGCAATTTGAATGACAAAACCTTTCTGACACTTAATGGCAGTTAAAAAATAAAAATAAAATTTCCCACCGTTAAAAACTGGAACAAGTCATTCCCAGCGACCTTCTCACAATTTACTATTGGCAGTTATCAAGTATACCAACACAAGCACACGAGTGCTTAAGGGCTGGCTATTTCATGAGGCAGTGTTTTTAAACAAAGTATAACAAGGACTTCCTAGCTTTCTAGAGAACAGTCGTACCAGTAAGAACTTAAAAGTGACTTGCATCGAGTACCATAACGTTTTTTAATTACCCCTAGTCTATACCTTTAACACTTCATAGTATAAACTGATTGTTGTGGGTTTTTTTACAATATGCCACATCTTACTTGTTTTCCTTTTGTATGATCAGGAGATTTTAAGTGCTGCTGAACAGAACTGTGTAATGCAGGAACATATACGCTGCAAGCGCTGCAGTGGACAGTCTCAACTTTCATCATATGGTCATCAGCAGTAACCCCTACCAAAAAAGACGAGACATATCATTAACACAGAATGTGCTGGGGGTGGGGTGAGGTTGTTCTGTTTTGGGGTTTTGGGAGGGAGGGTGAGGGGAGAGAGATTGCAGATTTAAGTACTAGCTTACCAACAGAACATACTGATTGCAAGCACAAACACAGCTTCCAATACTTAAAAACATGAAAAGAATTCAGGAGATTGTTGAGATGTTGACTGTACCTGCTTTTAAGGCGACAGTCAAACACAATTATTGCCTAAAGGTACATAAAAGATGTCCTTTCTGGCTCTCTAGTGCACCTTCTGAAAACCCTAAAGCAAAGGACAAAGTAGAGAGACAGCGTACAGCAAGACCAGAACACATAAAATGCTGTAGCTAATTGCCTGTAGAGCAGTCGAGGGGAAGAAACTCAGGCCTACACACACCTTGGGTAGCCAAGGACTGCAAAGTGGTCAAAATCCTCCTTTTGAGACAATGTCCCCAAAAACGCAGCAGCTATCCTCTTGACGCACTTAAATTGTTGCCACCCTCACAGAACGGTTGAGGTTGGAAGGGATCTTTAGACATCATCTAGTCCAACCCTTCTGCTCAAGCAGGGTCACCTAGAACACGTTGTCCAGGACTGTGTCCAGACAGCTTCTGGATATCTCCAAGGATGGGGACTCCATAACCTCTCTGGGTAACCTGTTTCAGTGCTGTTACCCTCACAGTAAAGACGTTTTTCCTTAGATTCAGATGGAACTTCCTATGTCTCACTTTGTGCCCACTGCCTCTCATCCCATCACTAGATACCACTGAGAAGAGTCTGGCCCTGTCTTCTTTACACCCTCCCTTCAGGTGTTTATATACGTCGATAAGATCCCTCCTCAGCCTTCTCCTCTCTAAATACTCCCAGCCTTTTCTCACATGAGAGATGCCCTAGTTCCTTAACCATTTTAGTGGCCCTTTGCTGGACTTGCTCCAGCAGTTCCATATCTCTGCTGAACTGCAGAGCCAGGAACTGGACACAATACTCCAGGTGTGGCCTCACTAGGGCTGAGCAGAGGGGAAGGATCACTTCTCTCGACCTCCTGGCAGCATTCCTCCTAATGCAGCACAGGATACCACTGGCCGCCTTTGCGTCACAAGGACGCATTGCTGGCTCATGGTCAACTTGTTGCTGACCCCCAGGTCCTTCTTTGCAGAGCTGCTTTCCAGCAGATCAGCCCCCAGCACATACTGGGGCACAGGGTTATTCCTCCAAAGGTGCAGAATTCTGCACTTCTCTTTATTGCACTTCATGAGGTTCGTCTCTGCCCATTCCTCCAACCTGTCAAGGGCCCTCTGAATGGCAGCGTGGCCCTCTGGTGTATCAACAAATTTGCTGAGGGCACACTCTGTCCCATCAACCAGGTTATCGATGAATAAGTTGAACGGGATCGAACCCCATATTGACCCCTGGGGAACATCGCTAGTTACTGGCCTCCACCCAGACTCTGCGCCACTATCACAAGCCTATGAGCGCTGCCGTTCAGATAGCTTTCAATCCACCTCACTTGCCTGCTCATCATATGGACCGTTATCATGGTACTGCTTTGTTACAGGCCCTCCTGCAATCTGTCTGCATCCACCTGTTGCAGCTCTTCATGGATTATACTGAGCAGGACTGTGGCAAGGTCTGCAAAATTCTGTTTGTCAAGTACCTAGCATAGAAGCATTTTGTTCTATGACGAGACCACCTAGATAGCAAACACAGATAAGGTTTCCTGCCTGCCACTGCACTTTTACTCCACCTCATATCAGAAATGAAGCACAAAATCCCAATCAGGTGGAGTAAAGGAAGGAAGAAACTAATCATTTTAAGGTAAGCATTTTATTAAATTCAAATAAGAATGGAGAAAAGGACAAGCAAAGCTCCACAGCATGCACCTTCAAGTAAAGGGCATTACTCACCTTCCATTATGTCTTTTTCAACAGCTTGAGCATTTTCTGTTTGGTTACTTGTCTGTTGCTTACGCATAGCTGTCTTCTTGAATTTATTCACCATACACTCCTACAGAGAATCAGAAAAAAAATTATAACCTATCTTTGATGCATGATTGTTTACATTCAGACAGGAACGTACACATAAACAACAGACACAAAAATACATAGCAGTTAATTGCTGTTACTTCTTAAGGCATTTAATTGTATAAAACAAACTATTTTAAGGACTCTGAATTTGCTTCAACTTTTAACAGTATATACTACCCTAAAAGATTTTTTCTGAAAGGAATAAGGACAAATTAAGCACATTTTGAAGACTAGATGGTACACTAATTACACTCCCGTGTGACTATATAAAATCAAAAAATTCGCTGGCTTACATGAAGAAACTCCATCACTACTTTGTCAAATTTGGTTTGCTTCTGGATATGATCCAATGTTTCCTGGTGAGCTGCACTCTCCAGGTGTGACTCAATTTCTTTTTCTTCGAATGTTCGAAATTTGCAAAATGAGCAAGTAAATGCCATTCTAGTAAAAGAAATACATTAAATATTACCATTTAAGAAACATTCCTCCCTCTCCCCTCAAAATTGAGACTTGGCAACTTGACAAGCCTAATCAGAAGAACAATAGGAAAAGTATTCCTTAAAGGAGTCTAAATAAAAGAAAGTTGTTTCCCATATTTTGCCGTTATTAAGGATAACTGACATGAACCAAACATAAAACAGGTCAGTCTCAGTCCAAGTATCTGTGCAGAAGATGAAAATTGCTAAAATAAAAAAGTTAGCCATCTGAAAACCACAGAATCTACTTTCTGAGCGTACCCATGACGACAGTGCTCTAGTTTGTACCACCTTTTGTAGTACCCTTCAGAATCAAGACAGTCCATGATTTCCTAACTAGTCAAGAGAATATATAAGCAGCAAGATGTCATTCTAAGTTTGTTTTCATACAAAAAAACAAAATCTAAAAACAACAACATAACAACCTCGTGAGAAAATACTGGCCTGCTCAACACAGCTGCAGAAGAAGCATTTGTGCCATGACTGCACTGACCTAAGACAATACAGTCCTGTACAGTGCTGGCCATCGGTCTGCTTGGCTGTGACAAGATTAAGAAAAGTTACAGCTCTATCTACTTATTTTTAATACAAAATAGCTCACCACACATATACAATCAGAATAAGGTTAATTTCTAGCAGGTGATTAAGATAACAGGAATGTAAATCTGTACAGTTGAAATACACATTTCTGTGGTAGTACCATTCTAAAGCTGCTTCTCAAGCACGCACTGATGTGCTTTTAGGCGAGAAGGGGATAGGATTTTTTTTTTTTTTCCCTGATACACCAAGCGTCCAGTGAAACATCCAATCTTTTAAAGTCACGGGGTGGGAAAGGTGGGGAAGGAACGTTTGGGGTTTTTTTGAGGTTGCTGGGTTATTTTTTAAAATCAGTCCAATGGGGCTTTCAGGAAAGACTGCATATACTTAGCTGAGGATAAAGGGGGAAAAAAAGAAAGGGAATGGCAGAGGGTACCCAGCATACAAGATAAAAGTTACAGCACAAACCTGTATCCATCACCGTATTTTTCACTGTTTTTCTCCCTTCTACGTCTTTGCTTCTCTCTCCTGGCCTCAATTCGTCGCTTTTCTTCTTCTTCACTTTTGACTTCTCCTTTGGCATCTTAAAATACAGCGAAATGATTTTAAAATGTCATGTTCTTAAATAAAAACAAAGACAACAAAAACAACCACCAAACCCAACCTGACAGGAAAAATAATTTGTCTTCCCCCTCCCTCTTCCATAAACACCTTTTATATTGGGTCAAAATGCAAACAAAAAACATACATCAATATGGTTCAATGGCTTCTTAAAATGCTACAGGAAGTTTTGAGGTTTTTTTCTCTCCAATAAAGAAGGTAGACTTTAAAACTTGCTTCAAGCAATGCAAATTTAGTAGTTAAGGGTCTGGATTACATTTATAAAAGTGAGGAAACGCCAAGTTGGAGCAAAGCCAGCCCTGTTGGGCCTAGTTATTAAAGGTTTTTTCAAGTAAGTGACCAGGAAGGGCACGTGGGGTGGGAGTGGGGGAACCTATTTATAACTCTCCACAGTTTTAGAGCGCTGCTGCTACAATCCTCCAACTTTGAAAGAAGCTATCTAAAGGCAGCTATTTCTTCTGTTGCGAGCACAGTCTCCAAGAGCAAAGTTAACATAAAGGTTTTCATAAGGGAGACGAGGCACTGTGTGATTATGGGCATCTGAGCCTGAATTTCAACAAATGTCTTCCCCCCTACCCCCGTGTGACTTTGTTAATTTCACAAAAAGTCTTCCTGAGATTTTCTGCTGAAGAACTCAGTCAGAGAAAGAAGAGCATTCAGAGCAGGAAAAAAAACATTTTTAACAAAGAAATTCCATTAAATATCACCTGGCATGTAAGAGGGTACAAACAAGTAAATGACTAAATTAGTTTCGCATGATCTAAAATTTCTAATGACATTGGCAATTTGCCTGCCTGCCTTTCTTCTGTTTTAAAAGCCTATGGACAAGGGGAAATGCTTAGAATACTATTCAGTCAGTTGTTCTAGAGCAGAAAAAAAGGCATCACTTTGTTTTCCTCTGCAGTTCAACCTTAGGACAAAGGTCAGCCTCAGCGAAAAACCTTCTCCATCCAAACAGGAATAGAACAGCGCATACAGCACCATAACATAAAAAAAAAATTAGGACTTGCAAAAGGTCTGTCGGACCAGAAGCGTCACTGAGCACTGAAAACACTTCCAGTGACTAGCAGCTCACACTTCACTCCTGACTGACCCCATGTTTTTCTTCTTTTATAGCAAAGAGTTTCAAAAATTACTTTGATTCAGACAGGAAAAAAACTCCTGCCAAAAAGATTTTTCTATCATTATTTCTTCATTTAAAAACAAACAAAACAAAAAACAAACAAGCAAACAAAAAAACCCTCATGCTTTCCATTGCTGACCTCAGGATTAAAATTTCACTTAGAACCTTACTCGAGGCCCAGAATGGGCAAGGACCCCTTGTTTTACTGCGGCAAAAATCATCTGGTATGAAATTCTGTGGAGTGACATGGCCTGTACCTCAAATGACACATTTCATTGCCCATTCTATTACAAACTGGGAAATGGAAGCCTGAGTCTACATATAAACTGGGACTCCCCAACAGGACTCTTACTTTCCTTCAAAGCATGTATGGAAATGTTTAAGTGAACATGATTTTCACATGTATTTACTGAATTGGTATTACAGATGGATCCAAAGCCTGCAAAACAGATTAACTGGCAATCCATTATTTACAGCATACTTGAAATGAATTAATGATTCACTCCGTTTTTCTTAAGTTTCAAATGGAAGTCTCAGAGTTCAGCAATTTCAGTTGGCCTTGTAATCAGAGTAACAGTGCAAAGGGTGTGCCAATTTAACAGAAAGGCCATAACCCAACAGGCAGAGCGTGCCCAGTATTTCAATAAAAGGAATTCCAATCATTTGGCTGCAATTTTCCAGCATTTATTATCAAACAAACCGTATAAGAAACAGTAAACCACATAAGGAAGAGGGGACTAAAGACCATTTCAGCCTCAATACTCAATTTGCTTTCTTATGTGTTTGAAATTGTTACAGCTAATATACACTTCAACTGGTTTTAATGTAAACTAATAATTAACCTGTTTCAGTAAGACTGCACATGAAATATACCTCCACTCCTGACAACGGCTTTCTCAGTTAACTAAATTCACTTTTTTAAAAGCGGCTCACCTAGGACTTAAGGGTGAGGTTGATCAGCTAGTGGGATAAATAAGATAAGTGTGAGGAACTGGTGTGATAAACAACATTTAAGTTATGGAATGGCACTAAGCGTAGAAGACCATTGATGCTAATTTCACATAAATTAAAACAAGGTAAACAAGTACAGCATACAGAGATGATCAGGATGCAGAGACCCGACATGCACATAAAGCAGGAAACAAGTGATGAATGTTTGTTACAGACCACCTTCTTCCCTACGGCTTAAGTTTTATAAACTCTTTAAAAATGAAACAATACTATGCAATTACTATTAGAGGCTTACTAAATCTCTTCAGTCACACATATATAACATCTACAAAGTTTTACCTGACAAAGTAAACCAGCTTACCTCCAAAAGTCTGATACCCAAGATCATAAGCATCTCTTGTAAAGTCTTCATATATAACAACTGCACCACTTGTGTCCACTTCAATATCCTAATGAAGTCAAATCCATAAATTTTGTATGAAAAATACAATATTGTTCTAAAACCCGCAAGAGACGGTGCAAATTACTATATTTCGAATAATCTGTTACTTACTATTTTTATTAAATATGACAACAGAAGAAAGTGAATTAAGTATCTAATTAGGACTCCATGTATAAAACACTTCAAATTATGCAGTTTCTCTCCAATGCCTCCAAGTCTTTGTGAATTAGTTTCATAAGCAAAATTCTAACTGGCTTCTACATGAACAGTCTGACCTCCAATTCAGACTTCTAAATGCTTACTTGAGAATACGTTAACACCTTCACCCAACAAGAAGTAAAATAATATTTTGGCCTCTCAACATGGAACCAAGATTTATATGCTTAGCTTAACAGTTACATTGGCACATACTGTTTGCAGCACTGTTTGCAACTCATCTTTCTGTGGGTAGGGATTAATCTTTGTATCATAGTGGAGAACATCTGCTAACACTGATTCTTCTTTCATTTACCCTCTCCTTAATGCCTCTTATGTCTCATCTGCTCTCCCTTGTGGCTTTCTTGTAATTTCCCTGTCATTCTGTACTTAATTTCTCAACCCACACAAGCCAGGGGTGGATTTATGAAATCAAGTCAACTGTCTGCGACAACATAAGAAGTGCTTATGGCTGCTCTCTGTATCACAGAAATAGCTGGTAGGTCTACAAATACACTTCGAAAATAATTAAAAATAAACTAAAATTAAAACTGTTTTATGGCATTTCTAAGCACTAGGAAAAGGACTGCATTTAAGTGGAAAAATAAGAGCTTTACAAAATTTCATCATCACAAAAATATATACACATCCTTCTTCAACTGCATACGGAACAAAAAACTGCATTTTTTTAAGTTCTAGAAATAAGGAAGTTGGATAATAAAAATAAGTTGGCCTCCTTCATAGTAATAAAGCATTAGGGTAATGCTATTCATACACACACAAGCAAAACCCTTCACTGCTGCTCTAGTTTTAGTTCTAACAAAGGCTACATGGAGACCAAGATGAAAAAGTTGAAAATAAAAGTTAAGCTATACTACTAAATCAAGCTATACTAAATGAAGAAAATCTGTGAGATCTTTAGAATTCACACAGACCAGTGGTTCCCAGACCACTACCCAGAAGAGAAACTATTCTAAGATGCAATCCGAATTCTGAAAAATTCCAGAACTCTTGGCTTTGGCCAAGTGAGTATGAGTTTCAAACTGGCTCTGATAAAATATACAATTATGAAATATACTCAAAATCTTATATTAAAGTGCATGGGATTTTTAATATCCTAAATCTATTCAGTGTATAAACACTGAAGCAAGAATGTAAAAATGTTAACTTCCCAAAATAAGGTCCTCAGCTGAGTCAGATCAAAATTTTTACCCACTGTGACATACAAGATTTTTCAAAGCTTGTGATTTTTTTCGATCTACTAAACCAATCAAGAACAAGTAAACAGGTGCGTGTTCCATTCTGATGCTCATCATTGCTTGGTTAGCATCAAGCAGCTGGTCAAAACTGTGGCCACCCAACTCATTTGTTAATAAGATACACTCAAGAACAAACTAGCAGGCAAGAGAGCCTCACAGACAGTTTTCGATTACTGAAACAGTGAAAAATGAATTCAACAGTTTGACTCAGATTTCAGTTTGAACTTGCAAGGCTAAAGTGCAGAAAATGACCTGTAAACAAGATACACCTGACAGGAAAAAGTGATTCAAATACAGAATCCCAAAATATACTGTGATTTGTTGCAGGTTTGGGTGTTTTGGGGTGGGTGTTTGGGTTTTTTTTTTTTTTTTTTTTCCCTCCTTTCTTTGTTCTTAAACAGTCACTTCACAAGCAGTGACTGCTACACTGCACAGCATACATTTGAAAGCTGAGTAAGAAACATGGACAATTAAACATTAGTCACAAAGTGAAAAAGGTTGGTCTCATCAGTAAGACCACTAAACCAGCAAACTCCATGTTCCAACATCAGTTGCTCTACTGAACAAACTTATTCCCAGGTGTGGGGGCTTGGGGGCGAGGGAGAGGGAGGAAATAGGATGCCTATGAAGCTCTCCATGTTCAAAGTTTTAAAAGGTACGCTGTCTCGTACAATTTAAGTGGGTGAACAATTTACAATGGAGTAAAACCAATAGTTAATACTTGTTTTCCAGGCTATCTGCCAAAGCTGTACTTTTCATATCAGTAAGAATTTCAAACTGCCATCAAAATAACATAGTTTTAGATAGAATGAAATAAATCAACTAACTTTAGAAACACTGAATTATTTAAGTGTTTAGTGTTTATAACTCTAGCTTAATAACTCTGAGAAGAATATTTGAGAATTATTCATGTTAATATACACTGTATGAACTTGTTCTGAAACAATCAAAAGATGTTTTTCAGTACTGGCCTCTTTACCTCTATAGTAGACTCCTGGAAAGATGTCTTCATGTCTACAAGCATAAAAAAAGGAAGAAATTTAAATACAAAACTGCTGTCTAATATCACTGTCAATTCATTTTAAAGCAGTAAGATGTCTGAGAAAAAAAGTTCGGCTTAACATGCAGTTAAGATATTCTACATCTACAATGTATCATATTTAATACTAAAATAATCAGATAACCTTAGCAATGCGATTTAAACCATCTTTTACAAACAATCTCTGATTTTTAATCTAGCTCCATGAAACAAAGTGAAAACCGAAATAATACCACTTTGAGATATATTTTCATACATATATTGCATACTGTATGCATTTGATTGATGCTAGTTACTTTGGGTAAGTTTTTATTTTTTACCTACATGATACTGCTTACAGCATGTTTCACTACAAATCTTAGAAAATCGTAGTAAGCCACGCAATAGTTTTTCCTTCCCCCACTCTCAAAGGCACAGGACAGGCTGCCTAAAAGTGCAACCTGGTAGGCGCTTTCTACTCCACTTCTTAAGGAAACTTCAATATTTGCTATATCAGTCCCTGAACCGTGGAAATCAGTGAGCGGGATCAGGTAGTAAACTAAAAATGTTCTGTCTTAAGATAGGTTAGGGAAGGGGAAACTAAGAAATACTGAAAAAAAGATCACAGAGGAAGCCTTAAGGAAGCATTACAGTATAAGAAAAAGATTTTTCACTTCTCAGTGCTGACCACTTTATTGTTTAGATCTTGCTACAACTGAAAAGAGAATTATAGGGGTGGAGCACAGGACCGGACAGCAAGTTGCTTTGGAATTCCCAGGAGAAAAATGTAAGACAGTTTTGGAGGGACGGAACGGAATGAAGGAAGAAGAAAACTTTATGGAAATGAAATTTAAGAGCGAGATTAACCAAATACACTATCCAATACTCAAGAGTTACAACTCTGGATTCTATTTGCAGCAACAGCACCTTACCAGTGCATTCAGCGAGGAATTACTTCCTTCACTGAGTCTTTCAAATACAACAATACTGTCTTCTTTTCCTTTAGTTCTATTAGTCTAAAACTTCACTAAGCAAAAAACCTTTCTTGAAGCATATGTATGAAAACAGATCTGATAAGAAAAATACTATGGAGAGCATTAACGAAGTCTCTCCCCAAAAGAAAGAAAACACTTTGCAGATGGCACACACTCTTGTTCTCTGTAAAAGAGCAATAAAGGAAAACATAAGAATCTTCACGCAGAAATCAAGTCTCTCCTTTGGGTCACTCGCTTGACTGCTGCCACTAACCTCATCTTCAAACTTAGCCAACGGATGTTTTTATAGCCCAGAGTAATTTGAGGTAAGTTTTGTTTCAGCTGCAAAAGTCTTCCTGTCATGCCTTTACAAGCTGGCAATGCAACTGTCAGAAAATGTTCAGGACAAGAGGCAACGGGCAGAAACTGAACCACAGGAAGTTCCACCTGAACCTGAGAAAAAAACTTCTTCACTGTGAGGGTGACAGAGCATTGGAACCGGTTGCCCAGAGAGGTGGTGGAGTCTCCTTCGCTGGAGATATTCAAAAGCCGTCTGAATGTGATCCTGGGCAATATGCTCTAGGTGACCCCGCTTGAGCAGGGAGGTTAGACTAGATGATCTCCAGAGGTCCCTTCCAACCTAAACGATTCTGTGATTCTGTGCGATTCTGTGAAAATGGCACCAAAACTGAATGGATACAGAGAACAAAGAGTAATCCTAATATCTAACGTTTGTTAGAGTCAGTATACCCCCCTAGATGTTTGCTAAGTTTCCAACTACCCTTCACAACTTTTGTGTTACACCTCCTCTTCATGACATTGTTCACTTTTCAAAGGGGAAGGGGGGAAAAAAAAAAAAACCACACTCACTTCTACAACACCACTTACCCAAAAACATACTTTGTTTGAATTTCTAACAGCAAGTTGCCTCCACAAATGTCAGTTTCGAACAAATGTGCAGGGCAGCTAAGCAGGAGATCTTTGAGATGCAAGTTTTCAATATACTTGGATATGTATTTTACGTATCTGTTCCATAACACCAAAGTTGGCAACTAAAGTATTAAAGCTCCCCGAATAAAAGGCAGAGGAATGTCTTCTATACACTCAGTGCCTGAAAATTTTACAGTACTCCTGAAGTGAAAATTAAGGAAACAGTTTTGTAGTACACAGCAGGGTAACTAAGATTACAAGGTTGCCCAGGAGAAGCTAAGAGACACCTTAATACCTTTAAAGTACATCTGAAGAAAAGAAATCCCCAAAACTAACATGTATTATTTGGGTATATGAACTTTCCCATTATTTATTGATACCACAGAGCTAAGTTTCCATTCCTCAGGCTTATGCAAGGGCATATTTTCAGGTTTGTCAAAGAAAGTCTTCAGCAGTACATATTTAAACACCTCAATATACTCAAATTCAGCAAATCTTTGCAATGAAGGAGCTATGAGTGTCAAAACAGCCCACACAAACCCTTCTCTCTGAAGATTAAAACTAAATAACTCCTAATAAATAAAAGACAAATGAATAATTTTAACTAAATAATTTTGGCACTAGTTACTTACTAGGTGATTTTTTCTGTGTCAGCTTCAAAATAGGTTTTGTCAGTTTGGGTTTCTTGATAAATGTCCCACCAGGTTTGTTATAGGGCTGTGGTATCATTTTTCTCTTTATTCCTCTTGCAGCAACTGCTGCAGGACTGGGTTTGTTATGATAGTCAACAACAATTCCAGGTCTGTGCATTCCTCCAAAGTCTCCCATATGCTGGAAATTTGTGAAACCAAGAAAAAGATATTAGTATATGAAATCAACAGAAATAAAACAACTGCACTTTAGTACACATTTTTAAATGTTTCAAAATAAAACTGTAAGTTGAGCAAAATCTGCATTCTGGAGCAAAAGATGGGGGAAACTTATGCTTCCAGTTTTGCTGTTGTTTTGTGTAATGGCTTTGTGAGTGCTTGTCCAGTAGAATGAACACATGTAAAACTGTGTTTCTGCTTATTCAGAACCATTGTCCAGACGATGAACATGCCCACCAGAGTTCATACCTCACCCTAACGTCTTGGCTCCTCTCTTCAGATTCTCTAGAAGAATGACGTTTTTTCCCCTCTTGGGAAAAAAAAAGAGCTAACCAACCAAGTTTTCAATACTTAGGGTAGCAGTCATTCAAACAAAAAAATTCCCAAGAGAACAGCAATTTTAAAACTGAATAAAGAAGGTCATCCAGCGGGGAACAGTATTTAATCAAAGAAAGCTTGGTCTCTTTCTTTTACTTAACCCTGCAAGGACACTGCGTGACAGTGAATTCGGTAAATTCTGAATTTAAAAATTACCAGTTGATCAGGGTGAGAGGAAAGTGATACAAAAACATGTCAGCAACAGGGATGAAAAATTTTGCCAAAACACTAATGCTTTCCTTTCTATTACTGCTAAAATGCTCTACAGACGTTTATCGACACCTGTTCATGCAGGAGGCCTTTCTAGAAGCATGGACTGAATGAGTAATCTGAAGAGGGAGAAGTTAAGTAGCTGTAATTTTTTGAAAAGCACTAACTCATTTCTTCATATTGACTTATTTGCTTAATAAAGGGAAGAAAAGAGCCCATTGACTGGATGGGTGAATTGGATAAGCAGAAATATTTGTACTGCCATGAAAACAGAATTAGTGTCACACTGTCAAAAAGTACATGGAGACAACTTAAGTGACCTATGTGAAATGTATAATCATTTTATTAGCAAGTTTTAAATGATACCAGACTGAAATGTACTAAAACAGGCACTTTTTCAAATTAGAAGTCCATGCACAAAATCTCCATGTTAATTTATGTGAGATAGTTATAGAACTACCTAGCACATACGTTTACACTGCATGTATATAAACTTGACACAAAGTAAACACACTTGAATAATTTCAAGTACTTTTTTAAAATAGTATTTCCATCATCTATCTATTAAAGGTGCAATGCATTTTAAATATGGTAAGTAGTTTAGCCTTTACGTTGTCCTTCATTACATGAAAAAGACTAAAAAGAATAATTCCAAAAGAAAAAAAAAAAAAGAAAGAAGGATACTTTGTTGTAGTTCTGCACAAAACTTTCAGATCTAATTAAGTTCTGAAAGGACAGCATCCAACCTTAAGACCCTAACACTTTCAGCTTGACAAGCAGAGAAATACAAAGATTAGAACCTATTTCTAATACCATGCTACTTGCTAGCTAGTAGCCATGTGCAAATCTGTGCTAAATTTGAACATGGAAACTACGTTACCCAAGAATGCTGCAAATAAACCTTCTGAAATAAAACCACCACGCAATTAGGCATTTAAAAAGATCCAGAAAAAATAATCTTTATCTACACTTCAAGCTGTAGATAATCAAGCTACACTTCAAACAAATTATATAGTTTAATATTTAGTAACTGCTTCCCAAAGAAATATGGCACACTTAGTTTTAGAAGATAAGTTACATCTAGAGGCATAAGCAGAAAAGTGTTCACTGAACTCTCGATGCTTAAGAAAAAAAAAAGAAATAAGAGCTAGGATTATAAAACCAAGGTAAAGGGACACCATCAACTTAAAGTTAGTACTTTTAGTAGTCAGGATGTCTTTATTCTCTTCTGTTGGTTTTTTTTTTTTTTTTGTTTCCTAGCTCATTTAACATAAAGCACTACTTCTCCAAACTCTGTGATCCACTGTTTTCATGTACATAGTTTTTAGATTCTATGCTGGAGAGGAAACCATTGAAAAGGAGTTAGAACATGTTTGCAGAACAAAATGAACACAAGTAACAAGACTAGGTACACTACCTGAAGTAAATCTCAATTCTGTGAAAGGACCTGATTTCAAGTTGATGATGCCCCTTTAATTATGCTTTAATTTTAAATAAGAACCACTGTAACTGCTAACCACCTACCTTTGCCATTTCCTTCCCATCACCCTTCCATACACAAGTCAAAGTAAAAATTAACTTTAAAAGGAGACTTGATGTTTGAATAAAGATTTAGCTAGAAGTTTTACCTGTCCATATGTAGAAAAACAAAATAAAAACTACTCCAGCAATCACAACCTGGGTTTTATTTTTACTTATACATTGCACCTTTAACCTACTCAAAGCTTCAAAAGGGTTTGAATTAAACTTTTACAATATTCAAAAATTTCCCCACCAGCAGCAAAGATGCTAGTGTTTACAAGGAGAAATGCAAGTCCTTTTAACCCCTTTTAGACCAAACCTATTACTTTTATCTTCACCTTTCAAACAAAAGGAGAGATTTAACAAACCTTATCAACTAGTCTTCTGTTGCTCATTACTTTCAACAAAAAGAGGGACTGGGTACTACTTGAAGACAGCTTCAAGGGGATACACAATATTGTCAACCATGATAGTTTGCTTGGACAAAGGAAAACACACTGTATTGAACAGCGTATTTATTTTAAAGCAGTGGTCTTGAAAGGGTTTAAAAGAGTGTCTAGTGAAAAGAATCTGAAAAGATTCTGTACTTACTCCTCGGCCTCGGCCTCTGCCTGTTGATGGTCCTCCAAAAGCATCATAGTTTCTGCTTCCAAATCCACTTTCAGGATAAGCAGGCGTTCCTCTCCCCCGAGAGCCTACAGGTGCAGGCTTCATATGGGGTGAAGAAAAACTGCTGTAGGAAGAGTAACTCTCTCTTCCTCTGTCCTCCATAAACCCAGGCCTCAATTTTGAACGGGAGTAAGGTGCTTCCCAGCTAGACCCGCCCTGGTTTCTACCTCCGAAAGAGTCAAGGCTATTCCGGTAGGAGTTGTCAAATCGACCACCATAACTACCTCCGAAGCGGCTTTGTTCGGGTTCATTATAACCATAGCCAGATCTGTACAGATCTCGCCCACCCAGAGAAGACCCGGAGTCGTAAGACTCATAAGGTCCAAACCTGGAAAAGTTGCACAGTGAGGAGAAAAAAAAGTAAGCTTACTAGTGTTATACATTTCAAAAGACAAGTTATCAGTTGACATTTATCAACTAAAATCAATTTATTACTATACTGGTCTGTACAGTTGTGTTACTGTTTATCTTGATTAGGGCTGGGCAAGTCACACTATGACCAGATAGAAAACTATCTGAGCCATTTTTGCTACAAACAATTCTAAAGTTCAGTATGCCTGAACTTTGTTTACTTAAATTTTCAGCAACATTTACTAAAATATTATTAGAGCCCAGCCCTAGTCTCAGGAAAATAATCACCTGCAAACATTCACAGGCTAGTCAAAGTGTCCTTTCTTCAAAATCATGTCCTCATATTTTAACATTTAAACAGCAGTTAAAAGGCGGCTTAGTTTTCCCCTGAGAAAAATCGGATTTTTTTTTTCATGGTACAGTTGAGAGTTTTAAACAGCCCACAATTCTAATTTTAAAGGAAAACATAAGTGCTCTACCATTCATAGCTATACTTTCTGGAAGCTTTCCTTCCTGTAAATCTCAGTCTCCCAATCAAAGAGCTAATGTTCACAATCTGCAATGTATCCATCTTTTGCTTGCAGACCATTAAGTCTAGCAACTCAATTTTGAAAATCTAGCTCAATTTGTGCAGAGTACACATGAAAACAGTCCATGGAATTTCAGAGTAGAGTAACAAGGAGCTGAAATCTTTAGTTATTTATCAAGAGCTTGCTTTGCTTTAGGGGACGAGGCTAGATATCAATGTAACCGCTTGAAAGGGAAACACATTAGTGTCCCTACACGGTTAAAACAGGGTGATTCAGCAGGAGTTGAGAAAGACAACCCCTTGACTGGTAAAATATAACCTTGAGCAGACCTGTATCTATAGTAAACAGAATGCCTTCATTTTAGAAGGGATTACTCTCAGAAGACCCAAAACTACAAAGAAAATGACACTATCTACAGAAAGAGTCCATGCACAATATTAACGTAACATGGCAAGACACATTTCAGTGTTCAAGTAGACATTCAGCCTAAATCATATGCAGATTACTATGTGGTAGGTACAGCTCATTCCTGAATCTCTGCACAGACTTTTAAGTCAATCTTTATGTTCATCACTGAACAAATTATACTTATCTAGATGTTTAACAGAACCGTGCAGCAAAACACATTTTCTCCAGCCTCCCTACTTAGCACTGTCCTTGCCCAGTGGCACTACAGTGGCTACAAACAATAATCATACAGTAGTCTGGCTACAGCCAGACAAGAATTCAAGGGCGCAAACAAGAAAACCAACTGATTATCTAAGTTTTCTTCACATTTTATTTCCTCCAATATAGAATCACTACTCTAAGAAGCACGCTATTTGAATATGATGTTAAGGCCTAAATCAAATCAGCTGCTCCCTACTGTTTTTACCTGAAAGAGCACCAGGAATAATATCCTAGCATTAAATACACAACTTTAAGACCACTGCACCAAAAATTTTATTTTTAAACCAATCCATCTTACAAAGTAGCCCAGAACATGCACACAATTTTGAGTGTAATCAGTACCTGCCAATGAAATAATCTGGACATGACTTTCGGATTCAATACCCAGGATCATTTGAGCATTACACATTCAAACCAAAGAACATATGCCCTAAATGTTCCTTGAAAAGGGAATGTTGATAGATTCAGTCTAAGGCACTAAACCAGTTAGGTCTAGTCTGCTATGTCAGGAACGATATGTCAGGCCAATCAGTTACAGATTGCTAACCATTGCCAAAAAAGAACACTTTTTCCATTTTCATTCAAAGACACATTGTTTCACTGTCAAAGTTTTCTACAAAAATGCTGATTATTACAATAATCTAGCTCTTACAGATTAATATTTGCCAGGCTTTACTGCATATGAAGACTCAGAACAAAAGTGTTCATACAAAATCATAACAACATGCCTCAGGAACACTTAAGTTAGAAACCAGAATATTTTAAACTTAAATCAGATTTAATCAATTCTTGGGACAACTGAAGGATTATTTTACCTGTTACCACCACCACCACCTCCTCCTCCGCCTCCACCTCCATGACTCTCCATCCCATAGGATTGGTTAAGGTAAGAGTCCATGGATCGTGGGCCACCATAGCCTCCATGTCCATAATCACGGTCCATGTCTAAAAAAAGAGCAGAAAAATGTTTATAAAGAAAGAAAGCAAGAACTCAATTTATTAAGTAATCTATCTTAAATTCTTAAGTTAAAAAGTTTACTCTTTGCCACAGAACTTACAAACAAGACAAAATTCTCAGCTGCAGACCAATTTTGTCATTGTGCTTAGGGAAGCGGCACTCCTTTGGCATCAGTTGAACACCTCTTAATTGAGATCAAGCTTACATTTCTTCCCGGGAGTGGATAACTCAGGATTATTGTTCCAATAATTGGAATTCAGACTCAACTTAAATTAAGAGAACTAATGGAGAAGTCCTATACAAAATGCATCAGAAGTTAGTGGAGAATTATGACCACTTGCCTCCCTTCAATAATGCACACGGCTCACAGACACCCTCTTTCTGTACCTAATGCCACAAGAAATCTTGACACGCTCATACAGACATTGGTTCAAGGTTACAACCTGTGTCATGTCATAATGCATACACTGGATATATATTCCAATCACAAGTATTTTTCCATTCTAACACCAACTAAAATCTATCCCAATCAACACTGAGTTGCAGCTGACTACTTACACTACGATACCAGTACTTTAAAGTTGAACTAAAAATTTTAAGACATTTTTGCATCTTGTAATTAGGTCTGGAAAAAGAATCAAGATTTTCCTCAGTGTTGGAAATTCTGTATTAAAGTTCTGGTTAAACAACCACTCTCATAACTTCAAAGCACTGAGATGACGCATCAGATTTGCTTAATGAGTATGATCCACAGCCTTCCTCTAACATACACAATTGACACTTCACCTGCATCCTAGTGACCAAAACTGTTCTCCCAGTACCTGCTAACACTAACTTTTGGGTAATACAAAGCCTGGCAAGTCAAACTTCATGGAAAAGCAGAAGGGAAAACACAGTGAACATCACAAGGATAAAAATCTAATCAAATATTTGACCACTGATCACAGGAAGTGTTTTATACATTTCAAAGTTTCCAAGTTTGAACCACTGACTTTCTCAGGAGATGACAGGAAAATAAGCTCCTTTGAAGTCATAAGAAATTTTCTTGCATAAATAATATAATTCTGTGTGTATATCAGACACATGAAAATAATTGTAGTGGGTGAAAATAAGTATATACACTATTTCCTGTTTGCAGTACCTTCCTGTTAGCACCAGAGAACCATTGTGATTTACATTATGTCTGTCATCAAAAACAAAAATTCTGCAAATGGCATTTAGCTACATATCACTGTAACAAACAGATGTTCTCAACATGCCTGGATAGAGTCTCCTAGAAATCAAGGTCTCCTGCTGATTTTTTACTTTTAATGACCCTAAGTACTTTCTAAAAAAAAAAAAAAAAAAAACACTCAAGACAATACTTCTCAAACATTGACCGTGGAAGCCATAATGCATCTTTTCACCTTCGGAAGATACAGTAAAGATTCCGCATCAAAACAGAAAAGTTTTTCAAAATACTAATCACATAGCATCATATGACATCAACTTAAACTGTAGAAGTTATTCTTTAAAAATACTGCTCAGCCTTCTAATGAAAGCGTCTAATATTCCTCTCTGGTGGGACCAAATGATCTACCATATAATCCAGGGAAATATGGTGAAGGCTGCCTACGTTAAAATGCAGGCCAATTAAAAAAAAGTAAAGTAGTCAATAAAATAACTTCAGTTTCACAAAAATTAAGGTTACATCACCCCATGGTTAAGCTCAGACCCTAGTTACTTTTCCTCAAACACAACGTATCAAGAGATGCATATGTTCTGAAAACTGAAATATCTGACCTGAAAGCACTCAAAAATTCACCTTAGTTTCTCCTGTTCCCTATTATTTACAGACACTGTGATGGCACATAAGTAATCCGGTTAAGAGCTGAACAGGTGAATCGCACCACTCAACAGGGAGTAATGTAACACTGACAAAAATCACTGTCATTGCAATTTGATTCTATTACAGCATAGTAAGTAGTAACTAGTGTTCTTTACATGCTACAAGTTCATCGGTGGAAAAAACAAAACAAAACAAACTTTCACATTCACTTTTGAAATAAGTTTCAGCTAAAATTTTTAGCATGAAACCAAATACTAGATATTTCCACTCCCAGAATAACTGCTGACATCGACTTCTGCTCAGTACTCTCCTTATTCATCCAAGGTTGATGTTAGGTAACTTCAGCAGTGCCGCACTAGAGCTATGCCTGTCCCTAAATCCTGAAGTCACTGCCTTTAAGAAGGCTCCCCCTGTTCCGTAGCAGTGAACTTACTCCTCCTCCCCAAACTCACTGCACTGCATTTACCTACCTTATAACACACTCTTGTTGGAAAAGGTTTAACAGAGGAAACAAAGAGAGTGGGGGACATAAGGTACAAAAGAGGTGAACCGGGTTGATCACTTCCACGGTCTTCTAAAATAAGAAATAGGAGGCAACAAACCGCACCAGGAAGTACCAAGCTAAAAGATAAATCAGATGCTTTTTCACAAAAGACACTTAAGCCATGGAACTTCTCTGTGACAAGTTATTATTAAGAATTTACATGGGTTTCAGAAGGAACTGAATAAGTCCACTGACAAGAAACTCAAGGAATGCTGAACACAAAGATATCTCTGGTTTATAAAGTCCCCAAGCTGCAAATCAGGGCAGGCATATAAACATACTAAAGTAGTATCTCTGTAGGTTTGTTCTATTTTTGTATTTTTCCTTCCACATCCCCAAATGGACAGAGCAGCACACAGGACATTGCTGAGGCAGGAGAGAGGCAGATATATTTTATCTGACTTAATACAGGTGGTCTTACATTCTCCCTCTGACTATTTCATTAACTGTTCCAGATTGCTGAGCAGTAGCCTATCATCCTAATTACTGAACTCCCTTTCAGTCATTTTGTCAGCTCCAAACCTTACCAAAGATAGACAGATTCTATATTCATGCCCAGAGCTTGACAAAGACATTTCATTCAAATAAATAGTGCAGTATTTCTTCAGGCATCAAGCTTTTCTTTACTTTGGAAGTTGGTTTTCCAGATAGGCTTTATCCTTAAAAAAGGGGGAAAGGGTACAAGAAGTCAGAAAATACTCACTAAAGAGAACCAAAATAAAAGGATTTCAATTTTTGGATTTGGTAACTGAATGATAACCACTTACATTGCTTTAATCATTCCAGTCTCAAGATAACCTATTAGCTGAAAAACCTCACAACCACAAACATCAAAATCCTGTCTGCATCGTCCTCTGGGAAAGTGTAAAACTTTCAACTTTCTTCTACTTATTAGAGCAAGACAGACAGAGTATAAAAAATAGCAGTACTCGCACAAAACAGTTTGCTCAGTCTGCCACCTGGTTCCTTGTCCATTATTCTGTTATGTGGTAACCACCGGTAAAGATGTACAAAAGTTCATTTTCAATGTAACCTTACTAAATGTGAAACATCTTCCCTGCTAAGAGAATATGTACTTAAGGATTGGAAAATAACAGCCAGGAATTACATTGCAGAATCTCAAACTGAAAGCAATGTAACAGTTTGGATACATCAGCTTCATTTAAATTTACATATAAACTGTTTATCAAAGAAACCTTTAAAGAGATATTTTTCATCCATTTTAATATTGACCAAAACTATAAAAAGATATTCCTAGTTTTTAGCCTTTAAGTATCAACTGCATCTAAATGTAAAATTAAAGAAAAGATTCATATAAGTTTTTCCATCTTTCAGCCAAAATATTTAGCTAATTACACCAAATACAATCAGAAGATCAGCAGCTCAATTTTTAAACTATTATCTGGTTTGTAAATGAAGTGTTAAGGTTTCAAGTCTTTCAAAGAGGACACCACTTATCTCCCTTCACATAAAAACAATTTATAAATAGCAATGAAAGCCTTGTCACCTTTTACATCACCAGAGAAATGAATCACTTGTGTCAACACACCAATTCAGCTTGTTTTGAACCTCCTCTTTGGAAAACATTCATTTTACAAGGTATAAACACACAGAGACATATATTCTAACCTGATGTTGCTGCTGAATTATTTCTCTTAAAGAAAAACACCTATAAAATTCAGATGGAACAAGCAAAAGTTGCTCAACCTTCTTTCCTGCAGTCGAGTAAGTACAGTTCCTGTTACATGTGGGGTAGGTTAAGATAAGAAAGGACAGACAAGAAAATAATGTAGGTGTACAATGACCAGCGCTTCCACAAGATGGTACCTGACCTGAAAGAGTTTGATTAGACTAGCAATCTCTAAACTAAGATTTACTATTAAAAACAACAACAAATCAAGGTATGATTTTTTTTTTTAAATTAGAAAAAGAGGATTTATCACTCCTCACAAATACATACTGAAGTGAAATGCAAGGCTGAAATTCTAGTACAGATCCCAGGGAGAGGGAAAAGTGGTTCTTATTTGCTCCTAAAGTTTAAAAACAAATGAAAAAGTAAGTCTCTGAACTGATGGAAGTCACTGACAAAATATCTGAAACACGCGTTTGTTGGAGGGATAAATCAGTTTTTGATATCTGTAGTCTCTCACACAAATATAGTGTGCATGAATTAACTGTTGAACTAAAGTACAGGTATGAAACAGCAGAGAAAGAATTACCCTGCTTTTCCAGTTTCCAATTCATATTTAAAGACTACTGGGGGGAGAGGGGAAAAGAGTTATGACAACGGGAAAAAATATATTCTAAAAACTAAAAGAACAGGTGTCCAAAAACATGTTCAATTTACAAATTAAAATGTTAATGAATATGCATCCTTTCAGTTTGAAGCTGGAAAAAATGTATATTTAGTGGAGAGATTATTTACCATAGCTGCAAAATGACACCTCATTATCCAGTAATGGGGGGAAAAAATAATAAAAATATTTAAAAAAAAAAAACAATCTTTCCCTTAGGTAGAGAATTGGGAAGTAAAAAAATCAGCTTCGCTCTATACAGAGGTGTCCAAGAGCGACAGATACTTTTAAAGGAAAAGGTCAAGAGTAGAAAACTTTGGAAATACATTCACTGCACAAAGAAACAAAATCATTTCTAACAACGTTCTCCATGTGGAACATACTGAAAAAGCAGGAGCATGAGGGAAGTGAGAAAGATCTTGCAGTAACGAATAATAAATGAAAAAATTAACTTCAGTAAAATTAAAAAAAAAATCTTTAAAAAGTAAAAAATAGAAGTACAGGCTTGAAGCCAGGTAAATTTCCATATAATATTTTTTAGTAATCAACAATGATCACAGCATGCTTAAGGATTCATCGTGCAACAGTAAGCACCATTTTTTTCCAGACAAACTACATTGGACAGCAGTAATCTGCTACCCAATAAAAAGCATGCTTCAAAATGGCTAAAAAAAAGGTCAATAGGAAGAATCACGCCAGGAACTCAAACGAGAACTCAGAAGAAAACGCTCAACATCCATCCTCTGTTGCCATCTACTGGACCCCTACAAAATAACATTTAGCCTGCTGTATAGACTCGGGGTAAGACAAAGCTTTGTTCATTTCCTACTAACCTTCGTACAATGGACAAACATTGATGTCAAATATTTCAAACTACATACATCAGATTTAAACTTGTTCAACAATTATGAAGAATGGAAAGCATAGTTATTACAAAAGGAAAAGAGGCTTACAGAGGCGTAGGAAAATAACAAATTAATTATGCAATATACGTTTTGCCAGTTACTTGCCATATAATGGGCTTGGATTCACTGTACTACTGTCAGCAGCAGATCTCAAAAAGCAAGTTTTGGTTAATGGCTATAGTGAATGTTCCAATAAGATACTTAAGGTATCGCTTAAGAACCACCTTCTCTACTGCAGATCTAGGGGACGTTTAATTAGGAACCAACACAGAAGATTATAAAACAGGATAGAGTTTGTTTATTTTACTATGAAGAAAGATGCATCTAAAACATTATTACTGATAAAGGAGCTACAGACTCAAGAAGCGTATTATAAAAATGACCATACTGCAATCAAAGCAGCATCTGTAATCCAACATGCTATTTCCATATAATGGCCAGTAAGCATATTAAGAGATCCTACAGTTACAACTTATTAAACAGTGCCTCTAAATAAAGCTCACGGACAGTTTACATTCTGAAATATAAAGTTGTTATATTACTATATTAACATCCTTTCAGTACTTGCCTACATGCTAGCAATACAGATGTCAAATCATTTGAGTCTTAATAAACCCATACTCTTATTCATCTTACAAAAACTAATTAGGCATCATGCAAACATGTACTCCTATTGGTTGCATCTGTGTGATACTTTTGATAGCATAAAAACAAGAGCTGGCTTTTGCTGTCTCATATTTATTTTATAGGCTTCCTATACCCTATTTATTTTATAGGCTTCCTATACCCTATTTATTTTATAGGCTTCCTATACGCCTTCCCGAATCCTTACCTAAAGTAACTCAAAAAGAAAAAAAAAAAAAGAAAAAATAACAACACACCACAGTTCCAGTTCCCATGCCTGTATAAAAGGGGAAAACATCCTCAAACCTTATTTCTACTACAATTTTTTTGAGATAAGCAACAAGAAAAAATACAGTAGTCCATATGAAAGCAAAATACTGATTTATGCAGACACTATTAGCGTAAGAAAGTCTGTTTCACCCCCCCATCCCCACTCCTTGAACACCTCATAATTCTGCTTTCTTTGGAACAAGCAGGAGTTCATGTTGACATGCCCAAGTTGAAAATCAAGTCGCACTCCCAACCAGTTACAGTTCCTCCACAAAACAACATGTGCAGTCAAACCATGTTATGTAATTTTAATAACCCGGTTTTTTGGTCAACACTGTCTGTTTAGCCCCAACGCTTTTTTACAGGTTATATGTATTTATAGCTCATACCTGAGACTGACCCACTGGGCATGTTCACACCACAATGCATGGGGGTATCTGGGAATCTCCAATCTCTGTCTTCAGCTGGAGAGGATGGGTCAGTGAGAATGACTTAGTGCTTAGCAAGAGCCGGAGGGGAGAGACAGGGAGCCGCAGCAAGAAGCGGCTCTCTCTCCTGTCGGATCTCCAGTCTCCTGACACGATCGCCTCACGGAGCTCGCCCCGAGCTCCCCCCGTCTCCGCCGCGCCGCCCCCGCCCGCCGCCTCGCCCCTCTCCCCCCGCTCGCCCGCGCCCCAAGGCGCCTCGCCCGCGGGCCGCCGCCGCCGCCGCCCCCGCCCGCGCCGCCCGCCCGCGCCGCCCGCCGAGGCCCTCCTCCCGCGCAGCCCGCCCGCCGCCGGCCGCCGCCGCCGCAGCGCCCCCGGCCCGGGGGGCCGGCGAGGACGAGGAGAGGAGGGGGAGCTCCGTCCTGCCCGGAACAAAGCGGCCGCTGCCATTTTGAACCGCGGCCGGTGCCCGCGGCGGCAGCGGTGGCGGCGGCGGCGGCGGGGCCCTACCCTCGCTCTGGGGGGCGCCCTCACCTTCCCCGTAGTCCATGGCGACGGCGACGACGGGACCCTGCTGCCGGGGTGGGGGTGGCAGGGGTGGCAGCGGCCGCGCGGCAGCGGCGGCTCCGGCTTCCGTCAATGGCGCCTTCCACCACAGCGAGGCCGGGCGGGGCGGGGCGGGGCGGGAGACCGAAGGCGCCGACACGCCGCGCGCCGATTGGCGCCGCGCGCCGGGTCACGTGAGCCGGCCGGCGCCCCGCCCCCTCGACGAGAAAGGGCCCGGGCCCGCCGCGTGACGCCGCATTAAGCCCTGGCGCAGGGTGCCCGGATCGGCCTGGTCATGGGGGCGGGGGGGGGGGAGGGGAGGAGTGACGGCGCGGCGGCCATGTTGGGGCCTGGCAGCCGCCATTTTGCGTTCTGGCATCAGGCCTTAACTCGCGTTGAACAGCTTCCGGATTTGCAGTGGCAAAACAGTCACACTTTTACCCCTCCTCTCCTCGGGCCCTGGTGGAAACACGTGGGCCACTGTAAAAACACGCCCCTTGGTGCAGAAGTACCAAATCTGCCCATATGCAGAACTGGAAGTAAGGCTGTGCCAGGCAGGAGCAGGCCTTTGACCATCCCGTGCGCGGGAGGGAGGAGTCCAGTCGTGTGCGCCGCACCAGCTCCCAACAGGGCTTCCTTCCGTACGGAAACCCTGCCAACAGCGTTAGCCCTCTTTTAACCTTTGTTTGGGAAACAGCTTTGTAAGGTTACAAAATCTGTCAGCAGTGGGGTTGGTTGCGCAGCCCGTAGTCCTGCTTCCAGCCCTACTGCACCCACCGTGGCGGCTGCCGCTACCCCGTCCCCAAGCCCTGCCTTGCCTGTCGCGCCGAGCGTGCTGGGTGGATGGTCAACAGGTCTCGGCTTCCCCCCCCTTTCCCTAAGACAATGAATGCAAGTAAGCCTGTGCTGAATCACCGCTTTCCTTGGACAATAAAAAGCTTATTTAAGCAATATCCTCCCTGTTAACCTACTTTGATGAACTTCAGCCGTATTAACACCAGTTTATCTGTAAATCGTAGAACATACTACTTTAGTTTCTACAACAGGCTGCATTAAAACACTTTGAAACAGGCTAAAGGTAAACACAAGCTTCTATTTTAGTTGCCACTGTGCCCTCTATGTAGCCAAACATTTAAGGAAACAACAAAATTCACCCCAGACATCATCATGCAACAAAAGCCAAAGTCCTGTGTGAGAGCCACATGCTAAGAAATATTTCATTCTTTATAGTTTCTTAATGTTTTATATGTCCCTAAAAGGGGGAGGGGTGGAAGAACAGGGTATTTGGCAGGAGAGACAGCAGTAAGCAGAGATGACACAAAAAGAACTGGGAATATAGCTCTGGGGACAAGCTATGGGCATACTTTAGGTTGGGATGGTGGGCAAAGCCACTCTCTCCTGTTTTTTGATTTTGTTATGTATGTGTTGAGGGAAACAAGACTTCTTCTATTCTTCAGTAACTAACAGGCTTACATCAGAAACACTGACAATTTCTCCTCAGCTGAAAAGTTACAAAAGCCCCATTGCAGCAGAGGAAGACTTGACTCACTCTGTCCAGAGCCAAGTTCTTCATTAAACTAAAACCTAATTCTGACAAAGTAGTTAAACAGTTTCCTTCCCCAAGCTCTGGATGGCAGCAGTTGAGAATGTACTTGAATCACAGTCTTTGGCTATTGCTGAGTCAAGCGCGTTGTAGACTGCAGATTTTCCTGTTGAGCTCTCCTCTTTTAAATCTAAGTTCCTTTCTCTCCCTCAGCATTACAGGAGAAATACACGCAGAGAAAACGGTTATTCCCTGCCAAATGGAAGCTTTTCTTCGGCTTCAACACTGACTTCTCAGCCAAAGATACATTATGCTTGGGCAGAGCAGTGATTTCAAGGGCCAAGTAGTCAGCAAGCAGGCTTGTTTGCACACCCATCCCTTAACACATGCACCCTTGTGCAAACCGGACAAGTTTCTTGCATTGCACATGAGACTTACACAGTAGGCATCTTCCTCAAGCTCCCATACGTTCAGAGTTGTCTCTCTCATGTTTGCCACATAGCAGCCTCTTTTCTGCAGCTATTTTGCTGTTGCTAGATGCAGTGCTGTTCAACTTGCTCTGTAGTCTTGTGCTTGTGAACAGGGAGTAAGAAGGAGGCACAATGCTACCCTGCAGATGGGAGTAGACCAGCTTGTGGGTTGTACAGTCAGAGAAATTCCTGCTAGAATGCACCTTCCAGAGCGGCAGCTAGTACCATGTCTCTCTGCCCCAGAAGGCCTGCCTTAGTCCTACCTACCACCTCACCACAGCATAACACAACGCTGCCTGTTCTTAGGAAAGAATACATTTGAAGACTTTCTCCATGCAAGAAAATGCATGGGCACAACTCTATGCAAAATAATACATAAATGTGAGGAGTTAAAAACTAGCACATAACATGCGCACAGAATCCAAAGGCTATATTTAGGCGACGATTCAGTACAACTGTGGTGGGAAGAAATTGAATTTTCAGGGTGGCCCTAAACATGCACAGTTCAAAACTGCTAAAATGTCTTCTCTGCCTGAGGACTTCAGCGCATGCGTCAGGATGAGTTGCTGAGGAATACACTAAGTGGCTTCTCACCTCTTTCCCAATGCATCTGGCTAGGCAAAGTGTGGTAGCTAATGAAAGAAGTTAATGAATAAGCTGCTTTGAGCGAAGGAAACCATGCATAATATGTAGATTTGTGATCACTGTAAGGGTATCTGGCTAAAGGTTACTCAAATTAAACATGAAGATACAGAAAACCTGATCCATCTGAATCGGCTACTCTTAAGACTATCAAAGGTGAATGATTTAGCTGTTGACCTGCTACAAAACCCACTGAGGTACTCAACAGAGGAAACTCTCTGACAGACTATGCAAAATAAGGGGACTATTGAATAAAGGAGTATAGCCTTTATTATGGCAAGCCTGGGAGGGAAATATTGGGATTGAACAAGAGACTTTTGAGATAGAGGACTTACTATGGAATGTTTAGTAGAAGGGCCAAGGGCAGGGAAGGGAGGAAAAAAGGTAGCACAAGGAAGAACAAAAAAGACTGAGGTGAACTGAGGAAAATGGAGGAGAAGGGAGAGTAAAAGGGGCTATTTGCATGTAAGCAGGCTGCTGATCGGTATGCGTATGGGCCTGAGCCCTGTGACTGATCGCCATGGCCTGTCCTACCTTGTTAGATTCTATTTCTAACTATTTAATGTGTGACTGAGCTCTTTATTCTGTGTCTGTGTGTGATCTGTTCATGAACTTCAGGCTGGGCTGGTTGGAGAGCAAGGTGAGCAGTCTGGGAGCAGGATAGCGGAGACCCTCGTGAAGGGTTTTCTTCCTGAGCATCCATCCTTAGACATAGGATTGGGCTATGCATGCTCTCTGTGTTGTATGTGGGTGTCTGTAAAGTGCTATCTTCCGCTCTGTGGTAATGTGCTTGTGGTGGGCTGTGTCTGTACAGTGTACATGTGTGTATATGTGTGTATACGTGCCTGTTTGGAATTTATGCTCAGCCTTGCTCCTGGCTGGATCTGGAGAGGGGTATAAGGAGCAGCCCCATCTCCATCCACCCAGGAGGGGAAGGATCTCCTGGGTCCTTCAGTCCCCCACATCAGCTACCCTAAACAATCACAAAACCCAGAAAGACTCTCAAATTCCTGGTATAGGCTGATAGGACCAGAGAGCATTTGCAGCATCTGTTTGGATCACAGCAAGAATTCCATAATCTCAGCACACAAAAGGAGATGGTACCTAGAAATCCAACACAACCAGTCCTAGGGCTTGGATTTGATTCCAGGAGTCACTTTCAGGTGCACAAATCTGGCCAAATTGTGTCCTGACAGACTGAGAACGAGCAGAAGCTGGACCACACCACCTAATGCTGCCATCTGTGGCGCAAGGGACTTGATGCCAAGAGAGGAATCTTTTTGTGATTCCTCTCCACTATTCCTATAAAACACATTTGTTCTGTGACGAGTCTATCAACATATTCACTCATTAGAGCATCCTGGAAAATAAATGCCATAAGAGATGCAAAAACGGTCAAGGGAAATTCAATAGGACATTTTCAGTAATAACTGGAAATGTCTTCTTTGACAAGTACACATACTTGCCTTCTGCTTACTACCAAGAGTAACATAGTTACACCTCTGTATAATGTGTCATTAAAAAATCTAACTACAAAAGGTTAGAAGCAGCCCCTGAAGAAACCAATGATCATTGAAATCAGCAGAGAGATTCATACGGACTTCAGGAAGCTCTGAATTGGGCACGAGCACATTATGGCAAAGTTGCAGTGTCTCATAATTTGCACAAAAGCCTCCTTCTCCTCACAATATTATGATGAGAATTACTGCTATCCCGTGGGTCATTTCACCATTTGAAGAAGTTAGAGCTAGCTGAAGTGGTTGTCATGGGGACAACAATCTGTCAAATAAAAGAGGGATATATGACAAAGAGAACATCCGATTATGAAACATGTGTTCTCATACCTATAAACTTTTTAAACATCAATCAGAAGAGGAGATGCTTTCATACGCAGCCTTGCAAGCACACAGATCTATCTGGGCTTCTAAAGGTTTTGTCCCAGAACCAAAAGCTCAAGGACAAGAAAGTGGATCTAGGGGCAGACCAAGGATACAGCAGGTATAACATACAATTCTTTGGATTCAATACAAACGGGTCAGCAAAAGCGTATTATTTTAGACTTAATTATGATCAATGGGCCACTGTTGCTTTGAGTCTTTTAAAACAAAGACTCCTTCTTTTCTCCCTGCAGGACTGCAAAAAGGAAAAAATCTAAGCTAAGCAAAACAAAACAAGACGGAGACATAAAAAGAGAAAGGGAACAGAACAGTATTGTACTTTATTAGTTCTCGATGATCCAAAACAAGAGTGTTTCAGTTCAATGTAGAACGTCCCTATGCAATCCCATCCTGTTCTTGAATTCATGTTCTGCTGCTTCCTTGGTTTTGTTTTGTTTGTGTGGGGTTTTTGTAAATTCTTCTGAGCAGGACAGGGGTAGGAGAACAAGCAGTGATTTATCCAAGTGCCTGCAGCAGGAGCATGACTATTGTAAAACGCAGCTCTCTTATAGTTTGGTGCTATAACTACCCACGCTCTCCTCTCCTCTTTCCGAGTGCTGGGTTTTCTACTTACTAATTGATACATTTAAAGCATTGTCTAAAAGCTAAGAAATTCTGTAAAACGAATGTTCTTTGCTGCTAACAGTGGTTAGCAAGCAGGTACTAGCAACTGTGCAGCTCTAACATTGACAAAGCCTCTGTATACAGTGGGAGTGATATAAATCTCGTTGGCAGTAATGAGGGGTTTTCTTCTGGCCTTTGATCAAAACTCTCTGTCTTTTAACTCTGTTTGTAGCCGATGTGATTGACATAATGTTTAAATTTCCAGGAGCACCTCTCTGCGGTCTACCCAGTGCTGTTAAAACAGAATTCGCAACAGTGGAATATATATATTTATATTCTTAAATTTTTAACATACATCTCCACTGACACCTGAAATTTTCAGGAGATTAACAGATGGGGAGTGGGGTGGGAACATGAAAACCACATTGATTCTTTCTAGAACTTGAAATCTAATTGCCTTCATTTCTTGTTATATACCAATATAGAACTGGATCCTTCCATCTGAGCCTAGCAGAAGAACCATGGTAACCATCCAGAGCCACACTGATTTCAGTAGGCTTTTATGTCTGTCATCACAGGATAAATCAGAGCCTTGAATCAGATAAGTCACATAGTATTTCCAAAGCTCAAATATTGCAGCTTTCGTGTGTATATATGATTTACGACTTACTTCTACTTTCCACTCCTTGGAGGCAGGCTCCAGTTGTTATCTAATCTCACAGGCAAGTGCTGCTGGAGGTATGTAGGACTCTGGCTGGGCTGCCTGCCCTATTGGCTCCACAAGGAGCAGATCCCAGTGCGTAGCTGCCCTAAGCAGAGGCAGAACTGGACTATCATGGCCCATTGCTCTTTTACCACCAGCCAGCCCACCAATGTCCTGGAGCACTTCTTACTGCTCACTATTACATGCCTATTTACTCCCAAGTAAGAGTCTATACCACTCCCCCGACCCATCCTTCCCGTCCCTCAAAAAAAAAGATGAGCAAGCCATATAACTAACACAAACATGCATGTTTACTGCAAATATTTTCAAGCGCTCTGTATATGCATTTATGTATCATAAATGGCACAAACCCAGTTACTCTTCCCTCACAAGAAGCTTTGCATTTAAGCAGATTTAATGCACATACTCTCTCACACACAAAGAGTACCTGAAATAGCAATATGCCATTCACAGCATGAGTTTATTCACAATGTTTTCCTAGAAAGTTTGACTAGTTCATATATATTCAAAACACTTTTTAGACAGAAGGAGCATATGCAAGAAAGTGTGAGGTTCCAAGAAAATAAATAACATGAAGATAAATAACACTTGCAGCGCACAGCAGCACACAACTTATCTCAGAGCATAAAGGCTTGTTTATATACATTCCCCTTTAAAATAAAAGTCACCATTAACTAGGATACTGTTATTGTGACTAAAGACAAGAATGCTGAACACAAGAGACATGTAGGAGCACATCTTCTAGAGAAAAAGTAAATAACGGGGTGATTTTTTTCATACAGTTAAAGTGGCTGAGACTCTTTAGGCCAAAGATCTTGGTTTCTAGTCCTCCTTGTGAACATGACTTGTATAGACAAATCCATGGGTTTGGGAAAAAAAAAAAAAGGTCTGAGAATACAGTCACAAGATGGGACGGGACCTACTCTAGACAATGCCCTTTAAAGAAGGCCAATGGTATCCTGGGGTGCATTAGGCAGAGTGTTGCCAGCAGGTGGAGGGAGGCGATCCTGCCCCTCTCCTCAGCCCTGGGGAGGCCTCTCCTGGAGTACTGTGTCCAGTTCTGGGCTCCCTGGTCCAAGAGAGACATGGCGCTACTGGAGAGAGTCCAGCGGAGGGCTACCAAGATGATTAGAGGGCTGGAGCACCTCTCCTATGGAAGAAACACTGCGAGAGCTGGGCCTGTTCAGCCTGGAGAAGAGAAGATTGAGAGGCGATCTCATCAACGTGTACAAGTATCTGAAGGGGGAGTGTCAAGAGGATGGGGCCAGCCTCTTCTCCGTGGTGCCCAGCGACAGGACAAGAGGCAACGGGCAGAAACTGAACCACAGGAAGTTCCACCTGAACCTGAGAAAAAACTTCTTCGCTGTGAGGGTGACAGAGCATTGGAACAGGTTGCCCAGAGAGGTGGTGGAGTCTCCTTCGCTGGAGATATTCAAAAGCCGTCTGGATGTGATCCTGGGCAATCTGCTCTAGGTGACCCTGCTTGAGCAGGGAGGTTGGACTAGATGATCTCCAGAGGTCCCTTCCAACCTAAACGATTCTGTGATTCTGTGATTCTGTGAAAGGGATCCCTTAGGAAGCAGAAAACTTATTACAGTCATAGGGGCAGAAGAAAACCCGAAACCAACTGCCTTTTTCACTGTCTGCCCTTCTCTGTCTGCCCATTCAGTGGTACATGTAACACATTTGTTACTGCTTTTCTGTAAGGGAATGGAGAGAAGAGACTGTGTCTCCTTTTCTTCCATGCCGCGCTGAGCTTAAAAGAGATTAGGATGTAGGCTTCCCTGCAAGAACTGTTCAGAAAGTTAGGTGGCTGCCCACACTCCTGTGCCTCAAAACTGCCTTGAATTCGTGTGGAACTTAAAAATAAGTAAAAAATAAAGGCTGAAGGTATATTAATTTGCACTTGCATGACACTTTCTGAGCCTTTGCCCTAGGGCTTTATCCTTGAACTTTTCTCCATGACTCTGAGGGACTTTTTTTTTCATTTTGAATTTATTGCTATTATTGCTGTTTAAAGCTCAGGTTTCCATGCTCTCTTGAGTCAGACTCCAGCAAACACTAACTGCTATAAGATTTGTGATAAAATCACCAAAATGTCAACATACTGGTTGACCTAACGTTTCAGATCTTTTTTCCTGTATTTCCAAAGTAGTCCAGTCCTGGAATAATTTCCCAGTGGCCCAGTATATCCTGCCATGAGAGCGCTCAGCTTTTTTTCATTAAATTGTGTTACGTTGGTAAGTACTGCTGAAGGAGCTGGTCTGCAGGAGGTATTATCCTGCAGCACAGGAGGGGGAAATTGCCATCTAATTTTGCAGATTTATGATATAGTAGTGTGTACAGTAGCATACAGACAAGCTTTTATGCAACAATTTATTTGCAGGTTACTCACTTTTTATAGAGGAATCACCACATAGTTTTGCCAAAACAGGGAACATATGCAGAATCTTTTAAAATACGTAAGAGAAGAAAATAGCCACAGTCTCTCTTGCATTGCATGCATGCTATTTCCCACTCACTTCAGGGATGACAAAAATTTCCGCAGCACTTAACCATTCAAGGCCCATAAACCCTGCATGTACGGCACCTGTTCCTGCATCACCTTTTTCAGAGGATTTAATGCTCAAAGTAAAGGCTTCTCTGTGCTTTGCATTTGCTGTGCTTTGAATTATTCTGCACTCAGGAGCTTCACAGCCAAACACTCTTGTTTCTGCAAAACATCTGATGATTGCACATACTATTAATTCAATAATTGTGTTATTAAACCCGCTTTGGAGCCTTGGTCTTGAGACACAGGATGAGTTTATTCACTGCAGGAGGCTGCAGCACCGTGGTGCCCCCCATAACCACCTGACCACACTTTCCACACAAGCTAGCAACCGGGGGAGCAACCTCCCCCAAGGCATGGGGACAAGCCAGGTTATCACTCAGGGAGAGCTCCCATCCACTGCAACCTCCCATGGGAAGCTTAACACCAAGGTGAAAAAAATGAGGTCAGTCCTGGCAAGTGCCCGCTCTGCTCCGCAGCCCGGCTGTCTCGCCAGGAGACAGCTGCATCCGCTGAACCTCAGCACAGTGGGTGAATCGCGGCCAGGAAAAGACATGAAAGCCTCTGCTCAGTATCAGATTTTCTTCCCCCTCCTTCTTATCTTCCTCCTCCTCCATTGCCCTTGTTACTCTGGATCTTAAGGTCTGGCCTGAGTGGCATCTACACCCTGAGTTGAGAATCACTATGTTTGTCAACATTTCCTCCGTGATACTCGAGGACTGATGGACTGGCTTGTTATGTGCTCCAACCAAAATTTTTCCTATGGTTGAGATACGGTCTGTCTTTCTCTCTGTCCTTTGTCAGTCATGCTTCCAGCAGCTACAAGGGAGCTAACAGGGATCCATGAGCATGAAGGATATGTGCTTATATTTTTTTTCCCCATGACAGGCACAAAAACAAATGGAAAAAGTTAGGTCTGGCAAAACATTAGGCCCAGATTTCCAGGACCAGTTGCAGAGTGCCAGGACTCCGCAAAGCAATCTGCATTGCCTTCTGCTACATACCTGCATGCAGAAAACCAGTGGTTTGGAAATGCACGTGCTGCGCCTAAAACCTGAAATTAGACGCAAGAGCTTTGGTTGCCCAGCTCACACACACGTACAAAGGCCAGCTCGAACTCCGGTGTGTTTCAGAGACTGCGTGTGAGATGGCTGCCCCAGGAACTGATGTGTGCTAAGCCAGCTCTAGCTTTCTCTTCATTTTATGTACAAGGCACAAAAAGGAATTTTTCCTGCGCTGTGCTCCTAATAGGGTTATTCAGAGACTGAGCCAAAGACTGCTCCACAACCACCTCGGAAAAGTGTGATTCATCAGATGGCATTTGTAAGGGGCCATCCTAGTCCTACCTGCTGGAATCCTCCCAGCCATGGACTTCCTTTGGGGCTGCACATGAAACTATGTGGTGGTAGTGCCTGTAAAACTTATAGCTTGAGCCATGAGAAGACACTCAAATGATTGTACTGTCTTTTCAGTGTATGACTACGAACAGTTTGAATTTGCTCATCTAGAACAGGCTTTCACCACTGCAGAAAAAAATGGTTTCCATGTTATTTCTGGAAGCTTACATCACTTTGTTCCATTTTCTCCTTTCTTCTGGGCAGTGCCTCCCCTCCTATTTGCATAATTTCATTAAGATCTATAAATTCTCCAAGATACATCCTGGGAAACAAGAGAGAAAGCATCACTCACAGGAAAGCAAAATACCTATTTGAATCCAAGTTACACAAAAAATTGCAAAATTCCTCTGCACCAGAAGCATGAAGAATCAGCAAGTGAAGGCAGAGTTCTTCTACGTGTAGTCATGGCCTAGCAACACTAGTGAAAGTATTATTGCAGGCACTTTAAAAAAGCACAGAGTCTCAGCCTCCCTCACTGACGTCCATCCACGCCACTGCAAATCAAATCAAGCAGCACTGGAACACCTCCCTGCACTGTGATCATACTCTCCCTTGGCATATATATGTACCTTAAGTGAAAAGGACAGATATCCCCATGTATTTATGTAAAGCACAGAAAACAGCCTGCTGTTAAATGTGGGACAGGATTGCTTAGGACACACGCTCTAGGATTTGGAATTTTGAATCAGGCCTTCAGGTCTTCCCAGATTATGTTCACCTGAGGACTCAAGAAAGGATAGGGAAAAATGAAATTAAAGTTGCCTAAGAGGTTCTATAGCCCGACTAGGCCTGATTCCTCGAGCAAATTAAAGAAACTTCCTAAACTGACTGCCACAATCAAGGTAATGTTCCACCAGTCCAGGATTGGTCTGGCCCAGTGAGGGCTGGGGCAGAGCAACCATCTCTACACTGTTCATCGTTTCTCACCTCAAAGGACACACACGGGTGACAACATTTAAGGCAATTTCCCAAATGCTCTGTGTTGCAAGAAGGACAGAGCTATATATCAGCAGTTGTGGATATGGCGCTCTGAATTCTAGCTCCCAGGTTAAATCAATACTCTCACCATCTAAGTGCTGCATGGGAAATGAAAATGAATTGATGGTCTTGGGTCATTTCCCAGCAGGCTAGTGTCCACATCTCAAAGCCACCCCAACTAATAGCACTAGCTGTCTCTCTTCTTGAAGCTTCAGCAAAAAACATTGAATGGATATAAAGCATGAACTGCGTGCATGGCCTTACATGTGGTTTCTTTCTAGTTCTGGATCAAGGCACAAGGGCAGAGCTGAATGGCTGGACACTTGCTACTATTTCCCTGGCTGAACCAGATTGGCAGAGGCAGGAACAGCATAAGGCTTTGAAATCTTCCTGCCACAAGCACATTTCTTTGCCTGTTACTCATGGCCCTGTAGACATCTATACCCAAATGACATTTTAAGACCCACACTCTGTACTGCATTTGTATTTGCCCTTGGCATTCCTTGGACAGTGAAAATCAATAGAGGCAGTTTCACTTGCAGGAGTTTAAAGCTCTGGTGTTTGCCTGGTAAACACCACATACATGCAGTCCTTCATTTCTGAAGAGAACTGCAGCAAAGTAAAAAGACTGCAGGTACTTCTGCTTTTAGAGCTTGTGAAAGGATATTCTTACAGACTCTGAAGGGCTGGATTGTGAAACTCTCACAAAACTGAGCTTTTACCTGCACAAACAGCCCATTGAAAAAATCTGGCATAGAAATGTTCCCCACAAGTCTGTGGTTTCAATAAATCAGCAAATTAGTTAATGAACGACGGCAGTGCCTTCAAAACAGCTGGGATCTCAGGCCTTCTCTAAATGTTTAGTAACGTTCTTTCAGGAAGAAAATTGTCCGCACAGACTGGTAAGGTGCTGTAGTAGAGTGATTCCTCTGAATCTGTGGAAGTTTTGCATCTTAATAGGGAAGAAGGATTGAACCAGACTCTTTACTGTTCCAAATAGGCAGCAAAAAAAAAAAAAAAAAAAGAAGGAAAAGTGTTTACTGGAGTGATTTATTTCAGCAGCTCCAGGACAGCCTGTAGTTTCTCACAGTGAAATAACTAGAATTCAGAAATATATAAAAGGCCACTCCAAATGCCATTTGTCCTTTAATCCAACAAAGATATTGCAGGCCACCATCACCCTAACTGTGACAAAGAAACCTCTGCCAGAAAAAAAATCCTTAAAAAAACAAACAAAAAAACAAGCCAGAGGGAAGCAAAAATAAAGACTTCAGAGGTTGCTGTCAAACTTGTAGCAGGTTGAAATAGGAGCTGCTGTGTACAACGGCTTGAGTGTGCACATTTCTAAGAAGGCATCTGAAAAAATCATAGACACATTTTGGCTGTAAAGCCAAAGGAACTGAGAATAAACCTCTTAGGAACATTAAATAAATAAATACATAAATAAATAAAAGAGGGCAGGGGCAGAAACAGCTCACCTCTATACCCCAGCTTTTGATCAAGCTCTAAGCACCATCCCAGGTTTTTGGACGATGGAGGCAACGGAGCTCAGTTAGCCCCGCGCATTATACGCCCGAGCTTCAAACGCGCTGCGGCCAAGTGGCGGAGCAGCCTTGCGAACAGTCCTCACACTGAGCTGCGGGATTTCTTTGCTTATCATGATGTGTTAGGACTCATTTCGAACTCCAGGTAATCTTAGCATTACCCCCACAAGCTGTGCCTGATTTCAGCTCTGCAATGTTAGAAACAGCAAATCACCAGCCCTGAACTTGGCGGACGGTTCAGCCGCCCTCTTTTGCGTGAGACCGCAGCAGAAGGAACGAATAGCCGCCTCTCCTAAAGCAGCGGGCGCTCCCGGGGCGAGGGCCAGCTCTGCTCTGAGCAGGCTGCAAACACCGCTGTGTTTACAAGCCAGCTCGGAGGAGCCGGCTCTCGGGCTGCCTTGAGGTGCACCGCCCAGCGCGCAGGCAAGACGGATGAGCTGCGCTTGGGTCCTTTTGCGCACGGCGCTCTTAAGAGTCCTATTTTTAAAAACAAAAAAAACAAAAGCCAACCTTTCGTCCCTCCCTGTCCTCAAGGGGTCCTGGCCTGCACGGACCAAGGCATGCCCCCATCTTCAGCTCACAGGGGCTCAAATCACTCACAGTGACACCTGGCTCCTTTAACCAGACAGCGAAGCAAACTGGAAAGTAGCCTGTGAAAAAGAGAGAGGGAAAGCACGTGTTTCCCGTGGCAGGCAGGCCGGTGAGCAGGGAGGTGGTGGTGGCAGGGAGCCCTGCCGCCCCGGGCCCCTGCCAGCACTGCTGCGACCTTGGGGGACATCCCGCAGCGCCTCCGGGACTGCGCGGCTGTCGCTCCCCAGCCAGAGCCGGAGGGAAGGAAAGCTGGGTTTGTTGTGGGGGGGAAGGGGAGGGCAGCATAACCAAGGACCAGAGCAAATTCAGAAGATACTTCCACTGCTTTAGGAAAGGAAACACTGGCAGGGCAGATGTCTGCTCTGAGGAGAACGGCACTAGAGGGTCGGGAGGACGGCACAGGGACAAGGAGAGCCTGAAAAACAGGAGACTGGCTCGGGGGGGAGCGAGAAGGAACTGAGTCAGCGGCAGAGCAAGCAGGCAGGGAGCACTCGCCAGGCTCCTGCCCGAGCCCCGGGGACCGGAGGATGCTCAGCCAGCCGTGGTCTGAGCCGCCTTCCCGTCCCCTCCGCAGCAGCCCACACCTTGGCCAGCCCCCAAAGGCTGTGCGCATTCAAACCCTCAACTCCAAGAGACAGCAAGTACAGGGCTTCCTGCACAGGGCGGTGGGCGAGAGGCGCCAGGCGCGGGCGCCCGCTGAAGGAGGACGGAGCGAGCAGCCGGGGCGCAGAGCGGGGCCCTGGTCCGCCTCGGCGCACGGGCTGGGTGCCGCAGCCAGGCACGCGGCGCGCACCAAGGCGAGTAACTCCCTTTGGGGCAGACAGCACCTCTGGGCCAGATAATGCTGCTGCCTCATCTGGAGAGAGCAAAAGGGGGTATATGCTGTGGAGGGCAGGAGAACACGAGGCAAGGAAGGACAGAGAAATTAATTTTTCTATCACAAAAAATTATCACAAGCAGCCTGTAGTAAAACTGTCAGGATCAGGAGTCTAAATCGTGTCCGGGGCTAGCAACCACACATTGCAAATGCTTTGGGGCATGACCGTCTGCCATCTTCGCAAAGCCATCCGGACGAGAGGGAAGGCACTTACAAATCACTCTCGGCAAGAGCATTTTGTCCAAGTGCCTCCAGGTTCTGACAGCAGCCAAAGGAGATGCTTCAGAAAATATGAAAAACAGGGCAAAAGTCAGGGCCATGCCACACATTAAATATATTTCCATGCATTTAGTTCTCCCAGGAGCACCGACTCACGCGGCAGCCCATTAGCTACTGAGCAGAGGACATGCTATGGGCAGGAGAAGGACAGCTGGAGAGCCCCTGTCCAAGCACCACTTCCCCCATCGCATAGGGCTGCTGCAGTTCTGTAACATGCAGTGCCTAAGTCCAGTCTGCATCTCTCTACTCATCCTTTAAGCTTCTTTGAACTTAAGCCTTGCACAGGCTAATCACACTGCCAACATGTCACTAATAACAGCAGCAGCCGTTCAGGCTTTCAGGAGCACTGCTCTACAAACTAACAAAAACGCAAGGCTTGCTGAATCTCCTAACTCTCCTCTAAGCCAGCCCTGTTTCAGTCTGGCAAGGGGAGAGCAGCAGACTGTATGGCTGAAACCCTCCTTTTAGGAACCCCTGACTGGTCTGATGCAGAAGGTCCGGACGGCTCAGCAGTGCTTCACACTTCGCCCCGTTTGCTGCCGAGCTCCTCTGGGTGAGTCAGCAATTAGCAGCCCAGTAATGAATGTTAAAAACATTTAATTAAATGTATTCAGAGTTAAACACGTTGCTGAGGTGGATCAACCCAAGCAGAAAGATAAGCAAAGCCACAGAGGCACAAGGACTTGTCTACGTGCAAAGGTAGTCTGGAATACCTTTCTTTGAAGACGCCCTTGTCTTATACTGCAAGTGTACTTCTGTAGCACAGCTGCTGTGGAAATACCCTGGCTGGGAACATAGCCCTCTGCCAGGGGAAGAGGTGGCCAACCCAGAGCTGCCCACCTCTGCCCCCAGCTGCTCTTGCAATTTCTCCTTAGCCCAGGTCTAAAAACCAGGCTGGTTTAGCTTTTAATTTTAGCCCTCAGCCAGAAGAGACTAAATAACCTTCCTAGCCTCCCTGAAGAAACGTGTCCACCAGCGTATTTCAGACAGAAGAGACCCCACCCCTCACCCTTAAAACCACAACCTGTTTTGTTTCAGACTAGCTTGTTTGCGCTGGGAGAAAGGGAGGTTTCAAACAGTGGTGCACAAGTGTTGTCTGCATGAGTCTTTCACTTACTTTAGAAAATGATTTAATTAATTCCCCTTCTGAATAGTTCTAGTTCAAAACTGCATCATGTTAGCTTTACTGATCCTAAACTGAATGAAAGGCAGTCACGGAGAGAGCGTGCACTAAGGCTACTTAGGCAGTGTCTGCGTGGACTTGGACTGTGGTACCACCTCTGTCTAGCGGCAAAGGCAATAGATACTGCAGTTTGAGACCACCAACACATGGGCAAAACAGCCATGGTCTGCATGACAGGTAAAATTTGCAGAGAGAGGGACACACAGACTCAGCCATTACATGAGCAAAAGTAGCTTTGAAAGTTTGAGGAACTTTTGCAGGTAGGAAATGTGTGAATTCTCCATCCACACTAGTGCTGTCTAGCAGGGACAGCAGGGACTTGCACCACTTTAACAAACTCAGTTTTAAAGCCAAGTTACTTACCCAGATTTTAGTAAGAGAAGGCCAAGGGAAGTAACCCATTCTCCTGAGGTCAGATCATACTGGTATTTTCTCAGGTCTCAATTACACGTTAACATCTATAATGTCAGGGATCAATTTACAACCTGGATTGCCTTTGCGTTCGCTAAAGCACATTTTCCAGTTTTCATAGGTTAAAACCTGAGGTCATTAAAGGCCCTCTGTTTTCCAGCTATCTTGTGCTTTACAGTCCTACAAATCTGGGTATATACCCAGAGTTTCTACTTGCCCAGCGTTATATATCCATAGCACATCTTTGCAGCTACATGGCAGCTACACCAGGGAGGAAGTCCATAGACCTCTTTTGATAGACAAGAGCTAGGAGCTCCTGAACAGACCACCACCTTCAGATATCTCCCTTGCACTTTAGAGAAGGCAAACAGCAAAACCAAGTAGCACAGTCACCTGTCCCTGAGGGAAGGCACGCTGAGGCTGTGCAGCACCCTGGCACTCCTCCCTGTTCAACCACTGGATCAAAGCTATATTGCAAAACTGCATGCAGGTTCCCTTCCTCTGGTGGAAGCGGGGCAGTTGGCTTAGCCAGGGTTTCTGCAGGGTCACCTGGCTCGAGTGTAAGCAGGCAGGTTCAGTAGCCCCGAGGCACAGCGTGAGGCTTACACAGGACCAGCACTTCTCATGCAGGAGCACTCTGCATACATGGGGGCTAACTGCTCTGCGGGGCTCACCCCCCGCGAGGCTTCGGATGAGCCACCCCATCCCAGTACAGGCACCTCCAGTGCTGTCAGACTGCAAGGATTCAGGAGAGAGCAACAGGAGCGGCGAGAGTGTTAAAAAAAACAAAAAAAACAAAAAAAAAAACAAAACAAATAATGCATGAAAAAAGGCTGAAGGAACTGGTTTTAATCTAGATCAGAAGAAAAAGACTTCTCCACATCCCTTACAGAGTAAGAAACACCCAGCTCTATTTCCAACGAAGATGGAGGGGGTGGCTATTACGACACACAACAATAGGACAGAGCTGGGGGCAGCTATGGAAATTGCTACTTAAACGATGTTAGGGAAACCCTTCCCTCGGAGGGCTGCAGGAACAGCGGTGTTACACTGGGCTGCAGGAGAGCTGCCGCCAGACCGGCCCCCCGAGCCCCCCCGCCGCCGATTCTGCAGCACCTTAACGCAGCTGCCCTGGAGAGGCAGGCTGGGAGCCAGGGAGGGATCTTCAGTCCCCCTGGGCTGGCAGGGCTGGGCCGCACTCCGGTATCGCCCGCCGGCAGCAGGGAGGAAGAATCCCTCCGAGCCGGGAAGCTGCAGCTCTGAGATTAGAGCCGGACGCCGACGGCGCAGGAGGGTCCCCGCGGAGCGCTCCGAGGCGCAGCCGGGCCCGGGGGCAGCCACTGCCGCACCGCCACGCTGCGATAAGCGCCGACAGCTTGACGGGGATGAGCTTATCGCGGACACTTGCACAGGGGCAGGAGGGGAAGGAAAGCACGCAGACACCCTGAGGCCACGTCTAGGAGACGGAAGCAAAAACTATCAAAGAAGCCTGAGGTGCCTAAAGGGATCCCGCTAGTCTCTAGGCATGAGCAGCTGTAACCCTTGTTTTAGAAAGAAGGTGTAAAATCAGGAACTTCTGAAATTTCAAGGAGGGGGACCTCTGCCTCCTCTCAGGTTACTATTTCTTCCCTACTTTTTGTTTTCTTTCCTTATTCTGCATTTCCTCCCATTATCATGAGCCTGACCTTTCAAAGGTATCACTTGACAACATGTGCTATTCAACAGCATTCCCTTGATGCTGTAACTAAGGACACAGGCTCTTGTGGCATCTCCCACAGATGACACCTTAGGAGGAGCTAGATAAATCCGGCAGCCGCCAGCAGAGGGGAGCCTCGGCAGGGTGCTGGCAGGGGACACAGCACCCACCCAGCCCTTCTGCCATCCCAGCTCTGCCTCGGCAGCTCCAGCAGCGCCATCTGGGACCAGCTACCCACCCTGTGCCGGCAGCGTTCGCTCAAGAGACACAGCAGGACAGTTTTTAGGGAAAGGTCTTAAAAATGCATTCCAAAAATCCACCTGAAATAGCAGAACCACCCAGAACTGGTTATGAGAACAGCACGTCCATGCATTTATTTCTAATGGTCTATGCAACCCAATCCCAATTCAAGTTTTTGTTGTTTATGGGCACAACGTGTCTTCAGTTTATGAGAACAGACCTGCTCTATGCTGGAAGACTTGCTGCGAGAGACTGTGGTGTTAACTTAGAAGATGGCATTCTTCCCAAGCAGTCATTGCTAAACCAAAAACCCTACGTTGCCTCCAGCATAGAGGAGCAACGTGATGTTGGAGGCGAGACAGAACAAAGGTCCTGGCTCTTGTAATTGTAAAAGGGCTTAGGGGCTGTTCTCTTCAGGGAGGGAGAGATGCAGCCTGGCAAAACTCCAGTTCGTGTGGTTTTAAAGATCCTCACTTTGGCTGCATTGTGTTGATGTGCGCTGTGAGAGAGCTGCCACTTCTGCACCCAGGCCTCACTGAACTACAGGAATTATTTTCACCGCCTCTGCCAAAAAGACATCTTTCATGATTTTTATCGTGGAACGGGTGCATGTTTGCAAATCAGCTTGGAAAAATCTATTCCTGAGCTTAACTCTAAAGTGCCATCTTTGCCACACAACAACTGTACTCAGTAACACAGCTTTCCCTCCCTTTAACAGCATGGGGAATGATTTGCTGTCCTGGGAAACTGGTCACAGCATAAGCCTTCAGAGTTTTGCAACATCCATGTTTGATGACTTTGGTTTAAGAGCTGAACACACAGTACAAGCACAAGTGGACAGTCTGAACTGGGAACTCTTTGGTAGTGCTAGAATAGCCAATCAGTTAGGGAGCTCCGCACAAAGTCATCACGAGTTCATGCAGCAATTTTAACAATCCACAGTGGTAGGCAAGGGATTACAACCAAGGTTAAAACCAGAAAATAATTTTTCTGGATTCTTTGTTCTGGTAATCTTAAGGATCACCTTTTAACAAGATTCTACAACAGGCTTGCTTGAGAACCATTTTATTTATATGCCATCATAAAATTTCTTTCTGGGCAAACAGACCACCCAAGCTCTGCTCAGCCACGTAAAGGCGAGAACGTCAACCCTCAGCTTAAGACGAGGTAGAACAGCCATAAATGCCCCACGGCTGCAACGGACTGGCTCATTGTCAGAGGATGCAACTTTTTGCACTACATCTATAATAAAACTCTGATGCCAAGTCCTTCATAGCTCTTTTCAAAGGAATCCCAAACTTCAATCCTCCAAAGCTGCTTGGGAGTCAATTCTCATTCTGCATTTCTGCAAGCAAATACATTTCTAATCATTTAGTCTGGCCTAAACAGAGCATTAGCAGTTGCTGTCTGGCTGCTAGGAACCGTACCTACAAGATTTGCTGGGAGCAGCTCCTCATACCTCCTCCTTAGATTTATAGGCACCAAAGAGTAAGTCCATACAGGATATCTGAAATCACAGATTTGAGTATGCAAACACACTTTTTCCCCATTAAAAAAACAGATAAGAGGAAGATATAACCATCTTACCTATTAAATCAAATATATACAAAAGAAGTTTCACGTGCCTTACATGGAAAAGAGGTGAACTTCCAAGACTTCAGCGCAGGACCGTGTCAGATGACACGCAGAAAATAGGAATGCTACAACAGTCACAAGGAGGAGGAAAGACTGCAGAGGGAGTTGACACGGGGAAGATGGTCAGTTCACCCCATCACTCTCTAAAAGTTCTCCTAAAATCAAGAATGCAGTTTATGCTGAGTGATCATCACAAGCCTGAAATCAACTTTCAAATGCACTTGTTTCAGAGAAGTTGACTAAAGTACAGTTGGCTAATAACTAGTCAAAGCAGTGGTCCAAATTTTGTATTTCATAGTTGTGCTACATTGTTGTGCTAGCTCTGCAGTAGGAGCATCAGAAACACCAAGAAAAAGCTTTTAAAGCAGGATCAATCTATGGCCACATTCTGTGCGACTCCACTATTAAAATAAGAAAAAAAAAAAGAAAAAATAGCACTGTTTTTCTAAATATTTTAATTACTTTGTCTTCCTCCAACTCCTTCTCCTGCCTACACATAATTTCTCGGAAGCTGAAATGACAGTCAACAGTAAATACAGAGCATACACCAATAGTATATTCCACAGTTTTTCTAAGGTTAATAGTCCAGCAATTTTAAAGTGATCTATGTGCAAAAATTTAAACATACGAAAGTTTTTTTTTTTTAAATCCACTACAGCTTTAACAACTTCTACTTATTAAAAAAAAAAGTTTTTGATTAAATTTCCCAGCAGACAACAGATCAGTAACTGCAACTATTCTACTGAACCTGTTTGGTGTTGCAGAAGTGGGAACATCCCAACTTTACTACTTGCTGGCAAATGGAAAACATACAGAGCTGTATCCCCAAACAAGCGAGAAAATCACTACTCATAAATTGGTCTTCTGATATACATAAACATATGCTGCAGGCATGTATTTGGAGGCTACTACCTACAGCTGAGAATAGTCCTCCCAGCATGATTAACAGTAAATGATTAACAATAAAATGTGCAACATTCGTAAGAGCGGTACTTGAAACGCGCCTGACTGCTCAATGCCCGTAGGCCCAAACTATCCCCTTGTTGATAGCAGTACAAGTCAGGGCAGCTCTGGCGAAGTTACAGTAGAAATCACTGCGCATGAGGATTCTTGTGTGAGAACAGTCCCTTGAACTACAGACTAGTTCAGTCCTGACCACACTACAATAGGGAATTGTGTTTAAACCATGAATAATCATGTAATCACCTCCCAGCATAGTACTTCTTTTCTGCACACATGGAATGTAAACAGCTAAGATTGACAATTGATGATTTTGCGGATTTAATGGATTATATTTCTTTAATGGTCCTGGCAATGCAAACTCAGTGAGAAAAAAGAAAGAAAAAAAAAAGAAAAGAAAATCCCACGCTCACTGCTGTCCGCTTTTTTATTTATTTGAGGAATTATCTGGCACACATTTAGGGTTTTCTAACAGTGCATAAGTGATCAAAAACATCAGATTATTGGAGCTTGGGGGAAAAGGGTGATCCTACTGTTAGAGTCCAGGTGTGGATGACACACTGCAATAGGTGATAAAGCCAAATCACGTTTGGGTAAATCAACTCTCTTACGTCACTGCCACTAGTCTAGAAAATAGAGCAGACACTCTCATTCCTAAGCAAGGGCTGCAAAACAAAACATTCACCAACTCTTGTAAAATGCCTCGAGTCTCCCAGCTGAAAACTCTGAAGAGGAGCAAAACAGAAGCAGTAAAGTACTTAATGTTTGCCTGGTGACCTTTCAAAATCACCTGGCAAAACAGTTCAAATGTCAAGACTGTCACCGCTTGAGAGCCCGTGGCAATACTCCTCTCCCTTTTACCACCCATCGTTGCTTGGGACAGAGGAGCCTTGTGAAAGTTGGGGGAGATCAGCTGCAGAAGAGGGATGAGTCTTCACAGGTCTGGAGGAGTAGCACACTGGATCGCAGAGCAAACCTCATCCAAAAACATGAGGCCTTGGGGGTGAATGATGAGAGCAAACACACTTGGCCTTATGCAAACCACATACCTTTACGGAGGAAAATTGTGGCTTTACTGCAGTTCAAAGCACAGCCAAACTGGTTGCATTTGCTGAGAATGGCTAACACTAACAATGCACATCAACGTGTGTTTCAAGAGCTGTTAGAACCATACCGTACACAACATTTATCCTTGGTTTTCCCCCATAATGCACTAAAGTAAATCCAGACCTTAAAGAATAACTTGCATAGTAAGAAAAGGTCATCAATTTAATCATTTACTTTAAGCAGGCAAGCAAATTTGTAAACATTCAAAAGCGGCAGCATCCAAGTTACAAACAATTTAAGGAAAAAAGAATGGAGATTATTAAGGTTTTTTATCCTCTCAAAAATTCAGGAAATAATCTTTTAAAACACTGCAAACACTGAACACTCAGTTACATCTTTTATAATCCTGTTAGTAAATCCTGCCTTCCAAGGAGTTCCTGTTTCTAAATGCATGATCTTACAATACCCCCACTTTTTAGCATTTGCTGTCTGGAAGTCAGTAACTCGAGCATGTCACCTCCGCTTAAATCCCATTAGCAAAGGGAATGCTTGTGTCTTGATTCAACACCTCTTTAACTTCTGAGGGCAGAGTATCAAAGAGGTGATCCTCCACAACAAGCCCGCTTTTCCTGAGAAGCCGACACTGCCCCAGCGTGGCTGGCAGACGGTCCAAGCAGTTTCCCTTCAGTTCCAGGTGAGTTAGCTGCAGCAGCTGACCAACTTTCTCTGGGATTGAGGTAATGCAGTTTTGTCCCAGACTCAAAGTCCTCAATTTAACACACTTAAACAACTGTTTTGGCAAAATATCGACTTTGTTTCCTGTGATGTGAAAATGTTGCAGGTTTTGAAGCAAACCTATCTCTACTGGAATCACTGCAATTGAGTTGTAGCTTACATCTAAACATCTAAGTTTCTGTAAACTGAACACTGCGGCTGGTAAGGATTCGAGTTTATTATTGGAGAGATAAAGTGACTCCAAGTTCTTTACGTGGGTTATGGAGGAAGGAATGTTGACTATTTTATTGTGCCACAGCTTTAAACAAGTCAATCTTTTCAAGTGCTGGAAACTGATGATTTCTTCAATTGTGCGTATGCTGTTTGACTTCAAATCCAGTTCCTGTAAGTTAGAGAGACTGAAGATGGCATGGGGAATTCTCTCCAGTTCACAGTTCTGTAGTTCCAACTCGGCAACATTCATCATTTTCTTAAGGCTATTCAGTACCAGAAGCTTAGTGCCATCATTATGAATGACTAGTTTTGTTAGATGTGGTGCCACATCCGTGATATTGGAGGGAATTTTGGTCAAATTGCTCTTCACATGGAGAATTTTGAGATGTCTCAACTCTCTGAGAGATTCAAGCCCTATCATTTTATTGTTTTCAGAGTTCAAGTTGCCTATCAAGTACAATTCACGGAGGTTTTTTAGCAAATACACCCATGCAGGAATTTCTCCAACATCTGTGAATTTCACATGAAGGCATCTCAAGTGGTCCCGGAGGAAGCTGAAGGCAGTCTGCTCGACCTTCGCAGGGCAGTGGCACAGATGAAGCTCCTGAAGATTTGTCATCTGGGAGATTTTTGCTGGGATTTTTGCTTCAGGAATCAGCTCCAGTTTCAACACATCCAGATCTGTCAGATCAAACACTGCATCAGGGACCCCTGACAGCATGAAGAGGTGCAGCTCTTGCTTCTCCTGCGCATTACGGGAAACATGCTGCCGCAGCTTTTCAAAAGTCCACTCATGGTTTAAACTGATTTCCCGTAGCTTGTTCTCACTTACCTCTGACAAAAAGACACCAAATCGCTTAGAATACAGCTGGTCATACTGATCTACCATATGCAAAAGAAATGCAAAATCATTTTTGACATCAGGAATATCACTGAAGCTACTCTCTTCTCTGACCTTTTCAAAGGAATATTCTTTTAAAGGTATTCGGAACAGCCAGAAGAGCGTGTAGAGACAGATAAAACCGTAGACACAAATGAGAGAAATATAGCTGATAAGCAGCTTCTTTAACATGTAAGCCATGTTATGTGTACACTCAAACTGCGTGTAGCCAATCAGGTGTTCCACTTTTGGGTTGCAGATGTGCTCAAAACTAATGGCGTTGACAAAGTTTGCAGTATAGCAGAGAATAAAGATGAACTTGACAGTCTTGATGACAGTTTGGACAACATAGAGCTTGTAAATCAAATCACTGTCCTCCACGTGGGCCCGGAACTTGCGGACTTTCTCAAACAGCGCTTTGGCTTGCTCTCCATCTTTCTTATCCAAAATAGTCATGCTGGGAACCTCAATCACTGGCTTTTCAGCTGAAAATTTCAAGCCAGTCTTCGTTATCATGGGAGTGCTAGCACTTGGGCTTCCTTCATCGCTGCTAGTGGAAACATGCTTGGGCAGAGACTGGGCACCAGTTAACCTCTGTTTGTTCTCCTCGGAGTCCTCGCATGCCGTTTCAGACAATGCTTTTGTAGTCCATGGGGACTCAAAGCACTTCCCCAATATGGATACAAAATGCTCTATCTTTGAGCAAGTCTTGGGATACTTGAACCAAAAATTGCTGCTGACTATTAAAATAATAGTATGGATGAGAGCAAGATAGGGAAAATATTTTGAATACCAAGGAAGAGCCAAATGGTAGCACATCTGGTTAATAAATACATATTGCTGAAAATCCAAATTGGTTTTACGGCCTGAAGAATCTTTCTGCTCCTTCTTCAGCTCCTGACCCGATTCAGTGGGCTGATACTGAGAAGAGGTAGCTCTGCTCAGAGGTACATCAGGTGTTACAGTAGGGGCACTTCCAAAGGAAACCGTTCTCATCGATGCGTCTTCTCCTTGACCAGTGGTTGTTTCAACAGTGGTAACATCAGCCTTCCCTGTTGTGCCGGGTTGTGCTTTTGAATTTACAGTAGACTGCAAAACTGGCAAGCAGACCACCTGGTCTTTGGTTAGCTGCATGGTTCCAGCAAAAATGGCAACCATTAACATAACAACAGCTAGATAATCCATAAATACATCCCACCATGGTTTCAGGATACGATAAGTTGGCTGAATGTCATTAAGCGATGCAACTTCTGCAAGGGTAAACATTCCTACAAGAAAACAAAAACAAAATCACTATTGTTGCTTGGAGAACAGATTATTTTACTATTTAACAGCAATCGCACTATGACATACAGACTATCAAAAGGTTTGTGCATTCATTATATTTTGTTGCATGCCCCACATTGCCCATCGTTCCACTCAGGAAGGTTATTTCAATGGTTACGTACTGAAATGATCCATTTCTTCAGCATCAAAACAGAAAGTTTCTCACTTCAGGTCAGATGATATACAGGCATATATTTGTATACCTTTACTGCTTCCCACTACAAGCACCAAGGCCTGCTCTGTGCAACTGAAATGTCTGAAAGGTAACGTGCTGTGGCTGATGGGTCTTAAGAACATGAACAGCAACAACTGATTACCCTGCACAAAGTCAGATCCTATAAAAACGACTGCTTGAGTCTTTGAAAATGTGAAACCCAGCATTAACATCGGTTTTTAAAAGATATTTTGCATTTAAACAAAACAGACAACAGTTGTTAAATGCTCTGCATGTTGCTCATGATTTGCAGGGCACGTTTTAGGTCGCTTGTTACATTATGTGAAAGGCCTCTCATTTCTTTTCATTTAACTTGGCAGCAATCAATATCTCCCCTCCTTGCTGTTCAGCATCCATGCTGACCACCAGATTGATTGGCTCCTTTCCCGCAAGCACCACTGCACGAGTGGAAGTGTCGTAGTCACTCTGTGACGATCCTGCACAAAATGCTTTTTCTTCATTTGTGTTTCCATGTTTTACAGTGCGAAAAAATGATCACCTACTTCCTGGACCAAATGTACTAAATAGAATCTTTTTAGAAAAAAAAAAAAGAAAAAAATATCCTTTCTCAGAAAAGCCCAACCCAACTAACCAAGAGAAAAAAGAAAGGTCTACCTCTACAGCAAGGGAGAAAAATATTTTTTCAGATTGTTATCACAGCCCAGCGACTACAGGAAGCTGACTAGCACAGGAGCAAGTTGTGTGGCTTTCCCTTTAATTTAAAACCATGCACTGTGAGACAGAAGTGGCAAACTGATTTGGGAATCCAAGCCTCTTTTCAGCTTTAAATAGTTTGTTTTTCTTTTTGTTCTGACAAAATCTGGAGGATTCAACTTATCAGTTATTAAAAAAAAAAAAAAGCAGCAGCTTCCTGTGCAAGCAGGAAGTGGTAAAATCATCATTTTAACTGCTGAACTCATGACCCAAATTCGCCGTTTCTAGAGGGAAAGGGGCAGCTGGCGCGCCCCACGGAGCGGGACGGGGCAGGAGGGCAGCAGCGCTGCGCGGCGCCGCAGATCAACGCAGGCAGGACAAAGACGCGGCACACCTCGTGTTTCCAAGCTGCGGCACACCCGCGCCTCACAAACCCCGCGGGACAGGCAACGGTCGCGCAGCGGGCTCGTTTCCATCTCCACACCAGATAATTAACCGGCGTTTCTACGGGCTGCCGCGCTCACCTCCTGCCGCGCAGGCGCCCAAGTACAGCGTTCGCGGGCCGGCTCCCCAGGGCCTCCGGATCTCCCTCCCGATCCTGCTACGGCGGCAAAGCGGCTCGAAGGCGGCCACGGGCTCCCGCTCACCGCCTGCCGCGGACCCGACCGAGTCACGGCGCCACGGCTGGGCCTAGGCTGCTGCCGCTGGCACGTAAATGCCAAGGCTGTGCAAAAGACTGACATGAGCCACTGGCACTCACGAGGGCTGGAGCACCTCTCCTATGAAGAAAGACTGCAAGAGCTGGGCCTGTTCAGCCTGGAGAAGAGAAGATTGAGAGGCGATCTCATCAACGTGTACAAGTATCTGAAGGGGGAGTGTCAAGAGGATGGGGCCAGCCTCTTCTCCGTGGTGCCCAGCGACAGGACAAGAGGCAACGGGCAGAAACTGAACCACAGGAAGTTCCACCTGAACCTGAGAAAAAACTTCTTCGCTGTGAGGGTGACAGAGCATTGGAACCGGTTGCCCAGAGAGGTGGTGGAGTCTCCTTCGCTGGAGATATTCAAAAGCCGTCTGGATGTGATCCTGGGCAGTATGCTCTAGGTGACCCTGCTTGAGCAGGGAGGTTGGACTAGATGATCTCCAGAGGTCCCTTCCAACCTAAACGATTCTGTGATTCTGTGAGGACAGCGGGAGGTGAAGCGGCTCCCCGCGCCGCTACCTGCCGGGACCGGGGCCCTGCCACGCGGCGGCGGCAGCGCTGCTTTCGCTGCGCGGATTTGCTTTCTTGAAAGCTGTTTCGAAGCGAGGCGTTTCGAACTACGCTGGGAGTTATTTCGTTGCAGTTTGGGGCCCAACTCGCAACAACTCCTTTCACAGAATAAAGATGGTGTTTTGCTTTTGCCATGAGGACGCTTGGATAAAGCAGTGAAACCCAGGCAGCTGCCGGCTGGGCTGCGCCAAGCAACTGAAATAATGGAAAAGAAAGAAGAGAGCACACAATGGTTCTAGTTGCAGACTTAGAAAGAATAATAAAAAAAGCTAAAAAAAAAAAAAGTCACCGCTATCGAACTTCTGCCTTGCACACACAAAAAATGACTTCAGAAAAGGTCAGGAAACCTGACAGAGCCAGTGTAATCCTCTCAGCCAGGCTGCAGGCAGCGTGATGTAACAGGAGCTTTACGCTTGGAAGTACCACGGTCAGTGCTGTGAACATGTCTTTTCTTTCAAGTTACTGATACTCACAGAAGAACCGCTGTTTTGGCGGAGATTAACAGTTATGAAACAAAAAAATCCCTACGTGGCATAAAAGTGAGGCAGACCCTTTTCTAGTTAGCAAAATCAACTCCAGGAACTGAGAACAAGTTTCCCTCCCCACACATCTGACATATTTAAAAGCTCTGAGCCTAAAAAGAAAAATCAAAACGAAAACCCAAAACCTACACCCAGTGTAAGACACATTCTGACTGACAGGCTGGAAATATATTTCACGTAGTCTCCCATTAACTCCATCATTCAGTTTATCAGTCCTTGATTTCACTTAATTATTAACCATAAAAGTTAACTTTCATTTTGGTAGTTTGGCTGTTACTTGAAATGCCTAGGAGAACTCAAAATATTAAGTTACTCAGAGGTATTCAGAAAAACAGATCTAATACAGTGTTGCACTTTTTCCCCCCCCCCCCTCTAAAGTCCAATTTAACCATTTACAACTTTTAAAATCTGCTTTTAAATCCTACTGCCTGGACTACTATTTGAATTAGATTATTTCACCACTAATTTTCGTCTCCCTTTAAGGGTGCCAGATTGGGGTTGGGGTTTCATGGCAAACTCTAATGATGATTTGGTAATAAGAGAAAAATTGTATTTAATTTCAGTTCAGGTTTAACAAGCACAGATTTTAATTCAAGCCTATTACAATAGGAGGCAGAAGGCGGCATAACTGCAGGGAACAAGTTCATTCGTTTTACCAAGTAGCCCTCACACCTCCCAGCCGTGTCGTCTCCAGTTCGGCGCCTTGGATGACTCTCTAGGATAACATGAGCCTCTCCTAGCTCCAGCCCAGTTACCCGCAGCTATCGACTGGGTGGATTCTCTCTCCTGGAAAAAAATTCTTTGGCCTGAACAAAGCAACTATTTCAAAGCGCCATTTTGTTCTTGCTACCGCCTAAGACCGTAAGAGGAAAAACAGTTAAATCCCGCAAGTATAGAAGTACTACTTCCCTTTTCATTGCTAATGTGATACGAAGGCCTAAAGCCAAAACCTTTTTTTTTTTTTCAGGTTTATAAAGTAGGTCTTAATGTTTTCTAGCAAGATCCAATAGAACACGAATATGCGCGCTTCTGCTGTAAAAGGGAGCATATTTTAAGGTATGCTTCCCTTAGATTTTAGTTCAAAGATTCCAATGTATTCCAATGAAAACAATACAAAAAATTGCAATGAGGACTGACAATAACAACATTACATTTGTTCTAAGTTACAGGCCCAAGTTAAATCAGCAAGGATAACCATTAATTTCATAAATCATACTATTTACCAATTACAATCCTTTCATTCATCTTAAAAAGCTATAACATCAGACCTCAGAACGTCATTAACCTAGTGAATTTTTCTGACGTACTTCAGACTACAAATGCTGAAATACAAAATGGACATATTGGGGTATTTCCTAAGAAACTGTTCTAGTTAAATACAGAAATTAGAGGAAAAGGAAGCAGCAGATTGGTATGTCACTCTAATGTTTATTTACATCCAACTTCTTCCTGTACTTACTGATAAAAACTTCATCTGTCTGCCCCTGTAATTCACTGGCCCTCCTGTTTTAAGAGCATATTTAAAGTTAAAGTTAAAACAAACAAATAAAAACAGAATCGCAGCACATGAATCTCTCATTTTACTTTCAGGTTCCCAGGACTCCGAACAAGCCCACTTTGTCTCAGAAAACAAAAAGATTCTTGGATTAGCCTTGTTACTGCTAACAAAATTAGCTGTTACTGAACAAAATTAGTTTTTCCCTTCCCACAGGAAATTAAGAAGAAAAAAAGTTTTCCCATAACTAAAAGGCTTTGCTTGCTTCCTTTTGATCAAGTCACCATAGGTTTAAATCTATTTCCTCTGTATATTTTCTCTTTCCACTAACAATTTTAATTCCTCGATTTTCTACTTCTGCAATATCCTATTAAGGCAGATAATTGGACCTGAATTTGATAAGAGCAGATTATGAGATTCCTCCTACACAGGACGTGGTGAATGTCAACGGCTCCACAGACAATGTGCAAAGATCAGTATGATGGCATCACCTTTTTTTTTTTTTTTCTTCCCACAGAATCAAAAGAAAGGAGCCCCAGAGCCCTTGTAAAATAATGCATACAGTCATTCAGAAAAGAGCCTAAATTAACGTAGGCATCCTGAAACATACTGATGCATTCATCACCTGCATTGGGTATTAAATTTCTGAGATTAACAGAAGCTTAAAACAAACGGGAGGAGGTTTAACCAAGGCACCAGTAGGTTGGGGGACCTAATAGTAATAGAAGGAAATTGTCCCTGCAACTGTAGCTGGGAATATAACAACTTTTCCTGGACAGGTTTGCAGCTCCTGGCGTGTCGGCTGAGGCAGTGCGCCGGGTAGCTACAGAGAAGCAGCAGTCCATTTGAAAAAAAGAAGTTAACTGCTCTCCGCTACTTTATTCCATGGGGAATTATCGGGCTTTGCTCTATCTGACAGGACTCAAGTTACCCATCGAGCTTCAGGTATAACAGGCTACAGGCTCTCTTATCTTGTAACTACACTGCAAAGCAAAACCCAAGATTCAGCTGAACGTGGATTAGTGCTGAGTGCTCCTATTCCCTTGAAAGCCCAGGAAACATTTCACAAATAAATACAGCGCACACATTTTTAAAACGTGTGTTTCCCTACTGTATGAAATCTTTTGCTCCTTCAGTGACTGAAGGTACTGCAGAATATATCTAATGTCAGAGTGCAAGAACTGCAGTGATATTTTGGGAATTGGATACTTCCTGATCAGTGCTTTTCCCTCAGGAAGATCCCACACAAGTTTCACATAAAAACACAGAAGGGAAAAAAGACTTCCTTTTATTTTTTTTCCTCCAAATTAGAATGACATGAATTTCTACTCACTGTTTCTTCCTCAAAGCCACTGCCCAAAAGATTTGGCAGCATCCATTTCTGTTGATTTTAGATCAATCTGCAAGATTTGGGTTGCTTTATTTTTCTTTGGCTACTCCTTGATTGAGCGCAGTGTTATTGTTCTGGCGTATTAGATATTTTAGGCTAAGTAAATTTCTATGGGATGGGATGTTTATTCCTATGATTTCACTTTCTCAAAATTAATTGCATGGCAACCTGCAGGTACTATTTCAGACATGTTGTTATCACAAGATGCACTGTGGGCATAACAGTGCTAACTGAGCAAGGAGAAAACTAGTGGAGAAAACTAGTACAGCAAAGCTGAAGGGAGATTTCATATAGAGAAAAAACACTCCAACTTAGGAACCAGAGTTCCAGAATAGCTTTTGAATGTATACGCGTGTGTAGAGAGAGAAAGAAGGTGATGCTGTTGTTTGGTAACATACAGGATTAAGGAGAAAGAGTATTAATTGGCACCATTCATAAACTCATTATTTGAAAATAATAATAACAATAAAAACACCAACCAACCCCCCCCCCCATGAACAACCGCCTCCCTCTCTGGTCCCAAATTGCACATCTACAATTTTGGACTTTCCTCTAAAGGGAATACATACTCTCTCCAACACAGACTGTAAATAAATTCCCCAAACTGGGGAACGTGCCCTCTTCTTTATGAACAACACTGACCAAACTGACAGTAATTCAGTAAACAACAAATGACCAAAACCTGATGTCTCAGGCTGCATACAGAAATGTTATGCTTCAGTAAATTGGAGTCAACAATAAGATTCTTGTTTTATGTAACTAAAGTCAGATCAGCATCCATCAACCAAAATTAGCTCCATTAAAACCATTTTTTTTTTTACCTTTGAAAATTCTGCCCTTCAAAGCTGGACTTTTTCAGGTTGTATAATCCTCTAACCCACTTTTGGAGCCTGCTATTTTAGTGTTTACACTGAATCTTCTTGTTTACCAGCTCTTTGAAGGTCTAGTGCTATACATCACTCCTACACGGATGGTTTTGTAATCAGGGTGACGATATTTAAAAAACAGTATTTGTGGCCATAATTCCCCTAAAAATAAACTCTCCAACCATATCTCATTCTTCCCTTGCTGTAAATCACCATCAGAGAGGTCTGTTTAAGGATCACTTTTACGATCAAAGCCCAATGCTGCATTTCTGACTAGTTCCCAAGAGTACCTGAAGACTATAACCACCAGTTAAGTCACAGCTCACCACGCACTAGTTCAGCTCTCACTGAACTCAGAAAATGAGCAACTTCCCCCTCGGACCGCTGCAGCGCTCTTGAGCAATTGTTACAAGAGGGGCTGCTTTGACCACAAGCACAAGTTTAAGATTTTATTCACGTTGATCACTAGGCTTCAAGGTGAAGTTCAGCATCTTTCCAAATACGACCCATTAGGTTTTGACCTAGGAAACAAGAGCAGAGAGGGAGAGGTCCTTGTCCATCCCTCTGCATAGGTCTCCAGCTGGTACAGAGCGTGCTGCTGTAACCGTACGTGTTACAGTTACAGTCAATTAACCTGGTGTCATTTTACAATTATAAAACAAACCACCTAGCAAGGCAACATGCAGAAAACCAGGAGATAACGATTAATGAGGCTGGACCCCATTAGGAATAAATACTGAACCTATGTTTTTTGTAACTGCAAGGAACGTCTCATGAATGCACAGAAATTCCTCATCTCAGGAGAAACGCTACAAAGCGCAACTGCCTGAACCGAAATCCTAGAGCAGAACAACAAACAGGCCTTGCAGGTGAAGGCAAAGACCATGGCTTCGCGTGGGCACACATACACACCCTCTCTCTCTCCAAACCTTAGACTGCTGGTGGAGCCACCCGTACTCAGACGATACCGATTCAGCTCCCTTTTACCCAAGACGCATCACCAGAGAGGGAAAGAGCAGTGCTAAGGCTGAGAGATCAAACGCCAAACAAAGGACTTTGTTTTATTTAACCAAACCAAAGCAAAAACAGCCAGGAGACACTTCGTATCTTATTCCACAGAATTCCTAAGACATACCCAAACCAATAACACTGAAAAGAGAGAGTTTAATTTGTACGTGCAAGGCCAACAGTTTGCCACCAAACACTCTTACTCAAGTACAGACACAACTGAAAGTTTCTCCAGTTGCTTTAACCTGTGCACACAGGGACGTACACTGTAATCGAAAGTTACAGCCAGCCACGAAACGACAATAGCTGTTCATGGACAAGCATGAAATGGTTAATCTCTTTGCCATTTCACAACCTGCTGTTTCTGTATCTTTTTGACAGGGATATTTTGGCAGCGTTTTCACCACAACTATCAGAAGTGCAGGAACACACAGCGAACATCTGGGGCTTCCCCCGACCACAACACTTGGGGAACTTATCAAGATACAAAGCAAGCAGCACCAAAACAAAAGCACACTGGGTAATTCCATTGCCTAGAGGTTGCTTTTTATCACTGAGAAACAGAGATACAATTAAAAATAATCATTAAAATGATCAGAAGAGGAAAATAAAAAAATTGTAACAAAACTACATATTTTTTTAATTTAAAAATCTGAAAAAACAGGAAAGTTCAAAGATGGTTTAGACTCTAAAATGTTGTTTAAGTTAGCTTTTACTTAAGCCCATATGGCTCTGAAGTTTGTTATATGAAGTAGCCTCAGCTCGAGCTGACATGGCACTCGGTGACTCATGTAATCCTCTGCTAAACACTTCCTTCTGGTCTACAGCCACACACGCTGCCAGCCTCTGTCTCATCTTGCTCTGGATTCACATGGAAGTGGGGCAGCTTCAAAGGCTGCACGAAAAGGAACTTGGCTTTGAGGTGCTGGTTTGGGGTTTTTAAGCCATAGCCAGTAAGTTCACAAATCTTATTACAGGAGACATTAGTACCTTTAACTACACCTCAAATGTACCTAAAGTTAAGAGTAAGGAGGGTCTACCAAAGAAAGAGAAGTATCACTGAGGTTCATTTTGCTGTAGGTTTTAATAGCCTCTCTTAAGAGCAAGTCTACATTTACTCAGTTTCTAAACTACCTTCACAACAGAATGGGAGGTTTACTGAGTCACTTCAGTTACTTTCAATGAATACTTTTCTTCTCTTTACTATTAGCGGCAGTGCCGGTGACCTCGCACCGGGACGTTTAACACATCCTTCTGGCGCTCAAGAGCGCACAAGTCCCTCACTGCAGGACGTGGTCTGGTGTTCCCGGCCTCGCAGCAGCTGCTCCGGGCAGAGCAGCAAACACAGCCACTCTCGCTGGGTTACACATTAAACTATAGTTTTAGATGCAAGGCTTGCACACACATGCAACACTATTCGAAGTATCTGCAATAACACTTCCACCACGTCCATTAGCTAAAAGCGACCTAGGAAAGGTCACACTGGAATTAAAAACAATCAAAACAACACAACCCACTACCACAGCAGTGACCCACGCACACCTGCCTCCCGCTCTCCCCAAGCTCCCCCATTTCTGCCAGGACCTCTCCTGCAGCCAGCGCAGCTCCGGGAGCCGCCATGCAGCCAAGACGCCGGCTCCGAAAGCGCGCTCCAACTCCAGCTCGCACAAACCCGCTCCTGCCTTCCCTCCTACCCACCAGGGAGCTGCCTTGATAAAAGAAGCAACTTCACAGCGTGTTAAACAGGCTGCATCCTCAGTTCGCAAATAAGCAGTCTCTCCAATTCGTTATGGGACAAAATTCAAGCTATGTTCCTGTTTAAACATCCTGCAGGCTCCTCTCTCCCCAGGGAGAGGGGGTCACTGCCTCACTCACGCCATGGGCTAGCTGTAAAGCAACGACTCGGGATAACTAGTTACAGGATAACTAGGATAACGTAAGCAGCTTCGATCCCCCAGGTGGACACTGGGGAACCTGCTCAGCAGCAGACAGCCCACCCCAACCCTACCTGCTCCTCGTCAAGCAAAGAGGTCTCCTGTGCTTTGACCGTCCTGTCAGATGGGCAACAACGATGATTTCCCACGTAAAACCCTTTGTGATCAGCAAATGAAGGATGACTTATTAATGTTAGCACACTCCTGCCAAGCTTCCAACAGCTGAACCTCTGCTGGGTTCATGCCAGGAAAAATGCCTGCAGCTGAAGCATTTATCCTCAAAGGGATTTACTCAAGCTCACTATATTTCTCTTTCCTCTTCTAAACTTAAGTAAATAGCTTACCTCTTAAAGTATGCAGCTTAAGTCCACCTAGTCCCATAATTGTTTGGTTCAGGGTGTGTACTTCAATCTCAGTACTTGCACAGAAAAAGGAATTACATTACCACAGATTTTCAAGTTATGCGATTACGCTGATGGGTTCAAATCACCTCCCTCCTTTTTATGCTGTATTTTCTCAAAATCCATTTCAAAATGTTGCATTCAAAAACTGTTCGGAAAGACTTCCTGTCTTTCCTAAGACCACAGCCTTCCACCTCTAACAAGCAAGCTTCCAACTCTGCAGAAAGGTTTGGGTAAGGTTCAATTGTGTTGCTTGCTGCCATTCACCAGCACCAACTTTTCCACGCAGCCCCCAATTTCACTATTTGCTATTTCTAAATTTACATTATGATTTGACCCCAATACTCCAGCTGGAATTGTAACCTCTGTGCTAAGCGCTCTGCAGCGGAGAGCGGGCAGACAACCCTTGCCTCACATGGCTTCCTGCCTAAAACCAATTATTTGTTAGGCAATGGCAAGCATGTTCATGGCTGTAAAATTCAGAGCAAGAAAAGAAAAACCATCAGGCCTTCAGAAAAAGTAGAGTAACAGCATAATTAACAGTATAATCAAACTTAACCTTTTCATGCACTGTTATCTTTGAAAAGACTTAATAGTATGTCCAGATAAATCCCTTTGTATTTACAACATTCCTACATATTTAGCCCTACTTCTTCCCACTGGTTTGAGGTTGACGCTATCTCAGAAGTAAGGCACTAAACAAACAGCTCTTGAAACCTACCTTTTCCAGTCAAATCTGTTTCAACAAAGGCAAGGAAGTTTTCTGAGCATGTACTTCAGTTCAGCTCAAAGAAACAAAACAAAAATGTAGAAAGGAGAAATTGTATTTAATCTCATCTATAGACAGATCTCATTCAGCACTAAATCCAGTTTTATGCTCTGTTCAGCAGCAAGTGAAAGCATCAAGCAGGTGTCTCCTGAAAAAGATGCTCCCAGTGGAGCTGCTAATTCTTTCCTGACCTTATCGCCTTGCCGCGATTGCTAAAGCCTTAACCATGCACCCGCAATAACCTTTGAGGCAGCCACCTCCACAGACATCCAGTAATGCTCCATGTTGCTGACTTTACGACCCGTAAGCAATCTGCTTAAACCACAGAGGCAGCTCCTTTTCTTTCCTGCAGGCAGCGCTTCCCCTTACCCCACCTGCTTGCCGTGTGAACTTGTTTCTGGCAAGTTACTCATCATTTAAAGCAGCTCCCCAGCTGCTCCTGAAATAACAGGAGAGGTGCCATCTCACTGGAGGGAAACAAATCAGTCGGGTGTTTGTGGTTGCCACTGTTTCAATACAGAACCAAACAACATAATTTTCATATACTAAAGCAAGGCCAAGTCAGATTCACAAAAAGGTTCTGGGCAAGCTCAGATAAGGAGCAAGGCAAGATCAGAATATAGCTTTAGCATCATGTTGACCTGGGAGATGAAGGGTCATTTCCTTCCAAATTACCTTCTAGCCTTCCACCCACATGCCAAGAGTTACATCCCCACACCACCCAAAAAAAAAAAAAAAAGTAGGTTAGATGGAAAGTCGGAGCTTGGTGTGAGCACCTCACCACTGACTGCAGAGCCCTAGCTCTGATCATGCCATCGGCTGCAGATAATGCAAGGACCGCAGAAAGAGGCGCAATCTAGCCCCTTGCTGTCCTGGGCAGAACAGGGCGAAGACTCAGGATCTCACCTAAGGTGAACTGTTCTTTGACGTCACTTCCAGCAGTATTTCTATAAGCGTGTCCTGTGGGACAGGGCTTCACCTACTCACATATGCAAAACAGGGACGGGGAACAAGCGATGCTCCTTTCACCTTGTGACAGCTCCAGAAAACAGAAGTGCCATGGTGTGGGAAGAAGAGGACAGCTACAGTACTCCTCTCCTACAAGCATGAAGAGACCCACCTGCACTCCCAGCGAGCAGCCGGCACAGCCACAGGCCGGGCCCCAGCACCCCTCGGCCACAGGAACAAGCCAGAGGCAACGTGCAACTCTCCAGGGACACTCGGGGTTACTTGAACGCCCGGTTCTCATTTCAAACTCTTGACCCAATACAAAACAAACACACCAAATGGCCAGAAAGTGCCCATCCAGTGACCCCATATCATGTCATAGCTTAATGCGAGTAACCTTTGATACACCAGATCTAGTCATAAGTTTGACTGGCACTATTTTAACAAGGATCTAGTCAAGAGCGTGCATTAACAGAACTAGCCAAATGTTTTATTTATGTTTCTGCTATCTCATCTGCACACTTGGATTACTGCCTCTGAATGTGGGTGTACAGCAATAACATACATATGACTGCATTCCCATAAACCATCCGTAAGAGTTTAGGACTTGTCACGGCCAGACCAAAACATGAACAAAACCATCCATTTCATTTACTACAAAATTTTGCAACAGCCTGTCCTTGACCAAGAATTTTGCATGCCAAATTATGCCTCAAGTACATGTTTTTTCATTAAAAAAAGTTATCAAAACCCAGAAAACTACCGTCATTTTTGTTTCTTTTTATGCTAAACAGCACTTCTAATCTTTGTTTCATGTTCCTCAAAGGATAACAATGTAAATCCCATCTCTTAGTCATTTAGATATAAAACCATCAAAAATCTTTCGGTTACCAAAACCGAATTAGATTATTCTTTTAAGCCTTCATTGGTTTCTATTCCCCCAAAACAGACTTGGTTTAAGAAGTCAGAGGAGCTGTTCTCTACAGCTGTCCCCAAGCCTGGGACATCCATACACAGCAAAGAATGACTTCCCAGAATGGACCCGAAACAGCGACTTGGAAGAAGGTAGGTGATGTCTCACTGCTGTGAGCTGAAAGTTCTGCACATGGACACAGCCATGTCCACGTTCACAGTCAGTCAGTTCTGGATCCCAAGGCCATTGTGGGAATATCGAAGTTGGATCCTACTTCGCCACATGCAGGCAGACATGATTTGGCCATTTTTTTTGGTTCAAAGCCAAGAAAAAGGAAGAGCCAATGCAGCAGCTGCTGGCGGTGAGAGCCATCGTTCTTCAGGCTTGACAGGAGGCTGCAGCCTTGCCCCAGAACAGGGCTGATGGCTCACTGCGCTGGCTGTTCTGACACAGAGCAGCCAAGCTGCTCTGGGGTTAAACATTTCTTACGTGACAGACCACGATGGCAACCCACTCCTGACTCATCAGGATCATCCCCTCTGCCTCATCATGTTATGCCTCAGATGGCCCTTCCTTTTCACAATACTTACGTTGCAAGCTCTGCACTTTCTCTGTCCAGCACTGAGCTCTTGCCTCGTGATCGTGGTTCCTCGGTACTCAATTTTCAAAAGTGACTTCCAGACAAACAGCTTGATTCTGCTAGCACTTAATACTTGCACTACCTAAAGGGTTCAATTTCCTATATCAAGGCCTCATTGCATTATGCATTGTGTAATCCATGTATCCTGTCTCAAAAAGATTACAAGCAAAAATTCAGTTAAATTGCATCAGATTTCATCTTGTATAACATGGCACAGTGTTTGAGGATGGCAACAGTATCAAGCTTGACCAGCTGTAGTCGGAAGAATCTATGAGTCTATGACATGGGCTAGAGACAAGAATAAAATCCCTCTTATTTTCCTCATCAGCAACATTTTGATCACAAGAAAAGCACATCCTAAATCAGTTTGCAAGTATTAGCAGTACATTGGAACGGCCTCAGATATTGCTTAGTACGCAACTCTGTTCTGAAAAGCAATTTAGTAAAGATATCATAGCAGAATATAAATTAGCAGTAAATTTTGCTATATTTCTCTCCAGCTATTGGAACTCTTCCTCGTTCTGTGAGCTCCCAGTGCCTCAAACACAAGCCTGCAACAAGGCAGCTATCGCTTGCACCAACCAAGCCAGCGCCCCACACGAGATGCTGCCCATATTCCTTAGCAGCACGCGGGGCTCAGAGGCTACAGCCACGCTTCCCAAGCGGGGAGAGGGGCTGAGGTTCCCACATGGAGTTCAGCTCACCCAGGGACGATGCTGCTTCGCCCTGTGCAAGCCATAGGCTTCCAATCCCTCCCCTGCCTCAGCGCAGACTTACTTGCTGGAGCTGGCTGCATTCACTGATACTTGCTTTGTTAAGCAAAGAGAAATGAACTGTAATAAAGTTTTGCTTCCCTCCCTAATGGGAAAGTACACAACTGGCTGTATATGTGCAAGAAACAGATGTAATCAGTAATCATGAAGTGGCTTTAAAACAAAAACAAAATCCTCATCAAAAATCAAAACACTCCTGGAGGTAAAGGCCAACAGGCTTAGACTACAGGATCTCAGTCATATAAATAAGAACAACAATGCAACTGTGACTCACTTATTAAGAAATCTTTACTACCTCCAGTTAACAACAACATAAAATTGTGTGATGATGGCACACTTGAAAGCATCTAGTTACATAAAATGACTTCTTATGAGCAGTTGTGAAGGGTTGCCATTCAAACAGAGATCAGAATAAAGATCCTTATATCCTCTCAGCATAACGCAGAATCAAAATTAAAGTTTATTAGTGTTATGGAAGCACATCAGCAAAAGCATAAACAGATTAATATGAAACATTCAGATTGCAAGGTTAGACTTGCGTTTATTTATTTTAATTAGGAGTTCTATAGCTCTATAGTCCAAGGCAAAGCTGAGCAAGTGACCGACCAATGGAAACGCAGAATCACCCCTTACAAGCGGGTTATGTCGCTGCAACTAACTGCTGTATTTTTTCTCAGCCTTCCTCTGAGATAGTTGGCACTGTCAAAGCCACAACAGACCACAGGTTTGATCCAGCAACGCCTGAACAAGGTCCCCTGCCAACCGCAACACACACTCACCAATCACCACAAGACAAACTCCTTTTTCTTAGTAATTTAAGTGACTGAGAAGCAAAGGACATAGAATTATGAATTACCACAACCATATGCCAAAAACCAATATGGTCAAAATATGGTACCAAAGTACAGTTCTTTCTCTATAAACCAAAGCCAAGGGACTTCTAGTGTTTTCTTTCTTTTAATGCATAAAGCCAGAACGTCAGCAGCACGTTCCTTGGTAGAAGCCCAAAGACCACTTAAAAGTCTCAATTTTCAAGATGTCTTAGACTACATAACTTATTTCATTACTTCTCCCCTCAAATGAAGTATAAAAGTGGCTTCAGTTTCCTCTATGATCTCCTTTGATTCTTGGAGCTCCTGTGGGCAGACAAGAACACCAAGAGCTATGAATTCAGCTTGTATTTGGCATTAGCCGAACTTTTCTAATTTTTGATTTACAATTACATTATAAAATTGTGTCTGTTAGGTCAAGCCATCTTTCCACAGTTAACAAATGATGCAATTTATGCAGTCATCACAGTCCAGATCAGACCAGTAAGCGTGCAAGACATCACGCAACCAGCACAATAGCACATACTGAAAAACTATTGAAAACTCATCTAGCAAATGAAATCCATCTCATAAAAAAATCCCACAGGAGTCTTTTGCCGCAGTATATCCTCCGTTTTTCAGACTGAGCATTCCAATATATTTAGCTTTTTCTAGGGGAAAAAAAAAAAGAAAAAAAGAAAAGAAATCTTGCGTTAGTGACTGCCTGCAGGGAAAAATGCTGCATTCATACAAGTGCCACAAAATATCACACTTACACTGCACTTTTTGATCCAGCTCTTCAGAGAGAGCAGAGTTCTTCAATGCTTCATTGCATCTACGGCTCTAACACAGTCTTTTCCTCTGTTCAAAGTTCCAGCATCCCTACTTGATGCTCTGCCAGATCAGTGCTATGTTAAAGTAGACAGGCAGCTCAGAGCAGTAGGACAAAGCTGCGTTACTTGCATCCCTGTACGTACCTTCAAATGAAGTTCACTCATGTTGCTACTGACCTATCTTTGGACCGGGAATGGCAGACAACAAAGTAATCACTCCCATTGCAGAGGATGGAGAAGCTACTGATCTTACTTTTTGCATTTGCTGAAGTCTTAAAACTTCTATTGCATTATCATTCTTCTGATGCTCTTGTTTTAAGACTTTGCAATTCAGTAGACTCCTTTTCATCAAGACTCTTGGGCAAAGCAAAGAGGTGGATCACAAGAGCCATCCAGGAGCTGAGAGGGTTCCCCTGAGCACGTACAGGCGTCTCCGTGTGGACACAAATGCCAAAACACACAAAAGCTCTCTGCTCTCCAGGCAGCAACGCAGGCACGCACCGAGGCAGAGGCCGCCAGCGAGGCTGAGCTGCCACCGCCCAGCGCTCGAAGGCCACACAAGGGAAGAAGCAGCGAAACAACCGTTACAGTCACAATGCCTGCACACATTCAGTCTCCTCCCTGCCAGGGACTTCTGTCCTCTAGGATCTACCAGATCCCACTGTCACACACACATGAAAGGGGCATGCGTATCCTTGAGAAAAAAACAGAGAAATGAAGGTGAAACATTCTGAACTCTCAATTTAAGGATAGCAGGAAGCTGTCTACAAAATACACGTCTGGAGTTAGTTAATAAGGGGAATGTGAGACTTCTGCTTGTCAGAAAAACAAAGCCAGACCTTCTTCCTCCCACGTCTTAAATTTCCTTGGTCCTCTCCCATTCCCCTCTCCACATCTAAAGACATCAATCCTCAAATAAAGACTGAAACTTTTTCTCTGCAAATCAGTTACTTTGTGCGCTGTCACACTACTGGTTTTAAACAGGATCATCGAGAAGCAGAACACCTATAGCCAGTTTGCTGCCTGACGCATATACGCTGCTTGGATATCAGCATCTATGGCCTGTAATCAGAGGCACAATGACACATTTTAGCATGCAGGGTGCGTTCTCCCTTTATCACCACCTCCCCTCCTTACACACACCCTCAACATTACTTCAGCCAGGACTACGTTCCTTCTCATATTAAATTTAGAAACAGACCTCTGAATCACCAGTTCCTGTTGTTGAAAGTAGCTAGAACCAGATGTTACTGTGAAAGAAGTTCCCTGCGAAACAATTATAGAATAACCTGCCCATCAGGTTATATCCCCATTGGTACAAAATGCTTTTAAAATCTAGAACAAGAGATTGACTTCAAATATTAAACTAAGTAATCTCATCCCCTGAGGTTCCTAATCCTTCCTAGAAAGCTACTAATCCTTATCCATAAGGGTGTCATGTGGCAGTGAGTTCCAGAGGTTAATTGTTCACTATAAAAATCCTGCTGCTTATAAACTCATTGCCCTCCAGCCTCCCCTTGCACTTGCTCCATTCCATTCTAGTTGCCCCGTTGCATCTTCAGATATGTCTTCAGCAAGAGGAACAGAAAGATCTGACCCAGCTATTTTGCAAGAGAATTGCAGTGCAGATACTAAAACAGGTTATACGCAAGAAAGATCCCGTCCAGACACAGGAGGACGGAGTTCAGACAGTGCTGCACGCCATCTCATCAGCCCTGCTGAGAGGAATTACTTCCCAGCCTAAGTATAACTGGGCAGAAATGCAGCCATAACGTTTTGAGGGTGGAGGTGAAGAATCCATGAGGAGCCACACCACATGGTTAGGAAACTCTCTTGGTAACCACTTGGGGACTTCCAATTTGTTTATAGCTCTCAAAATACGTTAACAGAATGACTTGGTATTCCAGACCAGGAGGCACTATCCACATACATGCCCAACATAAACACACACACACACACATATATATATATGTAAAAAACATATATATATGAATATACACACAATCTATACTTTCCATCAGAGAGGGCAAGTGAGTGGGGCTCACTTATTCAGCACACTGCATATGAGGAACATTTTGCTTTGCAAGTCTGGACAGTTCATCTATGAACTACTAATGCCATAGGGGCACCACAAGCCACTACACTCAGTTATACCTGTATTTAGCCCAGTAAATCACATGCAACTGTAAGCTAAATCTTTCTTTGCTTAACGTAACACTTCCAGAAAAGTTTTCAGCCTCAGGAACATTTTGGGTGGAATCAACCACTTTCCTTTTATTTCCATTTATGTGATCCAGTGCTTACTCTCTAACCATTACAAATGCATGCCTTATTTCTAATTTAACTTTGCCTGACTACAGCTTCCAGACATTACTTTGGGTTATGTCCATCTCCGCTTGTCTTTCAGCGCCAGCCTCCTCCCCCTCAGGAGGTGCTTCTCCTCAGCTACCAGGTCACACCCCATTGACCCAATCCAGAATGAGCTTCTCAGGCTCTCTCAGTAGACCCTGAACACCACCCAGCCTTCATGTATTTCCTCTGACTCTTTCCTGACTCGATCCCGCTTTCAGCAGGCTCCTCCTGATCCCAGACCCACGCACTGTTGCAGCACTGCTCTGACCTTATGGTGCTCGTCTCTCCTCCTGCCAAAACATCCAAACTAAAGGTCCTTGCTGTCCTGCTGCACATCAGTCATGTCTAGTTGTTTATTCACTGCACCCCTAAGTAGTCTATTCCTCAAGCTCTTACTCTGTCACTGTGTTGACAGATGACACCTGCAGGCCCTATGATCTTGCTTCTGACTCTTAAAATGCGTTTTTGACCAATACAGCTCACCAGGACACCCAGATTACTCTGTATAACTACTACCTTGTCCTCACTTAAAACCCTACCTAGCACAGTGTGGCCTGCCAATTTTATCAGTAGAGATTCTGCATTTGTTTCCAGGTACTTGACAAAAAGGTCCAATGGAATCTGGCCTCGCTTCTATCCTTAAAACAGATTTCTAGCAGCATTCCCATTTGATAATGATTCACCACCAATGACTAACTTTTAAACATCAGTTAGTCAGTTCTTAATGGAACACCACATAGCACCAACGTGTCAGGACAGGGGGAGAAGTACACCAAAGCCCTGGCTAGCTACCCCGATGCTGCCGAGCAAGGGAACTAGCGGTAGCAGATGGAAGAAGCAAGGGAGTAGCAGAGGACTGCAAGAATTGGGCTGTCTCCCTGCAGTCTTTCAGAGACACAGCGCTGTTACATCCATGCAGGTGTCCCTCACATAAAACTTACAGTTTCTAGAGCATCACCATGTTTGCTAAGACGTTCCCATGAAATGATACAGAGTGGCATTAGTCAGTCTAATTTTTTAATCAATTTAATATTGCATTAACTTTTCCAATATTCTGATGAGGATTAACGTCAGGCTAGCTGGAACATGCTCAAATGAGTCACCCACCTTTCCTTCCTCTATTGTTAACACCATGCTTTTTTAAGTCTCCCTATGCCAGGGGTTATTAAAAACTGTTGTCTGCAGGCCTGCAGTTTTTTCAGAAAACTCTTTAAAACAATTGAGCTATAGTGCTGCCGATTTACATATGCCTATCCCTAGAAGTTATAAAATCTTCATTCATTACTAACAGTTAAAAAAATACATCATCCTCTGTTGGTGTGACTCTATCACTCTGCACCTTCCCAAATGCAGTATTAACAAATACTTCTATTTTTCTTGAATCAACTATTTTATCATCCTCATCCCGTAACTTGAGTTATTTGATTCCTAACACATTTAAGCTATATAAAATATAGGGAGTTAATTCTCTTTAACTTACTTCTTAACTTTTAAATGTGTTAATTCTCACGTATCCATTTCTCCCTTCATTTTTATATTGTGCTGGGAATTTTTGCTCTGAGATGCATCCTGAAGCCAAAGAGAGCTGTCAGCCTAGTTGTTGTCTTTAAAAAAAATAAATAAATAAAATAAAAAACCACACCACACATCTTTATGGCTATTCAGTTTCTTCTTACAGAGATCCCTGTTTTTATTCCTATTTTTCTTCTTTCAATAACATTCACTAAGTTCTCCTCAGTGATGAGGAACGTGCTCTTTTGAAGCATATATTTCTTTGGGGTTGTTCTCTATTTCCCTATCCTGTAAGGGACAGCGTCACGCTCGGCTGTCCCATGGCAACCACCAGCTTCCAGTTGTGTGATAACAAGGTCCACAACAGCTATCTCCACTGCAGAGCGGAAACCAGGGCTGATCTGCAAAGGGCTGAACTTCCGAGGCACCAAACACCTTTCCATGACACCAACAGATGCCTGGCACCTCAGGAGACACAAAACAAAACGGAGTGCACAAAGGGAGGCTAAGTGTAAGTTTGCTGATTAGCCATTTCAGACATCCACAAAAAGCTTGTGAATAATCCCTATTCGTTTCTCCCGGCCCTTGAGCGCAGCAGTGAGTGAGGCACTCGCCGGCGTGCCCACACCAGACAACGGACGTGTCCAGGCTCCTCGTCGCAGCCTGACTCTCCACCAGGTTAATAACTTTTGCGTATTATCAGCCATCTGCTCCTTGTTTGACAAACGAGGCAAAATGAACTGACCTCAGTCCCGTTCCCAGTGTGGCTCTATTACAAAACTACAGCGCTACACAGCAGCCTGAGCGGAGACGAAAGGCAATGCAGAGCACGTGCGCTCTGAGGGAGATACGGGAGGCCTTATGAGGCCTTATCTGACCAGGCTGGGAGCATCCGTGCTGTACCTGGATTTGCATGTGCAGTGGATTAAAACTCAGTACAGAAGTAACCTTTAGCCTCTAGGGCCAAGTCTTTCAAAGGGCAATAAAACTTAAAGAATTCAGCAAGAAAACCACATCATTTGGTTACATAATTGCTATAAAAGCAGGAAAAGCACTCAGATCCTACCAGTATCGAGCATAATTTGATTTAAACAAATACGCTAACTATTCATGCACAGTGACCTGTTAAGTGTCCTAGAAGCACGGCAGGAAGAGATGACAGATGCAACTCTGCAGTTCAGCGTGCACGATGGACCCTTCCACGCTATCACGAGTCCCCTGTGGCTCCTGAAGCACATACTTGCATGCACTTAGTCACAGAGGAAGTAGGGTGTGTTTAGCAAGAGAGTCCAAATTCAGTAACTGAAATGGAGATGACCTGAGTGCTTGCTGCACATCAGAAACCGCAATTTCTTTCTTTTTTTTTTTTTTTTGGCACAACTGAAAATGACTAAAAAAAAATACAGGGAGTATTTTAGTCTTTCACTCTCCCTCTTAAAATGGAAAAATGGGAGGGAAGGTGGAGGAAAGAAAAAAGACTGCAGCAATACATTAAAAAGCAAAACTAGAGCCCTACTCATGCCTTCTACAACAAATTGCCCCTAAATTAGGTTGCAAAGTATTCAAAACCATCAGTCTGGACAGACAGTCTATGAAGTTTGCACCTCCTGCGTTAAGATTACTCTGTCGCCTGCTCTCAGGGTTGAGGGTAAACATAAGTAAGTAGCTGAGGCTTTTGGCAACCTGCAAAAACCTTTAATCTTTTTCTACTACCCAGATTTGACAAAAGTTCTCCTCTTTGTACACACATATACAAAGGGATGGGAAGAACGTCAGTTTGAGCCAGAAGTCCAAGATTTTCTGGAAGGGCTCCTACGCCTCTTAAACTCCTTTCACCTTCCTCCCTACCAGCTTAGAAAATCGTACAAGAAACCAGCTGACAGGCTTTACCCACCTAAAATGTGCGTTATATTCACTACCATGGATTAAATATGTTAACTAATAAGTTTCTACTAAAACCATCAGTGATGACACAGTTAATGAATGACAGGTTTAAGATGCCATAACAATGTTTCAAAAGTCCATTGCAAAGACTGAAGTCAGTTCACATTCCTCTCATAATTTCAGCTTAAGGTTAGCCGAGTCTGAAGGAATCTGTGCTCAAAAATTAAACTCAGATGAAAGCAGAGTGACTTTAAAATACAAGTGCTATTCCTGACTAGTAATACATCTTGTGTCCACATAAGCCTTCCCAATTTCTTAAGCGCAGCCTCCCTAATTAGCATAATCCACTTTGAAGCTTTGTCTACACAAGGCAATTTGGATTATTTCCAAAAAGACTAGAAGTATAAAAATTAAAAAGCAAATTGATTAACTGCTTTACATCCCTCTTCAGTCACTCTTACTCAGAATCAGAGCGCCTCTTAATTATTCTCTCTCAGCGATGTAAGGCAGTTTAAGCAAGCCACTTCAAATTCACACCTTCGGCTGCTTTGAATCATTTCACAGTTGCATGTGAGGACCAGCCCTTAGCTCCAGAAGCACATGCAGCACTTCCTCAGGGGTAACTGTCTGACTGCTTGTTGGGACGACAAATCCAAGCAACTCTACGCAGCAGGATGCCGATTCAACCCCAGACCAGAAGAATGTGAGAAACGACACAATCATAAAAGCTCAAATTCTAGTAAATGACTTCATGACTGTGTATTTGCCAGGCCTGTTTTAGGAAAGCATTTCCAACAGGCACCTGGTCTTAGTTTTAAAAGCTTCTTATCCTCACACAGGTTTCCAAGACTCCTCTTCATCCTCTCCTCCTCCTTGAGCTGCGTCCCCCGGCTCCTCTCTTGCCCTGCCTATGGACCAGCCTGCCACCCTGCATGGCTGACGTGCTGTAATGTAACCACACAGCATAATCCAAAACATCGCTTAGGACTTAAGCCCCTCGTGGTGAGATTTTAAGCACCACCTGAAATACAACAAAAAGCAGAACAGGAACTCCAGGTTTAGATACAGAAGAGAGGCCACAGCGTTGTATGCTGCCCACCCTCAGGCAAATCCCTTATTTCTTTTCTGGGGATGTTTTTTCAGATCATAGTAACTGTCTCTGCTGCAGATCCAAAGCAGCGTTGCCAGAATTGTTTATCACTGACAAAAAAAAAAAAGCTCTGAAGGGAGAGGAGGAGGTTTTTGGCTGCTTTCTTCTTCATTCCTCTCTGGCTATACTCACCTAGCTGTTTCATCTGTCTTTGTCCTCTCCTTCCAGCTTTTACACCTGGCAATCAGAGATGAGCCATTTTCTCACGTTCATGGCTTGCTGGCACAATAACTGTTTTCTTACTCTGTGGAGCCTGTAAATCCCCACATCTGCCTTTAAAACAAAATTAACACCACCACCGGTGTTCCAGCAGCAGCCTCAACGACACGACCACCGGGTCCTCGTGGAGGAACTGAAAGTAGCAGGCATCTGCTTGTTTCTACAACACGAGCAGCCCAGAGAAGCTGCTGGAGCTGGGCAGGAGCAGTCTGCATGGATGTTCCTACCAGGCACCACTGATGCTCGACAAAGTTCAAAACAACAACAGGAGAGGAATGTTTTTCTAAAGAGGATCAAAACTACATGTTTTTTAAGGTGTCTGGAAAGCGCATAATACACTAGTCTTGAATTTTCTCATAAACAGCAACCTTCTTGAAGCACCGATCAGTTGTGAATGAGCGTCCAACATTTGTTCCTGTTGTGAAAGGGGCTGCGGCCTCCCCCACAGAACATCTCCCTGGATCACACTAGAGACGTCCCCTTCTCCTTGCCGCTAGTGTATTCCAGACACATAAACAACTCTGCTGTGCACACGAGCAAAGCCACAGCTAGCCAGGGAAAGCTGCAGCACCAAGGGCGCTACAGGAACCAACCCAATCCTAATAACCAATTATTTTCAGAGGGCACTGTATTGACGAATTAGAAACAAACTGCTATTCATGCAAACGTACAGGTGAAAAATGAATCTATTAGAAATGGCAAAGGAATATTTTGGAGCATTATTTTTCATGGATGAAGTAACGTTTCACAGGCTTTGTTACTACCCTCATAACCAAAACACACAAGAGCAGTCAGTTCCAATGATCATCAGAAGAGATTTCTCACCATTGCGACTGGAAGAATTGCAACTAGAACAGCAGAAAGGCAAGTGTTCAAAAAACTAGGCAGGCTTATTGTCTGGAGGTTTCCTGGCTGATGTGACACCGCATGACAAGTAGTGTTCTTGTGCCCAGGCCTGAAAACCTGTGTTGGACCACTTCCAATTCAATAAAATAAAATAAAAAGAGAAAGAAACCACACTTACCACCCAGTCAGAAGTGGAGTACTTAGAAGGAGATGCACTATTGCACAAGTTACAAGGTTTAATGCAAAAGCATTGCCTAGCCACACATTTTGTTTTTGTCAACTCTTGCTTTACATGCTCTTGACCAAGCGCAGTAGGCAAGCTGCCCTGGTGCTTCTCAGGGGGGAGCCAGATCCACCCACCTTGCTGCAGAATCCTCTTGTAGCTCTACTGCTCAACCCACAAGCATCTCTCTGCAGGCAAGTCTGTGAGCAGAAAAAAATTAAGGTCTGGAGGAAATGGAGGCCATCTCTGACCCCTTCTCAGCCTCCCTGGAGCTGTACGGTGATCCCACAGGGAAAATGAACGCAATAGCAGCCACTCAGCATTTGGAGGCTCCCACCGCAGGAGTCCGAACAAAGCAGCTCTGCAGGTGTGAACTGAATACGGCTGCACTGCCGGGCACACCAGCACCTAGAGCAGCCCCAGGTGCCTGCTGACATCTCCTCTTGACCAGGGCAGCCGCACAATTTTTTGTCTCTTAGGTCACCTTGCTCTCCTCCTGTCCACACCTACTTGGCAAACTGGAGCAAATCAGTTATGGCCCAGCACCCACTGACTGGCTTCCTTCGGCTCACTTCATACGCTCAAAAAGCATCAGACCAGAAGTTCCAGACTCTGCTTCGTCCTTTGATCACCCAAGCATCTCCTCAGTCACACAACTGTCCTCCCCTTCTCCCCTTCCACCTCCAGTCAAATTTCCCTGCCCGCACTGTCACCAGAGCAAGTTTTGCCTACTTGGAGCCATGAAACCATCCACTTCTTGCGAGTGCCCCTGAGGAGTGAACTGCTTTCCCGTCCTCCTCTCTCTGTCACCGGTCAGGTGAACATCCACTCCACCCTGCACGTGACATTTACCCAGGGAGGCTCTAACAGAGCAAAACAAGCATTCAAGGAGGTCTAGCTTCACAAACAAAACCGAGTATCCTTTCCCACAGGTAAAATTTCTTCATCATCCCCACATTCCCCACTCTCAACCCATTTAACCCAAATTCAAAAAAAAAAAAAAAACCACCACACAAAACCTTTCCTCTTTCATACTCTGTGCCAAGAGAAATGTTTATTTTATTACCAAGGCTAAGCAGTTCCTTTTACAAAACAAACTGGAGCTCAACTCCAGTGCTGTGCTTGCACAGCAGTCCTGCAAGCTCTTCTGCTCCAAAAACTCTAATCATGGTAACTCTGCACCATGCACAAAAAACAAAAGTTATAAAGAACTCGTACTGCACTGCAGCTAAATCTTAACTTCTGACTAAGGTAAATTAAAGTTCATGGTTAAAGCAGGCCAAAGTGTATCTCTATCTGCAAGCTGGACGATTTAGATAGCCCTTCACAGGCTCAGGCCTTGGAGAGTGCAAGGTTTAGCAGCTGCACCCCTGTGTACCTGACAAGACGCAGCTCCATAAATACTAACACCAGAAGGTTGCAGCTACATCTCCATGCCAAATATCTGACAGCCAGCTCCTCATCAGGGAAGCCGGAAGAGAAGACCAGAGCCTAGCCGTAATTCATGATTTAATGACTGAGAGGACGGTTAAACTGAAGATGTGAAGCATTTCACGTTTAAATTATAAACTATAGAGACACCCCAAATTAAAGTTACTACAGATTTTCATTCACCTTTTACTCTTTTAAGTAAAAATGAAAGGTTAGAGAGTGTTATTTTTTACACTGTCAGCAAATGCCTTGAACTACACACACTATGCAATAAATACATTCAAGATTCAATATTGAACATGCCCAGGACTCCACATAGCAGGGTTTTAATTAATAAAAAGACAAAATCCAGCTTATTATCTCTTCCAAGATCAGAGCCACGATACATACTTCATATCAAAAACCTACCCCAGACAGGAGCACTCAGAGGGGATTGATTTGCCTCAAAAGCAGGCTGAAGCTTCTATGCTTTTCATGAATTGGTTTTGATCGACTCCTTGTCTTTGGCCTACCACTGCTGAAAAACTCCTCAAATAGACATTAGTTATGCTAATTGAAGTGGATTCAAAGGTTCAGTTTTGAGTCATCCCTTCAGGGCAGGGTCACATTGCAGTCTGCAGGATTCTCCAATTTCACAACTAGCCCAGCATAGGCAAAAAAACATCATGGTCCCAGGGCTTCCCATTAGATACCCAGCTTAAACACAAGCTTGCTGAAATATGAGGCCTTGCTTAAGAAACACTTATTGAGGAAAAGCAAATGAAGCTGTATGCAAGTGCACACAGACACCAAAAAAAGTCAGTACCTTTATCCATGAAGCACCTAGTACACCAGTGCAACCCAAAAGTCATGAAGCAAGTATAATTAACCCTCATCCTCACACCAAAACAAAGGGATTATTTGGC